>NC_067487.1:7212592-7542592 GCF_947179515.1 Apodemus sylvaticus | reverse complement strand
TTGCAATATGAAGAGCAGAGTTTTATCCACAGGTCACCTCAGGCTAGACACTGGTATTTGTTTGTTATAGGGGCATGTGAGGTGTGTACTCTTTGGTGGTGGTGGTGGTGGTGGTTTGTGTGTGTACCTGAGATTATGGGGCATATGTATGTATACATATGCATGTGGAGGCCAGTGTGAGTGTTGAATGTCTTCCTATTGCTCTCCATCTTTTGAGACATAGGTCTTCTGAACCTAGAGAGCAAAATCTGAGTAGACTAGCTGGCCAGTGAGCTTCAGGGATCCTCCCATCACCATCCCTCTAACTCCCTCTCCTGTGCTGAAATTATAGGTCCACGCCACCACATCTGAACTTCTGTTTGCAATGTGAAGCTCTGGGGCTCCTAAGTCAGTATTCATGCTTGCATGCCAAGCACCTTACTGTCGGCATGTCTTTATGAATCTAGAAGCAATATTGTTGTTATTTAAAGGAGAGATACAGTGGGATATGAAGACATTAAAGGACAACTCAAGGGCAACTGGTCGACCCATCCACCTATTGCCATTGCTGAGTCAGGACTTGCTCACACATGGCACGGCTCACCTGAGACGCTGTGCTAACTCTTATAGCCAAGGTCTGTCTGCTGAACACACTTCATGTGTCAGGTCAAGTTGGTCCTCATGTGTTTCAGTTGGCATCTCAGAAGATAATGAGGAGATTTTGGTGATCCATGGGGGAGTGTGCCATTTTAACAAATTTCTTCATCTGTTTCTCAAATTTATATCATTCTTTTATTATGCTTTCTTTGAGTATATTACTGGATGCCGTATATCATACATTTGAGATTTTGGTTCTTATCATATAGGAAAGTTGGTTCTAAAATCTCACATGCATACCTTCAAATTTTAATGTCTTCTTGAAGTGAGGTAGACAGTCACATATTTTAGATAAGACCCAAAACAAATAATAACTTTCTATTAAATATTAAATGTTCTTGAGCTGGAAGGGAAATCAAACTCTACCCTAAAAAATAAGAAAAATATGGGTGTGACTCTGACTGATTCTGAAAAGAGATCCTTTGCTTCCATTCCAGCAAAATGCATCCTGGGGACTTTTTCTGTTCACAGATGGCCAAGAGAAAATGATGTCTGACTTACCACCTGCCTTCCATGCTCCTTGGCCCCATGTTCCTTTAGTGTCAGGGCTGGTACGATGGTACCCGTAGTCTGTCACAGCTGGTGACAGACAGAATGGGGAAGGCCTTGGAAGGAGAAGAGGATAAAAGAGCAGCATTCTATTGCTAATGGTAAATACATTGCCAAGTTAAATACATAGTCACTGGTACAGAGTGGTCACAGTTGGGTTTGGGCTGACACCATGGTGATAAAGAATATGATACACTACTTGATAATTGCTCAGGGTAGAAAGAATGAACTCCAAAACTGGAGGGAAGAAGGAGGGGCAGAGGCTGGAGGAAAGCCATGAGGCTGACATGGCTTCCTTGCCAAAATCACCTCAGGTCCATACAACCAGCTGACTTTTCCAGCAGATTGTGTTTCAGGACACAGCCAGTCTTTTGATCAAGTAGGAAAAAGAGCTGGAGGCGAGGAGTGAAGAGTCTCTCATGCATCCAACAACACACAATGAACAGACTGCTCGTGCTCCCTATACCAGAGACGCCTATCTTCTCTCTACTTCTATTCACTAAAATCTCTGTTTTCTACCCAGTTCTGAACAAATCCCTTTGTGAGATGCTGGTAAAGCTGCCACTGTGCATTTTCAAGGATGTGCATGCAAACTAGGAGACAAAGTGGGTAGGGTAAGAGACCTCCAAGCTACAGTGTTCAGAGACAAATATAAGGTATCCTGTCAGGGGAGTGGGGCAGCTTATCCTTAGACCCTGGATGCATTATAGTGTTCAGAGGGTGAGGTTGACATTTTAGATCCCTGTTAAACAAAGACATGCCAACATCTCCTTCACCAGGAACATTTATTTTGCCATATGTTTTATGTTTTCCATTTCAAGGTAATTCTGCTATGCCATTTTGGGGGTGAGGGTGCTCATCCTTAGAGAAACCTTGAGAGCTGAATCAAATACTGCTTATTCAGAAAAGTGATTTGGAACAAAAGATGTTTATTAGTTGGGCTTTGTGGGTTATTTTTAAAAAAGGGATTGTGAAACTGAGAAGGAGGGATGTGGGTGGATTCTAGGGGGAGTTACAGGATGAGTCTGTGTTCAATCAAAATCCATTGTTTATGTGTAAGAAATTCTCCAATAATAAATTAAGAAATTCTAAAAATATAAAAGAACACTACTTGGTAGTGTGGGCTGTGCTCTGAGGTAAATATGTCCCGAGAATGATCAATTGAATAAAGTGCTTGTGTCTCCTCCCCACATGCTTCCATTTATGGCTGCGTGGTGCACGGCTCAGTTGTGTCTGAGCAGCTTCGTTAACCTGTCAGTTCACCCACTGCCCTTAAAGTGATGTATGGGAAGGCTTTCCTCAGGCTAAGTCAGGCCCCTTTTGCCGTTATTAATAATATCACAGTGATTCAGAACACGAAGCCATTAGAATGGTAATGAAAATAAGACTGTCATTATTCCAACCGCAGAGCAGAAAATGACTGGATCTCCTGTAATTATGGACGTTTGCAGCTGCCTGGTTCCAGTTAGGAAGCAATGTGCAGAACACAGACTACCTGGCAGGCTGCCTTTGTGAGGAAGGAGGCAGAGAGGAGCTGATGTGGACTTTGAGAAAGTGGGACTCAGCCAGAAGAAGTTCAGGGCCTTCCCTATGCAGTTCTGCTGGCTGTTTGGAAGAAGGATGTTTAAAATAGCCACATCGATTCCACTACTATTTATCAAAATATGTGTACGAGGTTCTGCCTCTACTTCCCATTTTCAAAGCATCCTATGAAACATTCTTCTCAGTAAGTACCAGTTACCATCAAATCTGCTTCCTACAGCTGTATTTTCATTTCCAGTTCAGAGGAAGTAGAGACCATGTCATAGGTGTGTTTTACTATGAGTGTGACGGGATTCAGAATCACCCAGGAGGCACACCTCCATCAACAGTGCCTATGACCCTTGCCAGAGAAGACTAAGGGAAAGTGGAAGATCTGCCTCCAGGTGGATACAGTCCAGCAGACTGCTCATATATAGATGTCTGAGAAGACAGGGACATCATTCTTTCTGAGGGCGACTGCCACTGGTGTTTACCTTCCTCAGTGTCAGACCCCAGTTTCCAGTGCAGTCTTCCAATGCAGACTCAAGAGCAGCAACAGTCTAGCCAGCCTCTAGGCCCTCAGCACCATCTCAGGAGTGCATGGGCATCTGCTTTCGTAGATGAGTGGGCTGCTCTGCTTCTCCAGAGTGTGTGTGGATAGCTATTGCTAGACTACCTACCCTCATTATGAAAGTTATACCTAATAAATACTTTTTAGTGATATGTATCCATCCTGTTGATTTTGTTTCTCTGAAGGACCCCAACTTAATTGGTTATCTCTATTTCCCTGCACATTTCAATGGTCCTTCATGGCAATTTCTTGAATTTAAAGAAATATCTAAAATCTCTATTTCATTACAGTTTTCATCCAGTGCCCAAATCACACTTCCCTTTGTCTTTTAAAATAAGATCCTGATCTGTACCACTAGCTCCAACTCTAGAGCTTTTCAAACTGGATGTGTATGTGTGTGTGTGTGTGTGTGTGTGTGTGTGCATGTGAAGGTTGTATGTCACATTGAAAACTGCAATCAGAAAAAAATAGTTAAATCTGTAAGTAAAATTGATTCTGACTGATTTTGATATTTATACCCTATGAATGTCTTTAATCCATTGCTCTAAGAATACAGATTTTGAGAGGACAGAGATTGATAGAGCATGTGGTTTCCAGTATAAATTTTACCCTTAGGTAGCATGATTTATTGAGGTTGAGCTGTGTAATGAGGTGTAACAGCATAAAGACTGGACAGGCATGCTCTATTCTGAAATTAGGGTCTTGTCCCTAACATCAAATTAGGCTGTCAGCTGTGGTCCTATATGGGCACAGAGGATGGGTACAGGGACTAAACACAAACTTTTTTACCCAAGCAATGAGAAGTCCTGGGGATACCCAGAGTACTATTTTGAAAGGCTATAGAAACTTTAAGAGATGGGTCCTCCTGGAGGGTCACAGGATGTTTTTAATTATTATTATTCTTTATGAATAATAGTGTGCTTATGTTCACAACTTTTAGTAGACTTGTTTGGATCTTTGTTGTGCTCTCATTAGCAAGCTCTGAGGGACAGACAGGCTGTCTTCCATAATAGCCACTCTTTTTAACACTGTGACTGACTACATGGCAAGGATCAACTTGAAGCAGGAAGAGTTCAGATTTTCCTAATGCTTTCAGGATCCCAGTCTGTGTGGCAGGAAAGGCATGGGACAAGAGCATGGGGTCACATTGGATAGAAAGTCCAAATGTAGAGAGCAGACAGGAAGTAAGTGTAGGGTATGAAGCCTCAAGGCCCTCCTCCAGTCATCCATCCATCTCCTAAAGGTTCTACAACCTCCTTCAGCAGCCCCATGGCTGCTAGCCTGTAATACCAGCTGGGGACCAATGTTCCATAGAGGAATCAATGGAGGACCTCCCACGTTTAAGTCACAACATTCTACCCCTTGCTCCCAGGCCAGATGATAATGTAAGATGTGTTCATTCCAGCATTAAAAGGCTTCACAGTCATTAACAGTCCCAACATTTTTTAATTACAACCTTTTCATTCACTCTATTTTGATCATGATTGCTCCTTCTCCAGTTCCTCACAAATCCTTCCTTATCCCCTTCCACCCAATTTTATGTGCTTTCTATCCTCTTTAAAACAAAACAAAACAAAACAAAAAAAAAACAGAAAAAATCAAACTGGCCAAGATCAACAAGAAAATGACAGCTTTTGCTAGCAAAGGGGGCGGGGAGAGGGAAATGCTTATTCATTGCTGGTATGCCAACCGAGACAGCCACCATGAAAATCACTAAGTTAATTTCTCACAAGTTGTGAATCAATCTGCCTCAAGATCCAGTTTTACCCCTCTGGGTGTATATCCAAAGGCCTCTTCATCCTACTACAGAGACATTAGCTCACCCATGTTCATTGCCGTTCTATTGCTAATAGTTAGAAACTGGAAATAGCTTCTAGATGCCCATCAACTGATAAATAATGAGAATGTGGCACATTTACACATGGGGTATTATTCATAGGCTAAGAAAAATGAAATGATAAAATTTATGGGTAAATAGATGGAGCTAGAAAAAACAACATCTTGAGTGAAATAACCCAGGTCCCAAAGGACTGATATTATGTTTTTTCTTACATGTGTATGGTAACTTTTTTTTAAAATTTTTTTTAAATTTTTATTTTTAAAATATTTTTTTTATTTATTTTTTTTATTTTTTTATTTACATTTCAAATGATTTCCCCTTTTCTGGTCCCCCACTCCCTGAAAGTCACATAAGCCCCCTTGACTCCCTCTGTTCTCCCACCCATCCCTTCCCACTTCCCTGTTCTGGTTTTGTCTTATGCTGCTACACTGAGGATTTCCAGAACCAGGGGTGCATTGTAACTTTTAAGCTTTCAGTATCTATGCTATAATTAGAATAACCAGAAAGGTTAGGTACCTCGTAAGGGATAAGAAGAGAGAAAAGTGTTTCCTAAGGAAGGGGAAATACAATAGAGTGTTATGAGGAAATAAAGGGAAACTAGAATAGGAATATTGAATAGAAAGTCAGATGGGGAGAGAAGAATGGAAGGGCACATGGTGAGGGACAACTAACAGGAGAGGCCATTGGGGGAAAACATGGAAATCTACTACTATAGAAGTTTCTTCAAATATATACTATATGAAAGGAATTAAATGGAGTCACCACATGGTAGGGGAGGCAATACCCCAACTCATGCCATCAAATGAAACTTCTAGTGCTAGGAAAGGGTTACATCTAGTTTAGTCATTGGCCAAAGGGTCCAATGGAAATCCCCAAACACCACAGGCTATTGCCAAAGCTAATGGTTACTCCTTACAAACTGATGCTAAGGCCCTGTTGTTGAAGACCCAATTTATGGATGGAGAAATGGGGCTGAAGCTTTACTCTACTGACTAACATTCATGGCACTGGAAAGTTCCCTGCATACTACTGAAGGAAGAAGGTAGTCATCAATAGCTCCTAGTTATAGTCCCTGTGACCTATAACATCCTCTTGTCTGTAAAATATTCTGGTGCAACAGTGGCCCACATGATATGAAAGTAAGCAAACACTTTTTGATTGGATTTAAGGCCCATTCATTCCTCACACTGCCAAAGGGGGTCAACAGCCTGAGACCAGATAGGTCACAGGCCTCAGGGAAAACCTAATACAATGATTCTGTTAGAGGAACTTAGCAACACTCATAATGACATTTTGGTATACCCACAGATCAGTGTCTTGCTTAACCTTCATCAGAAAAGCTTCCTCTTGCAGAAGATGGGAATTAACTCAAGAGATCTACCACTGGACAGTGTGCAGAGAGTGAGAGACGTTAGAGTCCTCAGTCCTAAAAGGAGGCACTCCTCAATCTCCTTTTCTCAAGGCTTAGGAATCTTCACAGCAGAGGAGGCAGAAAGATTGTAAAAGTCAGAGATTATGCATGTCTCCAAGGAACAATACCCAGGTAAACCCAGGAAGACTGTGGCAACATACACAAAACCTGTACAGGTTCAAACCGAACAAAGTTCCAACACAGAAAAGGGGAAGTGGACACAAAATCCCATCCCTAACCAAGAAGATGTCTGCAATTGGAATATAATGGCAAGGGGAAAGCCCTTTTCCCCAAAGGATTCTCACTGGGTACTTTAACCACAATCCAGGGAAGCCTCATGCCCCAGAATAATTGGTCAACACAAAACAAACTGTATTTTTCTTTTCTTTCTCTCCCCCTCATGTGTGTGTGTGTGTGTGTGTGTGTTTGTCCCAGTGTTGTCTAAAAATACAATATCAAAAATATCTTTTGAGACTCATGACTCTCTCAATTATGAGTCTCTATTTAAAAAGGCACACAATCCGGACATACAATGGCACAGAATAAACAATCTGATTTCTAAGGAGGGGAATGGAGGCTTTGGAAGGGATGACCAGACCAAAGACTAGCAAAAAAACCACCAAATTTTATAGCTTTGGAGCTACTGATTAAGTCATCTGAGCCCCAGCAGCCTTTGTTGGCCTCTAACTCTGGATCCTGGTCTTCTACTAGCAGCACAAATAGCCTCTCTCTTGAGGCAGCTTCACTCATGTCTGCAGCTTTCTTTGGCAGATACACCAAGGCTCTGGCAATTCTAGCATTCTGGTGCCTTTGCTGCAGCATCTTTCCAGCATCATACAGTGGCTTCTCTAAATTTCCTGTCAAAGAGACCTACTATAACATGAGTATTTTGACCTTGGTAGCTTTCGAGGACCTTGGTATAAACCACCATAATCCCTTACACTTTCATTTCTCAAACCTGCAAAACCAGCACCAGCCCTGGGGTTGACACTGTCCAGGTCTGCTGTCAGCTTAACATGTGCCTTCTCCTATTCTGTCGCAGCCTCAGGGGTCTCTGCATGCTGTCTTGGCCAAATCTGAGAAAATACTTTCTTAAGCAGTTATTTCAAACAGGAAACCCCTCCAGCGCATACCTCCAGAGCCTTTTCCTTTTAATGAATTACATCTTCTCAAGTTGGAGCCTCCCACAGGTAGACTTTTATCCTCTGGGTACCTTTCCTCTTGTTCCAGTGCAGACCACATGGTTTCTTTTTAATTGTGATAATCTTTAACAGTTACAGCCATTGTCTCATTACCCACCTTGTATCAGTTTTAAACAGATTCATTTTCTCATCAGATTGCATGTTTTCATATTTCCTGCTCCATTCCTGCTCTCTTGATATAAAGCTGTGTATAAGCAGGGAGCAGTACTGGGACACTACCATGTTCTGAAATGTTCCCTGCCATATAAACTATTCCATTACATTTTAATTCAGCTTTACGCAGCCAAGGGCTCAGAATATCAGAATAAGTCAACCAGATTTTTTTTTTACCAGAATGATTTATGACCTCTAGCTCAGTGCTCAATAGAGTCCTGTTTTTACTGGAACCTTATGGACTGGGCCTCTACTGTTCATGTTTCTCCTAGCATTCTTATCTTTAAAACTCCTGCCAGAAAGGGCCATAAAGCATTGCTTATAGCTTTCAGGCTTCTCTCTCCTGATCTTCCAAATTACCCCCCAAACCAGTTTCAAAGGGCTATGGTCATATTCAGCATAGCATCAACCCCACTCCTGGTACCAATTTTTCTGTATTAAATCACACATTTCATTGTTGTGCTGACCAAGTACCTGACAGGAACAAAAAGGCTTGTTGATCTTAAACAAAGGATCAGAGGTTGATGTTCAGGACTGGATCTCATGCAAGGATGACATAAATATTTCCCAAAGTCCTGGAGCCTCATCAAGAACGGTACATCTCTGGTGTCAAGACATGCTGGACTTCATGAGCCATTATTCCAAAATGACCAGAATATTTTAATTAAGGAGAAAACAAAATGAAACAAGGTACAATACAGCACGTGGTCAACATGGATGTTTCTGGGTTATCATGGAGAAATCCCTCTATGTGCTGAGGTAGTTACATTATCATAAACAGAGCTTGGCAACATGCTATAAACATGGTATTGAATGAATACCATTTTTTTTCATGGTGGTTAAAGAAGCATTTACAGAGTTACAGTTATTCCCTGATGAGCAAAGATGTGATCATGTGACCCATTTTCTCAGCAGAACACAATTAAGTTTTATATTCTGTGCACAGCATTAGAATATGTAAGTACTCCTGCTAAAATTAGTGCTTCCTCCTCTGTTTCTTGTGAAGTGAATAACTTCTTATCTACACTCGTAGCACTCATGACAGCTGTTTTTCTATATTTCCCTGTGCCCTTTATGTCCATCCCAACCTCCCATGCCTCTCATATGTTCTTGCTGTAATCTAGGGTTCATTCATTCTTGATTTCCTCAGGTACAGGGATATGTATAGTGCAGCTAAAACATATGCCAGATGTCCAGAAGGCCCACAGAACTCTGCATCTTTGGGGAACAGTATAAAATGGGCTGGCATTAAATCATGCAGTTTAGACACTAATCTCCCTGTCCCTAACACTTAGAATTACATCCATGAAAGCACATGGAACATTATTCTATTACCAAATGGAAAATTGTATTGTCCTGTAATTTTCCATCTCAAGCTATATCTAAAATGATCAGCACTGCAAATAAAAATCAGGTGTGCCAAGTTTTCTGCTCATTGTAATATATTTGAAATGTTTATCAAAATAATTTGAATTTATCTATAAATTACAACATCAGTAATTTGGCATCTTTTTAATTTCTTTCTTAAGCTTCCTTCATGGGACAAGACAGGCTGGCGTCCCAGCAGAGCAGCCAGGTATACTTGCATCCCAGTGTGTGAAGCCATGTTCACAGCGAGGAAACCCAAATGTACTACACATCAGAAGATGATCTGAGGAGGGATTTTGGCTAGAACATGTGAAATCTTAACTTTTCTTGCATGGGCTGAATGCTTGAATCATTCATGCTTCTATAACTTGTGAATTTTAAAGGTTGGAGACATCCCTTCCCCACACAGAAATGGCTGCATCTACCACATGGCTATTCATTGTTGACTTGCTCACCCTTGCCTGGCTCATACTCTGGGTGAGAAGAAAGTGCTTGATTCACATTCCTAGAGCTCCATGATTTTACCAGCCAATTTCCATGTTATTATGGTTTCCCACAATAATCTCCCCAACATGCTACCCTTTAAACTAAATCATAATCTGTCAAAAATGTGAGCTTGTGTGATGTCTTGAAATACAGCTGCCATTGAACCTTCAAAGAATCTTAGCAATTATTTTTGTCTAGCAAGTGTAAGCCTAACAGGAAAGCAGAGACAGCTAAGAATCATGGTACTGATGCTTGAAGAGTGCATCTTGGCTTGGGGCCCTGTAACCAGCTTGGTGCTTACTGTTGAAGCTTCATGGCCCAATACCTCCAGTGAATAGAATTTCATCTCTGCTTAGGTTATCACAGTTTGGATCCCACAAAGCAAGCTGGGGCAGTGCAAGTACCATGAGCCAGGATGGGTGTAGGCAGGACCTGAACAGAAGGTATGTACAGATTGCCTGTGTTCACATGCATATCCTTCTCTGTTACCATAGTGGACAATGCCAGAGCTTCCAAACTCTAAGTTAAGAAGTGGAAACCTTGAATGTTCTTGCTTTTCAAGTCTTGATGGTCAGTGGGAAGAAGGGAAAGGTGGCTGAACTCATCCTTTGGTGAGGAACCCACTTTGATGCTGACCCTTCTCAGGATGAGGGCTGGCCTCCGATCATGAGTTTTTAACCCTTGCAGCCCATTCCCTTCCCCCACCTCATTACTGCCTTGGGGACACGAACTTGGAGGAAGCTTTCATACCATAGCAGATGGCTGAAGCAGTGTGCCACAGACTGAGCAGCGTAAGCCACACACCCGCATTTCCCACAGACCTGAGGGTTATAAGACAAGCATGAAGACAAAGTCAGTTTCTGACGTACTCTCCTCCTGGCTTGCAGATGGCTGCTTTCTCACTGTGTTCTCTTGTGGTGTGAAGAGGAACCTCTCCACTCCCAATAACCTACTAGTCCTAAAATAGGGGAGTTCTCCCTACCACCTAAATCTAGTCACTCCCTACAGAGCTACAAGTAGGTCTACAAATGATAGTGCTTGATAGGATCTGGATACTCAGTCCATGACATAGGCAAGGCAGTCGTCTCACTGAGAATGTGTGCCACCCTAGCATGCTGCACATGACCCTTGTAACCAGTGTGTACCTGAGGGTGTCCTAGGCCAGGTCAACATCAACATCTCCTTATCCCAGACATGCTACTTCTACCTCGGGGATGCTCTGTGCATCACTGTAAAAAGGAGAGCGTGAAGCACTGGCTGGTTTCCCTCAGAGCTAGCTGTATCTGTAGGGGAACCTGCTTGAATGCAGTGCTTTATTTCGACAGAGGCTGACAACTCTTGGTCTTTCCAAATACAAGAGAAATGTGCAATGAGAATGAAAGATGAATCAACTAATATTCTACAGGAAGTATGGGGATGACACCCTCCTATGAGCCAGCACCTTCTCTGAGTTTCAGAGTGCTCCTCCTAACCCAGCGCTCCGCCTCTCTCCATAAGCTACACCTTGCTGGTATGAGGATACATCGAACCAGAAGGAGTTTGAAATGTTCAGTGAGGAGAAATTATTCACCAGGGCCTCTAACTCCCTGTATCTGCAGAACACTGGAGATTTCCAGCTGGAGCCAAGGCACATGTAGAGAAAGGAACAACACTGAAAGATAAGCAGACTGTTGGCCGTCGGCCCAGGAGCTCTCGAAGACCCCTCTGCAGGCAAGTGGCCAGTGCAGCCCAGTGAGGAGCCTCAGCCCATGGCCTCTGCAGTGGAGCCTGGGCTGGGTGAGCTCTGCCTGGGTGGCACCCCAAGCCCTTTATGAGGATCTGGCTGCTGATCAGGTAGTGTGGGTAGCAAACTATTGTGAAACAGAGTGAAAGGCAGATTGGATAAACAGGAAAGAAGGAAGGTGGAGGAAGAGGGGATGATGTCCTAAGGAGAAAATATATGCCAGTTAATAAAATGCACTATAATTAATGTTCTCACCAAGACAAGAGGGTTATGATACAGTTATGATACAGGCATAGTTAGCAATAAAAAGACTCAGAAAGCATAAAAAATTGATACTAAAAATACCATGGTAGAAATAAAAACAAAATTGAATGGGCTAGCTGTAAAACAAAGCTCAGGAAAGTGCCCAGATGAATGATAAAAAGACAAAGAAACAGATTCCAAAGAGCAGGGCTAGAAAACTATGCATCACCCAAGCTCTAGGCATTGTAGGAGGAAAGGGGAAGACATTATTAATGAAACGAAGGTCCTGAAACAGAAGGCTGTAAGCCACAAAGTGAAGGAACAGGCTATAGCAGGTCACATGAAGTGGTGAGCCTCCAAACTTCGGTGCACTGATGAAGAAGTCTCGGAAAAGAGAAGAGACATCAGGCAGGATGTGCAGCAGCAGCCCTGAGCCAGAGGAGCCAGGCAGAACTTCCCTAAATGCCTTTACATTGTATCCAGTTGTAAGTCTATGCTTAGCCAAATGAGCCAGTAGTTACAACGTTTTCACACTTGGAAAATAATTTTACTTCTTAAAATGTTTCTTAGTGTATGCTGGAGTAGATGTTACTAAGATTTTAGACTCGGAAAAGGTAAATGCTTGATTTCCGACAGCAAGCCAGCCTAAGGAAAGATCATCAGAGGCAGCACAGGCAGGCAGGCTACTATGCTGAGGGAGATGAGAAGCAGGTGGATCTGAGGTTTCCAGAGGGAAGGACCTGAAGAGAAGAGAAGAGAAGAGAAGAGAAGAGAAGAGAGGAGAGGAGAGGAGAGGAGAGGAGAGGAGAGGAGAGGAGAGGAGAGGAGAGGAGAGGAGAGGAGAGGAGAGGAGAGGAGAGGAGGGGAGAGGAGGGGAGAGGAGGGGGGAGAAGGGGAGAGGAGGGGAGAGGAGGGGGGAGGAGGGGAGAGGAGGGGAGAGGAGGGGAGAGGAGGGGAGAGGAGGGGAGAGGAGGGGAGAGGAGGGGAGAGGAGGGGAGAGGAGGGGAGGGAAGGGGAGGGGAGAGGAGAGAAGAGGAGGGGAGGGGAGGAGAGTAGAGGAAGGGAGGGGAGGGGAGGGAAGGGGAGGGGAGAGGAGGAGGGGAGGAGAGGAGGGGAGGGGAGGAGGAGAGGGAAGGAGAGGGGAGGAGGGGAGGAGGGGAGGGAAGGAGAGGGGAGGAGGGGAGGGTGGGGAGGGGACAAGGGGAGGGGAGGGGAGGAGAGAAGAGAAGAAACCGGCAGAGAGATTCATGTGCTTGAATTCAGCAAAAGGAACTCAATCAGAGGAGAGCTGATGGATCTGTTCTACATAGAAACTCAACATCAAAGAAACCAAGCAGAAACAATGCAATTATCAACCCAGAAAAATCCAAATTGTTCACTAAGAGATGGGTCAATTACAGCATAGGGCAAAGTCTCAGGATTTTGACTTAATTTTACTGGTTGTTTTGTGTCCTGGTGAGCTTTAACTAACAAGGAACAACCTAGACACTAGGGATTGCCCTTTTCAGATTGCCCATTAGGGATGGGAGAGCCTAGCCTACTGTGGGGGGCACCATTCCCTAGGCTTATGGTCTTGGGTGGTATATGACAGTTAGCAAAGCAGGAGCCAGAGCGGGGTGGCAAGTAGTGTTCCTCCACAGTTTCTGACTCCAGCTCCTGCTTGTGTCCTTACTTTGACTTCCCTCAGTGATGGACAGGGACTTGGACATAAAGGCCAAATAACCCGTTTCTTCCCCTACGGTGGCCCCCAACCTTCCCAATGCTGTGGCCCTTTAAATACAGTCCCTCTGTTCTATTAAGGCCCAAAAATAGAATTGTTTTATTGCTACATTTTGACTATAATTTTTGCTACTGTTAGGAATCATAAGGGTGTATTTTTATTGTTACAAATTGAGTCAAAGGGGTTGTGACCAACAGATTGAGAATCACTGCCTTAGACTGTTTTCAATAAGCATGCTTTTATCATAACGACAATAAAATTAGAACAGGTAGTAAATTAACCAAAAAATAGCTAAACTAGGAAAGAAAATTTAAGTTCATGGTTTTCCTTTTCAAAAGGTGACTTTACTTTCATTTGTTGTTAAACTCTGTGGATACTGAGGTCATAACATGATTTCCTCCTCTGAAACTGCTTAAAGCTCTGTGGAGAACTTTTATTTGGTGTGAGGCCCAAATAAAAGCAGAATGTGAAGGTATTGCAAACCACCAGACGTATAGAACTCTGGCATGTGGCAGGTTACAACTTGAAGGATGCTGCTGTCCAAAGCTGGGATATTTTAAGTCCCAATAAGGATAACCATACATTGTTCTAAAGTGTCTTTGTTCATCAAGATTCTAAACTAAGAAAATGTCATCATAAGGAAGTCCACTTGTATTGAAAACTGACAAGCTTGCAGATTTCCATTCTTTGTCATGGCCATGTGACCATCTCTCCTGTCTCTCCAGTCTCTCCCCACACCTGATCCTGAATCCCCAATTCCCCTCCCCATTACCCCTCCTTCCCAGTTCCCTCCTTCCATCTGCCTCTTAGAACTATTTTATTCCCCCTTCTAAGTGAGATTCAAGCATCCTCGATTGGGCCTTCCTTCTTGTTTAGCTTCTTCAGGTCTGTGGAGTATAAGTAACATGGTACCTGCACTTAATGGCTAATACTCACTTGTGAGTACATACATGTCCATTGGGGACTGAGTTACCTCTCTCAAGATGACCCATCCCATGGGCAAACATCAGTCCCTAACACTATTAATGATACTTTGTTATGTTTGCAGACAGGAGCATGTTGTCCTCTGAGAGGCTCCACCCAGCAGCTGACTCAGACAGATACCCACAGTCAAACAGTGGATGGAGCTTGGGCACTCTTATGGAAGAATAGGAGGAAGGATTGTGGGCCTGAAGGGGATAGGAACTCCACAGGAAGACAGCAGAGTCATGTAACCTGCACCCTTGGGGTCTGAGTCTGAACCACCAACCAAAGAACATAAATGGGCTGGACCTCAGCCTCCCAGCTCACATGTAGCAGATGTGCAGCTTGGTCTTCATGTGTGCCCTGAACAACTGGAACGGGGCCTGTCCCAAAACCTGTTGCCTGTATGTGAAATGTTCTTCTAGCTGCACTGCCTTGCCTGCCCTCAATGGGAGAGGAAGTGCCTAATCTCGAAGAGACTTGAAGTACCAGGGTAGGGGGATACCCAGGGCCCTGACTCAGAGAAGGGAAGAAGGGATGGGGAAGGATTGTGGGAGGGGGTGACCAGGAGGGGGAGTGAGCAGGAGGAGGGAGAGTGAGCAGCATGTAAAGTGAATATTTTTTAAAAATTAAATACAAAAAGAAAGAAAACTGACAAACGTGGATGGCTGCAGTCTCCACAGCTGCACTGCAACAGTCTGAGGGAAATTCCTCCACAACACTGGAGGTGCCAGATGAAGGTAGTTAAGATATCACCATTGTGATTTCCTCAAATACTATTTATTTGAAAATTCTATACAGTCTACAATAATCTTATTTGCCCAGTGTGACTTTCCTCTAACTCCCTGTAGACTGCCTGTCTCTCTGTCTCTCTTGCAACTACAAGTCCTCTTTTCTTCCTGCTAAATAACCTACAAAAGGTGAATTGATCCAGTTATTGATCATTGATCACTTTCCACATCAAAGAATGTCAGAGATAATGTCTTCAGACCCAAGGACATAGACACCTTAGAAATGCTTATTTTCAGGAAAAAAAAATCAAACTTCAGTTTGATGGAGTCTCTGGATCCATTCGTAGGAGTCATGAGGGAGCAGACTTAATGATAACATTGAATTTAAATAATCAAAATTAAGGGTCTGGGAATTTCTATAGGACAAATGTCTTGATTTCTTTAGCAAATTGTAAGGAAAACAAATAAACCAGGACGCTGAGGAGTCTGGCAGTGAAGAGCCAGTACCCAGGGCTATTTATTCATTTGCTTTCTTGAATTAGGCTGCTGTATTTCTTTCTAAACATGGTTGCCCTGATGCACCTGGACCAGAGTGTGAGCCATCGTGTGATATTTCACTCTCCCTTCACTGCCTGTTGCTGTTGCTGATACAACCTGAACTAAAGACTGCCAGAGGCTCCTAGAGCTTTATTTTGGTGTTAAAACTTGCAGGTGTTCTAGTTGAACTTCTGGATTGTCATCAACTACTTGGAGCCACACTGTCTGGGGCATGACAGGGCATCACAGATGGTAAAGTGTATGATATCAGCTGTCCAGGTAAGCTGCCAGCTGACTCAGTGATTTATATAAATGTTAGCAACTACATCATTTGACTTTTGAAGCACTGTGTCTGTCAGGTCCATCTTTTCTCTTCCCCTACAGAGAACTTACAGATTGTATGCATATCCTAATTCCAAAACTTGTAGACACCTAACTAAACAGGAGTTAAGAGTCACAGTTAAAGGACTACCCTTCTGTGCAGGGTCCCCAGCTGACTGGCAGAACCAGATAGATGTAACAGTTACCCTTAAGGTTTTCCATGTACAAGACCTACATTGCTTTATTGTTGAAAGGAACATTCCCAGAAATGTTCATTTGGATTGTGTTCTGATCCCAACCACATCCCTGTCGCCTGGCTTACAGTTCATCAGATAATTGATCTGTTTGCCATGATACATCAGTTGGAAATGTGTGACAAAGAATCATCTTGGTTCACTCTCCTGTTTGGACTGGCACAGGGTCATGGTTTACTCTGTCTGGCATTTCCTAACTTTGCCCACTGACATGTTTCTTCATTAAATTTCCTTCAGTCATCTCGTTGTTTGAACAATCATTTATTCTTGATCTAATGATCGTGAATGCTTTACATAAAAGATAACTTCGGTGATTATGAGGTAGAACTCTGCATGGGAGGGAAAATCAGAATAGAAGACAAAAATGGGAAATTCTTGAGTTTTTAATGTTTTAAGCTTTCAGCCTGGTGTGTGTGTGTGTGTGTGTGTGTATACACCATGTATGAATGGGCCCTGTGGTCTGGAACGGTCAGAAGAGGTATTCAGATCCCTTGGAACTGGAGTTATGGGTGGTTGTGAGCCAGCATGTAGGTACTAGAGACAAACTTGGGTCCTCTGCAAGAGTTGCTATAGATTAAGTGAGCCACCTCTCCAGTTCCAAATTCTGGATGTTTAATGGAACTTAAACACTGAGGTTTGGTGAGATTGCCTAAGGAAAGAAGAGACGTTTGAAGGAAAGAACCCTGAAGGCCCTCTGCTTTCAGAGACAAGAAACTGTAGTCAAAGAAGCCTTCTGGAGGGTCGAAAGGGATTCTGGGAGTCCCGCTCTCTAGTGTGCTACAATTAACAGTTAACAAAAAAAAAAAGAGGCCATGAATTTGAAAGAGAGCTATGAGGGGTGTTTGGGAGGGTTTAGAGGGAGAAAGGGGAAGGAAGGAATGTTGTAATTATTTATTAATATCAACAATTTTTTAAAAGTTAGAACCGATGGTTGTGTGTCTGTGTGAAAGGTTCTTTAGCATAGCTGTTGCCTCACACTTTATCCAACAAGTCCAGGAGGACATCACTGCACTGTTCCATAAGTTGCCTCTGTGTTCCTATGTGGGAATACACGTGATATACACTCTGGCATGTATGCACAGAGATAAGACACCAAGAACACACGCATGCATCTCTCCACCGCAGCCCTGTGCGTACGGAAGCACATGATTCTAGACGAGGGTTACCAGAGCTGCCCACCCAGTTTGCTTTGATAAATTTGACATTTCAATTATACGAAAGCTCACTGGCGATTTCACCACTGAATATTTTGACAAGGTCTTTCATCCTATATTCTCATTGAAATTCCAGGAACCAACTACTCACTCATAATTATATCAAACAGGAAGGGGAAAAAATGAGTAAGTGGGTAACTCGCCGGGTGAGGATTGAACATGAACCCCGTGTTTCCGAGCTCTGCATAGCAAATTGTCCACTAGTTAGGTGCTTATGACTGTTTATTTTCAGTGGCCAAGGGTCTGAATATACTTGGTGGGTCCCTCAAGCACCAAGGTCTCTGAAATGGATATGCTCAATGCTTATTAGAGGCAGATCTGCCCCCAGATTAACTCATGTGGCTCTGGGTGACTCATAATCCTCACTGGCTGCTGCCAGGACACCAGGCTCTGGCACCTGGGCCTCTGCAGGGGACAGCTCCCAACCTGGCATCTGGCTTTTACCAGCTAGAGAGTGAGAAAATATTCAAGATGGGAGCCAGCATTTTGTAGCCGACTCCCAGAGGTGTCGTCCCACCACTTTTGTCCACAGTTCGTTATGCAAATTGAATTGGATTCTTTAGAAGGTAGGCATTAAATCCAGGTCACTCACACTCTTGGGCGGGGGACCACAGAAGAGCGGCATAGTACAAAGGGGGAAACCAGGGCCTCTCTGAGAGGCTGCCTCCTACAGGTGAATTGAAGAACTGCATTTCTTACACAAAACAACAACAACAAAAACAAACAAACAAACAAAACAAAACAAAACAAAACAAAAAACCCCAAAACAAAAAACATGGTTATCTGACTTGGGATTTGGTTGAGTTTTTGATGTTCCATAACTGCTTCTGGCTACAAACTTAGAGGCTCTGCCTGTGCACATCTGGAAACTGTTGTGCAATGGGGAAACAGTTACAATGGATTCCCCACTGTGGTGATCTTTCCCTACATCTCAGCTCCACACAACACATTTCAACTGAGCAGCAGCCCCCTAGCAGGGAACAGTAACTTGGCAGTGCAGGTTATTTTAATGAACACTTTAAACTAAGTCTCCACCATCTGTTCTGCCTCCTAATTACAAACCTACACTCATTTGCAGTTGCATCATTAAAAGAGAGATGCTGACAAAGTGTGCTAAGCACTGTCTAGCAGGTCCTCCTGCTTCTCATCTTGTGATATCCTGAAGTCCAAGACACTGGGTGAAGATACACACATATACACATTCACACACACACACACATACACACACACACACACACACACACACAGAGGCTATACAACATTGATCTATGAGGTTTCAGTCTCTCTTCTTGTTTTTTATCTCTGTGACTCCCTATAAAGAGAAATTCTCTTTAAGAAGGATTTTACATTTTGAATTCCCCACATGTCTTTTGTAATTTTAGCTTGCTTTTGGGATAAGGGGGGATTTCAGTGGAAGCCCTTTAAGTTGGAATTAAGTTGATTTGCTCAACGTAAAATTATAGATCTTCCCTGTGAGTAAAGCGAGACGTTTTTTGGAAAATTTAACCCTTCTTATGCTGTGTTGTCTCTTGACATTATTGGGTGAGCGTTAAGACAGATTAACAGACCTCAAGGAAGATGTAGCTTCCATAGTAATCTGCCCAGATTAACAAGATTGTAGCCAGCTCTGCCTCTGTGAGGAATTAACGGTAGAGAAGGCACAGAGGTTCGTCACACTTGAGGACACCAGGTATGGCAGCCAGAGCAGCAGATAAGCATTGCAGAGCTTCAACAGACGGCCACCCAAAGGTCAGCAGCTCTCAGAGCTTTGTGAACAGCCCATGTTAGCAGGACACACTCAAGACTAGCACAGCCCATGCCCGTCCACCAGGGTATCCAGAGAGTAGACTGCCTGCTTGCACCCTTCTTTCAAGTCAGCAGAGAGATCCGTGGCACCTACCTAATGGCTTTAGGCTGTTCCTTTAGATCTGCTTGTTCCCCAAACTTGTAGGAGAACAAACATCCCTGGAAATTGATTCTGTGTGGCTAGAATTATACCTACATCCAAAGCACAGACCAGCAATATGACAAGAGGCTTGCAAGGAACCAGGAGAGAAAACAGACCTCTGGTTGTCGGAATCCCAAAGCTCTAGAAAACAAAACAAAAGGAACAAACAAAACAAGAAAACAATGGAATAAAAACTAAAATCAGGGTTTTTACTTTTCTCTTCAGTTTAGTATTCAAGATCCTTCCTGAAAGTCCCACTCACATGCTCACCCTAGCCCGAGGCTGACCAGCGTGCCCCTGTCACGCAAGGTCACCTCACTATTTGTTTTTAGTGGGAGTCATGTGTTTAGGTACTTTTAATTCTATAATAAACTGTTTAGGAACAGTTTCACAAAACCTGTTTCTAATGGGCAACTACATCCTCCATCATTCATGGCCTTTTAAAATACAAAGCATCAAGGATAACTGGGACATGGGGGTTTTATAGCTGTGAGCCCAGGCAGGACCAATGATTCAGGTCAGGGTGTCCAAAGGAGAAGTCACAGCAAGGATGTGAACTCAAGGCAGGATGCTCTTGCCTCAGTGTGAAGCTGTGAGATGTTCAACTCCCCGCTTAGTGACCGCTCTGCATTGTGGGTAGCCGGAGAACCTTCTCCCAGGCACTTCGTATCTCACCACAGAAACTTTGTCTTCATACCCACCTCTTATGAGAATGGTAATCTTGACCACTGCTGGGGAAGATGTGATTAGGGAACAGATTCAGAACAGAGGGGAGCAAGACAACACATTCCAAGGTGGAGATGACGAGGCGAAGCAGTCGTGCATGTTTTTGTTTTCGTTTTTTGTTTTTGGTATTGCTGTAACCAGTGACAGTAAAGCATGATGCTAGCGAGTTCCTCACAAGTAGCTTCTCTTTTGAGCGATGTGTGTCCTTCAGACATGGCCGCTCCTTTCTCCCTAAGTGACTCTTCGATCAACTAATTTCACCCTTGAATATTTCACGAAGCTTAGGGTCCGCAGAAAGTATTCCAAGCCTGGACGCAAAGCATTAAAGTGGAACCGAGAAGACCTACGACTACTCATGCAGCAGCTCCAGCCCACACCGGCACAGGCAGGCAGCCCACACCGGCACAGGCAGGCAGCCCACAGACCTAGTTTTACTAGGTACTCCTGAGATACTGTCTTAATGCCCAGATGCAGTGTGAGCCCCACGTCTGAGCTAGGTGCGTCACTGAGCTGGTAGTGTTCTTATTACCTTTACTCTGATCCCTGGCACCCTCAAAAAAAAAAAATCCTGAAGCTGAAGAAATGACTTAGCGTGGTTCTGAGCGCTTGCTGCTCTCCCAAAGGAGCCTGTGTTTGATTCCCAGTACCTCTGCGGTGTCACCATCTGTAAGCCCAGTCTCAAGGGTCCTGATGGGGTCCTGAATGGGGTCCTGATGGGGTCCTGATGTCTTCTGGCCTCCAAGAACACCAGGCACACATATGGTTCACTTACTTGCATCCAGGCAAAACACTCATATACATAAAATAAAAATAAATATGAAAGAAATCCTGTTGAATTAATTACCTCCATAGTTGTAAAATATACAGAACTTATAGTCCACAGGGATGAGAGAGAAGATTTAGGTGTTAATGAAAAAATCTGTGAATCTTCTCACATTTAAATGGCAAAATAAAATAGCCCTCACTTCCTTACTGTACGCAACTGTCCCGTTCTTAGTGGTAAACATTTAGTCATCACTGCATGTGAGTCCCACATAGGAAACTCCACAAGCGGTCAACAGCGCGCACAATGCGGCTGTAATACTATTTGGCTTTCCTATTCTCTTAGTGTAGAAAATACACACAAATATTGACAAACTCACTCATGCAAGCCATCATAACAGATTTTTAAAAGTTGGGCCAGCAATACAGGGCCAGAAATACAAGACTGGGGTATGTTCAGAGAGGTTTTGGATTTTGATTTCTTTAACAGGGAATTGCAAAATCATTGTTTCTAAGTAGAAGGGATAAGATGGATGGGAAACAGGTTTAGAAAACGTTGTCACTGTCAGTGCTACTGAGACAGTCGATGGCTGCTCCTTGACTCCCATTCATTCTCCTGTGGACAGCCCGAGAAGTGTCAGGGAGAGAGACGAGGGAATCAGCATCAAGCGTCAACAGCGTGATGCGAGATGAGATCATTTTATGACGTCACAAGGGAAGAGGTAAAGAGCAGGTGACAGTATCATCAGGGGTTATAGTGGGGTGTCCCTTGCTCTCCAAAACAACAACGAGTCATTGCAGATGAGTAGAGGATGAAGCTTCTCGCCAGCATGCGAGAACTTGGGGGTGGTTTGATTGGAGGCAGGGGTTGCTCACGGATATTTATCTTCTGTTGTGAAATATTAAAACAAGGATTTGTGAATGGAGGCTCTCAGTCAGGGGACCTTGGCAGAGGCGCTGCTGCCACAGTGGGGGTGGGAGGAGGGCAGGTGTCTGACAGGGAGAAGCAGCCTGTCTGTTTCTTCTCGATGTATATTCTTCTTAACAAGACACTGGTGGAGCTAGCTCATCCCGCACTGCCTTTTCATCCTTTGAAAATTAGGATAGAGAGGCTTTGTAAAGCCCCGTTAGCTAAGCAAATGAGCAGCCTGTGTGGAAAGGCAATTATAATTTTACTTTTTTTTTTGTGCCACAGAACTCACACAGAATACTTCTCATGGCCACACGCAAAGATCTTCAATGAAATCGAATATATTTTTATAGGTAAGGGAGGATGCAATATGTCAAAACAATTCTTGGGAAGAAAGATAAGTTATTAATCTTAATATTGCTTTTAGTGTTAGGCAACAGCAGGCTTCAGCAGTGACCTCTAGAGTAGCAGGAAGGAGTAAGACTCCCTTGGCAGGAGTTCCCTCTCTTCCCAGCCTCTGTGAACATTTACAATACCACTAAATATCCACTTTTAATCCTGAATGCCTAAGAAGTCACCTTGTCTTTAGCGTACCCACAACAGTTTAGGAAACTATCAGAACAACACTCTCAAGGAACCTGAGTGGCACTGAGTGGTAAAAGTATCTGTGATTTTAATTATGGGCAAACCATTCTGCTGTTTAGCATGAAGCTGAGAGACATTTTTACTCTTATTAACAGCTCCAGGTGTTTTATTGCGTTCATTTATGGCTGCAATGTTAAAACTGCTAGCTGGGCTTATCCCAGCTATTAGTTCAGCCATGACAAATCCCTGCAATGTCATTGCTAATTGCATGCTCGAGGCCACACACAATGGGGGAATGTGATCATTTCTTCTTAGCTATCTATTTAGAGATTGTTCCTGTTGGTTGAGTAAAAATCATTTCTAAAACTGTCAGCTTATCGGATTAAATTTCTGCATTTTCATAGATGTGGTCCGGAGGCCTCCCCGGAGCCTCTTGTCTCTGTGTTGAGCTAACTGCTGGCACTTGCCCTACAGAGAAACTATTGATAGAATGTTCACTTTGAGAGTAATCCATCATTGTTTGCAAGAGTTTCCTGAGGCCTTCTCACCCGGGTGAGAAGTCTTGACCACTATAAGGAATTGTGGAGAAGAGAAAGCATCCCTTTTCTGCTTGGCACAAACATAGCTCCTAGAATATTTGAAAATGTTCAGGCAGCCACCTGTCCAGAACCATTTGCACACTCTGTGGATCTAGGGGTTTGTGTTATGAAAGATTTCCACAGGCACAAATACTTTTGAATCACAGACAAATTACCCAGATCCTGCCAAATATTTGTGCCAAAATTATGGCAATTATCTGTCCCCCAAGTATTAATTCCTGCCAAAATTTGAGATGATCTTCATAATCCTTGAATAGTCTAAGATGAAAGCAGAGACGGGAAGAAAAAATGATGAGCTTGGGTCAGTTGGCAAAAATATAATTTTTGGTTGTTGAAAAAAGGCTCAAGGTATCCCATAAGACCATAAGAAAGTCAACTTTCTGTCTTCATAAACAGAGTCAAAGATGATAAAAATGAAGAAATCAATAATGTCTGTCCATCAGCAACAGTAATATCTGTCCATCAGCAATGCATGTGCCTGTGCACCTGACCACCACCACGTGGGACACGGCATTCTTGTGTGTGTGTGTGTGTGTCCTAGATGAACCTAGAGCTCATCACACCAGCTAGAATGGCTGATAGGGAGGAGTCTATCAGTGATTGGAAATGATTCACTGGGCATTCTCTCCCAGCTGAGAAACCTTTATCCATCTGTTTACTCTGCACTCCTCAGTGCTTGGGTTACATGTGTGCACCTCAATGTCTGGCTTTTATCTAAAAGGGGATCTAAGCTATGGGTTCATATGCTTGTGTGGTGAACATATTACCTGCAGATGGACCTTCCCTGAGCATGGCATTCTTTGTCCATCCTGGGTGGGACTTCAGTCCTGGGAAACAACTTGAAATCTCCCTCAATAATTCTTGCTGCACATGCCAAGAAAATCAGGCTAAAGCAAAGAAAAAATCTTTCTCTTAGATAGAAAGTGATACCCGCTTTGTCTTAATTCCCTTGAAGGTGAAATAATTACAAAGGCAAGATGGTCAAGTTAAATGTGTTTCAGGTCAACCTGGCAACAGAGCCCTGAGAATCTGGACAAGGTCTTTATTCTGTCTGAAACTTCTTCATGGAGACCAAAGGGACAATAGTAGGTATCCTGACATCAGAGAGGGTCTCCTGTCTCTATGAGTCTCTTGAGTATGCTGAGAAGCACATGGATTTTCTAAAAAAAAAAAAAAGGACACAGCAAAAATAATTCTTATATAATAACCTAGAGAATATGTCCTGTCTATATTCTTATGGTATATTCATTTACACATAATTTTAAACTAAAACTTAATGGACATTTGAGTAGATGTGTGGATGGCTAGCTAGCTAGAGGGATTGATCCCACAAAGCTATCATGCACAATGCAAACAGAGCACAGCACCTAATTTAAAGAACACAGGGAGGGAAGGATAAAATTAATCCAGCCCACCATCTGGCCAGTAATATTTAGAAACAGGAAACAAGTACAAGGCCTTTATGACAAGGCCCATGTTTGATATTGGAGACTCTAAGTTAAAAGAAAGGAATATTATTAAGCATTTTTATAGCTTCCTTACTACATATTTTTGAGCAGACCGACCTTCTTTTATAAAAAGAAAACATTTTTTCATAGATTTTTATGGTAAAGAAAATCTTTCGTCAATTTATAGCTCCAACTAATTATGTATTAATTATTTCTGAATTATAAAATCTTAGTCTAAAATAAGAATTTTGTCTGTTTACCCAACTATAGCCAAGGCTTATACAAACCAACTGATAGATCTGGCATTCTGCCAAATCACTCTCTTTTGGTCCAAGTATTTAATTTTTTTCTAATTACTGATGTTGCCATGTTTCACTCAACAGGATACATTTTACTGAGATTACCACAGTGCCACAGGCAGGACACAGGAGTGGCGGGCCAGCTACCTTATCATAGTCAGTGCTATTGATAAGGACTCACAGTTTTCCAAGACCAGACCATGCCTGTCACAGAGCGCTCCACTGTGGGAGAAAGGCCTCTCTGAGTGTGCACAGTTCTGATCTTTTGTGGTTGCCATTGCTGTAATTTAGCAAGTCTTTATGCTCTCCTATCAACAGTGGTCACATCCATCAGCTCAGGCTGTGTGTTATGAATGTGACCCAAGACTGCAAACATAAGGTGGCACATCTGAAAAATTCTGTAAATCCCAGAATCTACAAGAACAGAAGACTGATTAGAGTTTTAGCAAACCCTAGTAATGATGATAATGATTACCCAGACTCATTTGGTTTGTGGGTCTATTCTGTGTTGTTTATGAAAACCTAGGAGTTACTGGATTTCTAAGGCCCTGGCCTCTGATAGCTTCTGAATCATAATTTGACATAACCTTTTTCTTTTTAATGTGTGAAGCACAACACATGGGCATTCTAGAAAAACCATAGTTTGGGTTTGAACTGAGATCTTCTCCAGAGCAAGCTGTATACAATACAATCTCCTCTTGTAGAAGCAATGGCTTCAAACTCTAGCTGCAGGCAGTCCTGTGCCACAGGGGAGACCACAAAGTCCATCTGTGCTGTTGTTCTGTTGGAGTCATTGGTAGGTTGTACATAAGTACATCACTTTCTTGGGTTGACACGACTCTTTCTAGATCAAATAAAATCTTTCTGGAGAAGGAGATGGGAAGCAAATAATTATACTAAGTGAACTTTCCTTTCTTGTTCTCTTCTTGGCTCTACCAAATTTTACTTGTTTGTTATTTGACCTCACCATTTTCCAGTTTCCCTAGATCCATGAATATATATTTCCGCATCCGTCATATTAGAAGTTAAGGATCAGTGTATCCTGTGAGAACTTTTTGCTATGGAGAGACTCAGTTTACAATAGAGATATGGTATCAGGTCCTGCATAATGTCTGTGTATTGTCTAAAGATCAATCCTGGCCGCAGAGCTGAGTACGGATCCAGGATATTATTACCCTCTCTAGTTCCTGCACAGAGTCAGCTTCCAAAAACCTTAGTCTTCAGCAATTCCAGTGAGTCCATGAACTCTGACATCTTTGAGGGGAAATCCTTTTATGCTAAACCTGCGAGGGGGTTGCTATGTTACTTACAGTAAGAATCCTAATGGATTTGTTTTCCAATCAGTATTTTAACTACAAATATGGGGAAAAGTATGATGTTGTGTCATGACCAAGGGGCTTGGTCCTAGCCTAGTGAGCATATCAGCAAAGGCTTCTTGAAAGACCTATGTGAGTATTTTGTTGAGAATCATCACATCAATGCTCACTGGGGAATTTCTATAGATTGATTGTTGTTATGTCCTTATCTGGTTTTGGAACAAGGGGGTAATATTGATTTCACAGAGGTGGTTTGACAGAGCAGTGTACTGGTTACCTTTCTGTTGCTGTTAAACGTTACAAATTCCAAAACACAACTTACGTAATAAAGAGTTTATTTGGGCTTCAGATTTCAGAGTGAAGAAAGCCATCATGGTGGGGATGCGTGGCAGCAGGCAGGCAGAGAGGCTGGAGCAGGAATCTGAGAGATCATGTCCTCGATAGCAAACATGCAGCCGAGAGTGTGAACTGGAAGTACAGTGAGGTTAAACACCCACAAAGGTCTTCTCTCATAAAGGCCTCCCCAAACAACACCAGTAACAGAGGGCCACACATCCAAATACCAGAGCCAAGGGAGTATTTCTAGTAAATACCACTTTCTAGTAAAACCACCATGAGGAATTTGTTTTTTCCTGTTTTATGAAATATTTTGAAGAGTATTGGTGCTAGATCCTCCTAAAAATACACTAGGATTCAACAGTGAGTCTGTCCCATTGGGACTTTTCTTTCTGAAGACTTTCACTTTCAGGTTCAGGTTTGTTGTTTATAAATGCATATTTAGGTGGAAGGTCTACTTAAAGATGAGAATAAGGTAGCACTGAAGACAGTCATCCTCAGTGTGTCACTGTGTTTGTCTTATGAAAGTGAGAGCCCCAATATTTGCTTCATAAATACTTATAATTGTCATATTATCATGACGATTGATCCCTTTATTAGAACACTGTCCTTTGCCTCTGCTAATGATATTTTGTCTCAAGTCTACTTGACCAGGAATGAAAACCACTGTGCCAGCTTTTATAGCACTTCTGCTTGCACACTATGTTGATTTCTATGTATTTAGTTTTTTGGATGTCTTTGCAAGAGAGGTATGTTTCTTAGACAGTTGGATCTTATTTTTAATAAGTTTTACTCATAAGTTTCCAGAATTAATAGTGTGAAAAATAACTACATTACTGAAAACACTTATAGATTCAAATATTTCCTATTAGAATGTTTCTTCACAGGACTAGGAAAAAAAATCTTTCAGTTTTATAGAAACATAAAATATCCAGAATAATCAATTCAGAAAGAAACATTGGCAGATATCACTGTCTCTGACCTCAAAACTATGGTGTGTTTTCTTTAGTGACAGTCAGAGAGTAGGTGCTGACACAGAACATATAGATTAGATCCAGATCCAAATCCAGATCTACAGATCCAGATCCGGATACACAGATCCAGATCCAGATCCAGATCCAGATCCGGATACACAGATCCAGATCCAGATCGAGATCCAGATCCAGATCGAGATCCAGATCCAGATACAAATACAGAAACAGATACAGAAACAGATATAGATCTAGATCCATATCCAGATCCAGATACACAGATGCAGATACAGATACAGATACAGATACACAGATCCAGATCCAGATCCAGATACACAGATCCAGATCCAG
Organism: Apodemus sylvaticus; assembly: GCF_947179515.1. Classification (NCBI taxonomy): domain Eukaryota; kingdom Metazoa; phylum Chordata; class Mammalia; order Rodentia; family Muridae; genus Apodemus; species Apodemus sylvaticus. The sequence goes on along the minus strand of NC_067487.1, from coordinate 7,514,898 downwards.
ATCCAGATACACAGATACAGATACAGATACAGATACATATACAGATACACAGATCCAGATCCAGATACACAGATCCAGATCCAGATACAGATACAGAACAGATCCAGATACAGATACAGATCCAGATACAGAGCCAGAGCCAGCTATAGATACAGATACAAATGAATGTGGTTTAATACAGAGCCCCCAAATAAGTCCACACAGCTACAGCCACAGATGTTGTGGCAATGGGATCAATATACATTGAAAAAAGGAAAATGTGGATGTGCATATGCAAATACAGAATAATGAGATCATACTCAAAGCTTTCATGCACCACAAAAATCAATTCAAAACAGTCCCATACCTTAATATGAAGTGTAAAAGGCTAAAAGGTCCAAGAGAAAGCATAGGGCAGTACCATAGATACAGGCTGTTGGGAGGTACCCCAACAGCACAGTGTTCTGATGTCTGCAAGGTTAGAGGCCATGGCACAAGCAGAGGCAGCCAAGCAGGAGCAAAGCAATGCCCTGGTCTACTGCAAGAAGGTGCAGCCTGCTCTCAGGGAGAGTTCTCTCTAGAGCTACCCTCCCAGGCACACCCAGAAGTGTATCCTTAGGTTGGCCCCAAATCCAATCAAGCTGATAGTCACAACTGACCATAACACACAGGCCACATGCACTGGCTGGCTTTTTCTTGTTAGCAAGTCATTAGCCTATAGCATCTGGCACTCAACACATGTTTATCTTGTCTAATTTCCAAATGTGAACACATTTCAGAGCTGGGAAGGTGAAGTTTCTGGAGTTTCAGTATCAGTATATTGCTCAGAAAAGGAACTTGGATTAGCTTGATAACCAAGGAGAAGTTTAAGATCTTGATTTTCACCAGGCGGTGGTGGCACACACCTGTAATCCCAGCACTCTGGGAGGCAGAGGCAGGCAGATTTCTGAGTTTGAGGCCAACCTGGTCTACAAAGTGAGTTCCAGGACAGCCAGGGCTATACAGAGAAATCCTGTCTCGAAAAAAACGAAATCCGAAAAACCAAGGAAAAAAACAAAAACAAAAAAATCTTGATTTTCATCTCTTCTACTCTTTTCTCTCCTTTCCTCTTTCCATCCTTAATTACAATAAAGCAGACTGTCAGGGATTATTTATGAAGAAGATTCAGAATGGAGTCTTGCCCAATATGTTCTACCAGGAGATTTCTATGGAAATGCTCTATCCTGGTTAATCGTCCCTAATAGCTAGGTTGTCTCTCAAAAGAAGACAGTGAAGTGATTACAAGAAAATAAACATGTTCTCAAATCCTTAGGTACAAATGGGAGAGATTTGTTCAAGCATTGTCCCTTTGAGAGGCTGGCATCTGTTCTTGCATACAATCCCCAAGAAGAAAGACATGAAACATCTCAGCTCTTCTGGTGACCCTTAAATTTGATGGCACAGAACGGATCGCCTCCTAAAGAGGTTCCCATGGTGGAAATTAATTAAGGTGTAGGGAGTTGGAACACAGAACACCCGTCTCTTGAGAAACAATACTAACATAAGCAAATGTTGCAGAGTGAATCTGCAATTGCTAGTGGGAGGGGTGCAGTGGGGGAAGCTACAGCCTCTCCTTGGCTCTGAGAAAGTCCCACTAGCACCCTTTCGGGAAGGTAGGGTGTGAGGTATGTTTCTTCAAAGACATTGAAGAGATTCTGGTTTGCAGATGTATTCTTTTTCATTTCTAGATTGATTTTTTTCCCTAGTTGCAGAAAAGGGAAGGCAGATACATTACTGTGGAGTCCGGTCATGATCACAGAGATACACTGTGAGATTGCAAGGGAGACAGGGTCATGACAAGCACTGGTGCTGCTGCAAGACTCCCTACTAAACGTTCACTGGTCTGAGTTACAAGGAGACCCTCAGAATGGAAACACATGGCCCAGGTCTTTGTAGTGGCTTACTCTTGAGAAGTGGCTTAAGAATTCTGGACTCCAAGCACACTAAGCTTTTTAGAGAGCACTGTTGTTTTTCCCTGAGTATTTTAGGTGTGTCTTCCTCTGTTTCTGACAAAAGTGTATAACATTGCATTAGTTTTTAAAATGACCTCAAATTAGCAATAATTCTGGAGAAGCCAACTAAAGACCAAGACATCTCCATATGACCATTTTCCTCCCAGTGTCTGGGTGGAGAAGTTTCCTTGAGTTCAGAATGAACAGGGTCTCCTATTTTTAGAATGCGTTTGGAAATAAATGACTTTTCTATACAGGCTTTTCCTGTATGAAAAATAAAACACTGGTCACTTGAGTTAGGCTGAAAGTGAGGAGCTCATAGTTCTGCCCTTCCTTCCACAAACTCAGGATGAGTCTCCATGCCATGATGTTTAAAAAGAAGAATGAAGTTGGTGACGTGCCTTAGTAGGTTAAATCCTCGTGACCCAGGTTAGAGTCCCAGAACCCAAAAAAAGGCAGAAGGTAAAAATGGATTCCATGGAGTTGTTGTCTTCTAAGCTCCATGCATGCACCACTCACACCTGCACACATCCTACACACAGACATCATGCACTCTCATACAGATGATGACTATGATGGTGGTGGTGGTGATGATGATGATGATGATGATTTTGAAATGAGGAGATGTATCTTGCTGACATCTATTAAGTACCTTCTTTTTTTGAGCTCTGTGATAAGTCACAATGAGAGTTCCCCTGCTAACTTCCAGTGAGAAGCACAGACCATAAGTAGCCTGAAGAGGGAAGAGATTCAGAGTAAAGGCAACACTCTAATATAATGGCAGCCAAGAAGGGCCAAGAGATACTGTACTCCTGGGTGATGCTAAAGCCACTGGTATAGAGAGAGTTAATCTGTATTAGGAAAAGAGTAGACCAATATGCTTTAGAAAAGATAAAATTTAATAACTTTTCTTAAATCCTTATTACCCACTAGGTAGAGTCCTTAGGTGATATTTATGATCAGGGTAAAATGATTTCTTTCTTTTTATTTATTTATGTGTATGAAGATAAAATACTAATCTTACAACCTGACTTTTGTTACTAAATCCATAGTTCATTAGGGAACATAATGAATTGAAAGAGGCTTGTATGTGTATCCCTAGAACCTGAGCATCCCTAGAACCTGATTTGTGAAGGGTTCCCAGATCTGAACGAATCAGCCTCATCACAGAATGTGTCCAACAAGTAAAGGTATATGACTAGGCCTCCACCTGCAAAACTTTTAAACTCAGCTCCATGCACTATTCCCCCACAGAAGTCAAAACACAGCTGAGTACTCCCAACTTCCCCAGGGGCTTTTTGTGCAGCTGCCTTCCTTCTATCCTCTAGGAAAGAGATTGGTTCGATGATGAATATTCATTCTTATCTCAGTGATTTTTCTGCTCTGGTCATAGGCTAATTAGCATAAGTGTGACGGTGGTTCATGTATGCACAGGAATAAGTCAAAAAGAGGAAGGAAAGTGCCCACCTGTCTTTAGGAAGAACTCTCTCTTTGGCCCCCTGGAGGTGGCTGAGATCTCTTGGAAACAGGTGGGCCTGGATGGTGTGAATGCTGAGTCATGCCTGAAGCTGCCTTTAATGAATCAGACTTGCTAAGTTCAGAGTTTGTATCATGAACCAGCAATGCTTCCTTTCCTTCTTTGCATTCAGCAGTAGGTTCTGTGGGCATGTGTCTTGGGTACAGCCTGCCCAGTACTGACCCAGAAGCCTTGCTTTTTTCAGTGATTGTGAGAGGGTGGAAGACAGTCTCCCCATGGAAGGACACTGAGCAGAGTTGACTTCTGAGTCATGGCCAGCCTTGTCAGATCACCTAGCGGAAAACATCAAGATATGTTTTCAGGAGCATAAAAGATCTACATTTGACTTTAAAAATTTGATTGAGAAAACTGAGTTGAAGAAAACAACCTTTGGCTTTGATAAAAGGATGGAATTTACCTGATTCTTACTTAGAGACCTGGAGCCTAGTTGATTTTGTTTAATTAGTTCTTTGAGAATGTCATACAATGTGCTTTGGTCATATTAACCTTTCTCCCAACTATATTGAATCCATCCCCATATCTCCTGGCCCTCCTGACTTTGGACCATTAAATCCATTTCACACCATCCGCTCCTCACAAGGCTCATTGTAAACAGGGGTCAGAAAGATTTTAAAAGACAGAGGTGGTGGAAGACTTCAAGGAAACTCTTCCAACTACAGCAGGACAGCTGAACATGTGAGAACACAGTAGGACAGCTGCACATGTGAACACACAGCAGGACAGCTGCACATGTGAACACACAGTAGGACAGCTGCACATGTGAGAACACACAGCAGCACAGCTGCACATGTGAGAACACACAGCAGCACAGCTGCACATGTGAACACACAGTAGGACAGCTGCACATGTGAGTACACAGCAGGACAGCTGCACATGTGAACACACAGCAGGACATCTGCACATGTGAACACAGCAGGACATCTGCACATGTGAACACACAGCAGGACAGTTGCATATGTGAGAACACAGTAGGACAGCTGCACATGTGAGAACACAGTAGGACAGCTGCACATGTGAACACACAGCAGGATAGTTGCACATGTGAGAACACAGTAGGACAGCTGCACATGTGAACACACAGCAGGACAGCTGCACATGTGAACACACAGCAGGACAGCTGCACATGTGAACACACAGCAGGACAGCTGCACATGTGAACACATAGCAGTACAACTGCACATGTGAATGTTTAGAACTGACAGCAGGCATAAGACCTGTGCCATCTCAAACTAATCCAAATCCCAATACAACATGAAGCTACATTCCTTTTATTTTTTTCAATAACAATTTTATTGATTCTTTGATGTTCTCCAATCCCACTCATGTTCCCCCCATATCTGCCCTCTGCCTTTGCAAGTTATCCTGCTAAAGAAAAAAAAAACAAAACTAAAACCAAAGAAAATAAATCACAAGTGTCAGCAAGCATTAAGTCAGATTGTCTGTCCACTCCTGAACTGGTTAATCACCCACCTTGGTTCATCCAGGATGTAGCTCAGTGGTGGTGGCAGGAAAGTTTCCTAGAGCTGAGGTTGTACGTGTAAAGTGAGGGCCCTTATCCAGGTGAGTGCTCCACACCCAAACAAGCATCTGGGATGGAGTCCTGGATGCAATCTGTATGAAATGCATGTCATTACTAAATCCCTATCGTCCTAAATTTAAGCTTTTTTTTTTGTTGTTTAACAATGAAAATGTATACACTCGTGTGTGTGTGTGTGTGTGTGTGTAAGGAAAGTATCCTCACTGAAGACTACCATTCGCTCCCCGCTCACATATCTACTCTTGAGCTCTTTCTCTGGCAGGTGTGAACGTGGGGCTTTACTGATTGAGTGCATTAGCGTGACGGGAAAGGTGACTGTGGATAATATTCAGCATGGGGGTATAGTTGACACATGTATGCTCTTTTCATGCTAAAGATGCTCATTTTTTAATCTTTTTTTTCCTACTCTGTTTTTTGCCTACTCTGTTTTTTGCCTACTCTGTTTTTTGCCTACAGGTCATCTGCATTTTCTTCAAAGAGTGAGGTAAGGAGGAATATGAATTTCTTTTCTAGCCCAGGCCTTCTGTTTTCAGTACTTGAGTTCCTCGAGCATCACATTCCCACTCTCCCTCAGCCTTGGAGAGGATGAGCACACATGCTCACACCTTAGGATCACCACAGCCTGAACCGACGAGCTGTCACTTGCTGGATTCCATTATACTTAATTATGTAAATCATCAAATCTCATTAGTAGGTTTGGTAACCCTTCCTCACTTCACTGTTCATGCCTAATTCAAGCAAATCAAGTAATTATAATTTTAATGTAACTTCACTGATTTTAATTGCAATGAAATTATAATTTCAATTGTATTCCCAATTAAAACAATTGGGCTCATTGCCAATTCTACTCAGTTTACAAAGGTCTCAAATCTTAGCTAAATAGTTCAGGATGACAAATAGAATACATCCTCTCCTGTGTCCAAACAGAGTTGGGATTATTCTGAAAGGAAGGTTGGTAAGAAGGTGAGACTGGAGACTATAATTCTCAGAGTTCCAGCAGCTCAGGCGACTCCTGCGGGGTGTGGCCGAGGCAGGCTTGAAGTCCACCTGTTTGATGCCCTCTGTATCTGCTTGTCATGGCTGGGTGAATGAGGCAAGAGGGGTTCCAGGCAGATATACAAAGCAAGAAAAATATGTATTCATTTAGTGTGTGTGTGTGTGTGTGTGTGTGTGTGTGTCTTTGTGTGTGTGTGTGCACATGCACATGTGTACCATGGCACAAGTTTGGAAAAACAACTTGTGGAGGTCATTTCCCTCTTACCACTGTGTGGGACCCTGGGACCCAATGCAATCATCATGCCTAGTGGTAAGTGCCTTTGTTCCTGAGGCCTTGTCAACCTTACATGTGCCCATTTTATCCATCAGCTATTAACTAAATTGGCTAAAGCAGGTTCCTGAAAACACAGCCCAAGGGACCTGAGAAATAACCCGTTGGCTAAGAGCACTGGGGTGGCTCTTGCAGAGGACCAGAGTTTGATTGCCAGAAACCACATGGTGTTTTACCATTTATAAAAATCCAGTTCCAGGGATCTTGTTCCCTCTTCTGACTTCTGAGGGCATCAGTGGTAAATCTGGTCCATGGACAAAGCTGCATCAAATGTTATCCCACACAAAATAAAATCAATCAATGAGACTTTTTCAAAAGTGTACTTAAGACCAGACCCAGGCAGACACTTTGGGCAGGTGGTTCTCCATTTCTGTGTTGTGCCAATAGATAGCAACAGTTCAGAAGTTATGATTGAATAGGAAGCTTCAAACCTGTGGCCTTGTGTACAGACTCCCGGTTGGTGGTGACATGCTAGCTTGTGGACCCGGATAGCTAGCTTGTGCTACAGGATCTCATTTTCTTTCTGATAGGAGAGCAAGGAGTTGTGAACTTCCATTAGAAGCTTCTCATCACCAAGGATATTATGATTCCATGCTAACTGGGATTCTATTCACATTCCTGTTGGTATGTAGATTCATTAAAAGTCCATCTTTGTATTTATTTATCGTACAGTACTAAGATGTAACCTAGGGCACCTCGCATGCCAGGAAAGTACGTTAATGCCAAGTTACCTTCCTAGTCACAATTTTTGAATTATTTTTTTCTTGTCAAGAAATGCCTTCACTCTAATAAGTACAGAATTGCTGCTGACATTTTTGAATTCTCTTCTTTAAGTAGCAACATGTTGCACATATCTGATTTTCTATGGCTTTTTAGTATTCGGGTGTTCTTCTTAATCTGGGAAGGCTCAGGCATTCAATCTATTAACATATTTAAACATGGGAGTAAGGTTAGCCTGCAGTGAGATGCCCAGCTCCAGTAGGAGCTCCGGGGACATTCTATACCCCACCCCCACTCTAACTAGGGCTCTTCAACTGAGACCACACACCCTCCTATATAAACCCAGAAGAGATGTCTCAGGCATCCCAGCACTGACAGCCTCTGGAGTGGAATACCTATAACAGCATTTATTTGTCTAGCATGGGTGTGTGTTCCCTTCCTACCACCTTCTTACCTTCTCTTATTTTCAATCAATACTCCTCAGGTTATCTTGTACACATCTTCACCATTGTTGCAGGAAGTATTAGCACAAGGTCCCCAATGTAGGAGCTAGAGAAAAGACCAAAGGAGCTGAAGGAGCTTGCAACCCCATAGGAGGAACAATATGAACCACCCAGTACCCTCAGACCTCCCAGGGACTAAACCACCAACCAAAGAGTACACATGGAGAGACCCATGGCTCTAGCTGCATATATAGTAGAGGATGGCCTTGTTGGACTTCAAAGGAAAGAGAGGCCCTGGGTCCTGTGAAGGCCAGATGCCCCAGTGTAGGGGAATACCAGGACAAGGAATCAGGAGTGGGTGGGTTGGTGACCAGGGGGATGGGGGATGGGATAGGGTATTTTTGGAGGAGAAACCAGGAAAGAGGATAACATTTGAAATGTAAATTTAAACAATCTAATAAAAAATGGAGAGAGAGAGACAGAGACAGAGACAGAGACAGAACCTGCCAACTCTTCTGCCCCACCAGGCTTTAGCACCATATCCTGGTGGGGTCCTGCTCGGAGCCATTCTCCCTGCTGCTGAGCTATTCTCTTCCAGCTAGCTTCCATGGCATCCCACTGTGTTCCTTCTCCACCATCAGCAGACCCACACTCCAGTAACCAAGTAAAGCAAAACTCTTAAAGCTTAATTAACCAATCAGATTTATATAGATAATATTACAATTTACAAGATGCCAATATAGAAATTTAAGAGCCAATTGATAATGATAAAAGCTTTATCCCAATATTTCTAACCTTATAAAAACAGCTATTTGTGGCTAGTAAATGCCACACAGGTCCATGTCCAAAGCCGTCTCAGTTCTCCTCCCTTCTCCTCCTGCGTCCTCTGTTCTCCCAGCTCCTAGCTCTTCCTAGCTTTTCTGGTCTAATCATAGGCCTTCCACTGCTTTAATATGATTGGACATGGAAATTCCCATTCTTTCTTCTGAAACACACCATTCTTTTGTGTTAGTGTATATCTTCATATGTGTATGGGTATACTTAAGTGTGTGATCACATGGGTAAGGAGGGCTGAAGTTGACGTCAGGTGATCTTCTCAGTGTGGATGTGTATGAATGTGTACTCATGTGGGTATGGAGGACCGTGGTAGATTTTAGGTGTCCTCAACCACTCTCTACCTTTCACAGTGACTTGTGGTTTCTCTCTTTAACCTCGTATTCACCAATTCAACAAGTCTGCCTAGCCAGCTTGCTGTCTAAGGCTCTCCAGATCTCTCTCCAATGTGTTAGGATTACAGCTGTACTGTAATACAGTTGTATTACAACATGAATTATGTGGTCTTTGAGAACTTGAATTTCAACAGTTCTCATCTTACTGTTGCATGGCAAGTGACTTACCATAAGCTACAGCTCCCCACTTCCATGCCACTAACACCCTCCCCAACACCTCACTAAGCCACACCCCTTCCCCAACAAGCCACATCCCACTAAGCCACACCCATCTCCCATGATGCCATACCCCACAAAGCCATGCCACTAAGCTACACCCATTTTTCCTCCAACTTTTCACTGTTCATGAATCTATTTAAATCTACCTGTTTGGTATATGTTTGCAGACCAGCCAGTGCTTCATTGGCTGGGTCTCCTTGGGGCACCTGACTTTTATCTCCGCACATACTGTGGGGACACAGCCACCCCAAGTACCAGTCACCTTCATGCACCTCTCCTAAATATTGAGGCATCAAATTTCCTCTCTGTCTCTATTGGCTTATAGAAATACGGTTGAGACATGCAAGGTAGATTCAGTAGAGAAAGAACAACTAGATCAGTATTAGCCTAATTAAAATGGAAGTCACTGGTCCAATTAAACTGATCAATTTTTCTAATGTAAGAAGGAATAGAAAGAGAACTCCTGGGGCAGCTTAGCTATCCATTAATAGTCTTTCAATGATTCACATAGTCACGCGCTCACTCAATGGGTCACCAAATGGTTATTTATTTACTCATTCGCTGTATATTTATTCTTGGGTACACAAAAATTGAACCAAACCTTGGCGTTGTCACCTCTCCTGACTTGTGTGATTTCCGGGAGTTTTGTTGGGACAATTCAATAAGAGAGTATTTAGATGATGCAATATGGAGCCATGAGTATGTTGCTTGGAATATTTTACAGGGCAGACCGTGTGAGTCATCTCTGAGTCACTGAGTCCACCAGCAAGCACACCTGAGGGAGATATGCAATGCTGTGAAAGAGACGCTTTGCTCTTCCTTGATCTGTCCATGCAGACCCTAAGCTGGCAGCGTGCTCTGAGGAAGAAGAGCAATGAGCTGACTCTCCACCTGACTTGGTTGAGACCTTCACCTGAGCCTTCACCAGAGGCTTGCTTGTCCTCAAAGATGCTGGCACAGCTGCTGGAAGGTGAATGTCTCTTCTCTCACCCCTCTGCTTTCTACTACACACACTGCTATCTCACACTAAACTCACATGTAACTCCCTTCTCCCATATACACCCCACTGCCACCACTACACACCTATAGTTAGGGCAAACTCTGACCGTCTTCTCTCCTCACACCCCAAAACCGCAGGTTGCACGAATGAATTCTCAACACTATTTTCTAAAGTTGGTTGGTCTTTCTGCCTAGGATATTACTTGGTGGTGGGCTGGACAATGTATTCACTCCTGTAAAACTCAATTGGATACACTTTGACCTGCAAGACTTCTGGACTTGGTTTGAATGGATAGGGATAACAGGTCAGGTAGAGCGCTTGACAAGCATGCATGAGGCCGAGTTCAATAACCAGTATCCTAAGAGAAAAAAGGTATCTCTTATTTAACACAGGCATGGTGGCCCATGCTGTGATTCCAGCATGTGGGCAAAGCAGAAGGGATCAGGAACTCAGAGTCAACCTGGGCTTTTTGGACTCCCTAGTCTTCAGAGCAAACAAGAGGCAAACTGCCTTGTTGAGTTTCCATGCTACTTCTTTGTAACAAGCGCCTGTGACCCCATCTCTGAGCTACCCAGCCTGATGACTCAGCTTATTTCTGACCTACCAGTGTGGAGAGGAAACAAGCAAGCATCCTCAGCACAGCTATTCTCACATTATCTTTCCCCTGTAATTTCTAGTTCGCATGCCTTTTGTTTGAACAAAGAAGGGATGTTGATTTCTACCAGGCAGCACTCACCTTCAAACGGAATGTACTGGGTGGGAACAGCCTGTTCACATCAAGGGGAAATCATTTGCAGACAAGGAGTCTGAGCCCCAACGCATGAGGCTTTTATAGCCCGGATGATACCTGAGCACGATTCCCAAGCTTGAGTGGAGCCATGCTGCAATGCAAATGAGAACAGGCATTTCATCACAATCAAGAGTGGTCCATGAAGCCTATCTGAGCTTATGCAAGGCTGTCTGTGTGCAAGCCACACACTGCTCAGCAGGTGCTGCACAAGAAAGACACGGAGGAAGAGCTTGCACTAGGGGCAGATAGTGTGAGCTGCTGACGGTGGTAAATGCTCAGACCAGGGGATTGTCTGGCAGCACACAGGACAGCAATGACACCAGTGCTGGCTTGGTTGATCCACGGCTCCACTCAGCCCTTCTCTGCTGTGGTTTATGGGCTTGATGGATGGAATGGGGCTCACTCGCAGCTCACTTCACCGAGGCCTGCCAGTATGTGCCTGTAATATTTTGTGTAAGAATGCAGTTTGTTGATCCCTGGGACAGCCCAATGACTGCTCAAATTGGCAAACGAGATGACTTTCCAGGCCCAAAATGACTGTCCAGGCCCAGAATGGTTTATTTAGTCTTTGCATAGAGATCTGCCGAAGCTGGCTATTGTGTACCTGCAGCCTGGATTCCAGACCATTAAAACACATCTGTTACAGTGAAAAATTGGCAGTGAAAAGGTAGAAAGCAGGCTGATGACTCATACACACATATGTACACATGAACTCACACACATATATAAACACTCATTCAGTTCACTCACATACACTCAGCTGTACACTACACACACACCTTCCAGCACAGAATCACCAGGAAGATAAAGAATTGTAGCTGTAGACAATTGTGTCCCTCCAGTTGCACACTCACCAACTGTCTATAAACCCTGACTCTACTCACAGGCCAACAAGACTGACCAACCCCCAGGCATGGAGTAGTAGATACCCCAGTGACTGGTCTCAGTCCTGTCCTGATACATCTGTTTACTATAAGCCCTTGCTTAATTGAAATGGCCCATAAACCAATCAGAAAAAAAGATCGTGAAGGTACAGCTATCAGCTTCCTTAACATTCACAGAGCTCTGAAGGAGGTGGTATGTGAAGATGCTTCTCCATTCATAAGGATTCGCATCTTGTGAACTCATGCCAGACTGAAGATAACAAGGTTACATTAAACACCACAGTTCAGCCTGACCTGTCTTGACATCTTTGGCATACCTATATTAGTGTGTTGTTGGGCCACCACCTTTCAGAATGCTGCATGACATGGTAATGCTCCAATTCCAGTATCAAGAGTCCTGGTCATACAGTCTGTGGCTTGAGTCTTCTGACTGTCCCATGGCTTCTCCGTATCTTGAGGAAACCATGCCTTGTATTGCCAACTTGGAAAAGGTCAACGTTCAAAATGTGTATTGTGCTCTGTTGCCATAGCAAAATATGAGATAATCATGTGGCTTATACATAGGGAGCATTTGCACATGAGGACACTTGCATCCTGGATACTTTCCAGTGTTTTCATCATATTCTGTTTCTGAACCCACAATGTCTATAGTTTTTCCATTTGAAAGAAGAGAGAGGATAATGGTCTAGGATTTTTCTAGGCTCGGATATTATTTTTTTATTAGATATATTTATTTACATTTCAAATTATTTCCCTTTTCGTGGTTCCTCCCTCCTCCAAAGTCCCATAAGCCCTCTTCCCTCCCCCTGTTCCCCAGTCAACCCCCTCCTGCTTCCCTGTCCTGGTATTCCCCTACACTGCTGGCTCAGATATTGTATTTGATAGTTTTCTTGTTCTACGGACAAGCATCTGACGAGAGGCAATGCAAGGAACCATGATATGGAGGGCAGTTCATCCCAGCTGGGAACGGACGACACCCAGAGCCCGGAACCATGGTGTGGAGGGCAGTTCATCCCAGCTGGAAACGGACGACACCCAGAGCCCGGAACCATGATGTGGAGGGTAGTTCATCCCAGCTGGGAACGGATGACACCCCCGGAACCATGATGTGGAGGGCAGTTCATCCCAGCTGGGAACGGATGACACCCAGAGCCCGGAACCATGATGTGGAGGGCAGTTCATCCCAGCTGGGAACGGATGACACCCAGAGCCCGGAACCATGATGTGGAGGGCAGTTCATCCCAGCTGGGAACGGATGACACCCAGAGCCCGGGGCAGCTGGTCACATCTCTGGGAACCAGAAAACACAAAATCAAGCGGGTTGGCCAGTGCATGTGAGATCCCGTTGCTCCAGCTTCATCCTACCTCCAAAGGTTCCTCCCAGATCCCAGTAGCAGCAGGGAGCAAGTGTTTAAATATGTGAGTCTGCAGAAGACGTTTCACATACAAAGCATGATGAGAGTAAACGAGGGGGTGGCAATCCTCAGGAATCCCACACTGACAAGCCTTGGGGAATCAAACACAAAAGAACAGGGCATGTTGTCCAATGCGTCTCAGTCATACATAGGGTTAATCTGTGTGGCAAATCCTGGTTTCATCCACTCACAGTGCCCAGACCTACAGACAGTTGTCCTGGCAAGAGATCTTACGGCTCTCAATGGCAACCTCCCCAAAACTACATTTGATCCGAGTACATCTGCAGAACAAAGGGAAGAGCTGTTCATTTCCAAGGAAAATCGATGGCAGGTGGATGAGGGTCAGCGGTCAGAGGCAGAGAAGAGAGCGCTGCCCGATGCCATGCTGAAGATCAGGCATGACCTGAAACTTAGTATTCTAGGCATGTTCGTGTAATAAAATTAAACTTAGCTTAAAGGGAAACGCAGTGGTGGGTTGAGGGGTGTGATGGTAAATTACCATGGAACTGGGAACTGAGAACTAATCAGGAATAATGAAGAAAATGAGCACAGGGCATGAATGAAGAGAGGAGAATTGACCCAAATTGCATGGCTGCAGAATTTGGAATATCAGGAACCTGGGGGCATGGCTGCCCCTTTTTTCTGACTTTAAGAGTATCTAAATCTAGGGCCAGTTTAGATTTTTCTAAATGACAGGAGGCAATATCCTGCCTTGTGGGGACTCTGTGGACCCTTTGGTTAATATGCTGGGAGACTTAATATTCTGGGGATGAAAGGCTTCAGATGAACATGAGATGTTATCAAAGCTATACATATTTTAAAGCCCCAGGATTCCAATTGGGTTTGCCCTTTTCAGATGCCCACTGAATAGTTTAAATGCTTCCAACGTGACTTTGAAGTTCTATTAAGGACAACCAGAAGATCAAAAGCACAAATCCAGGGCCATTGAGGAGGGTCGGCTCTGCCAGCCATTCTGACAAGCATTGGAGAGCCTTTCACACCACTGAATTTTTGAAATTAAAAAGAGAGATATCTGCACAAATCAGACCATTCTTATAACACCAGAAATTAGCAGTTAGCATTTCAGTGCTCTCTGGTGACAGTCTATCTAAATATATAAATATCAGAAACATACCTAAAATCTGTGCCAGCTACCAACATCCATATTAATAGATATGTTACATCAGGAAAATGAAACAAAAATACTCTGTTCTGTATTTGATAATTTACACATACGCTTGTCATTTGGAGTATCCATAGTTTCCCTGTAGATGCTGCATGGTGTTAGGAAACCTACTTGTGTATATTAGTGGGATGGCTCTGCATTTTTGGGTGCCTGCTTTTGCTTCCACGTTTTTATTTTGTTTGGGGACATGCCTGTAGTAATGTAGAGGGTAGACACAGGCACTGTCTGAGCAGTGTGCGTGTTGCCATCTGGTCTATGCCTCCAGTAAGGAATACACATGTGTCTGCCTTCATCTTTTCTGTGTTATAAAGGAATGTGGATGGCACATTCGAATCCCTTCCTCCCGCTGTGCGCATACAATGGTTTTCCCAGGAGACATAGTTGTGAGTGGGATTCTGGCTCCTAGAGCTGCACTTTTCAATTTCCCAAGGTGCTGACTCCAGATTCGAGGCAGCATCTGGACCCCCACAGGCAGGACCGAGAAGCCCTGTCTCTCAGCCTTCCAGCCAGCACGTGACTTCCTCATAGCCTTTTCTCCCCCTTACAGTGGCTGTTTCCATCTGGCTTACTGGCCATTTTTATATTTACGGTAGAGATCACGTTTGGGAGTGTGATACTCATATCTCCACTCCGAGTTGCCTTTCTGCGCGTCGTGCTCGCTGATTTTGGAAGCTCTCCGCTAGTGATCCATACTCCTCCGTCCTAATATGGAACTAACGGATCCTGCAGCCTGTCACTTATGTTAAATATTTATGGTGCCACTTGCAATAGGAGAGTTTTATGTTTTTTGAGATGATACGATTCACTTGCATGTTTACTGCTTGAGAATATGGGTGCATAGCTCACATTTTTAGAATAAATTGCTGAAGAATTACTCTGTGAATTCTGGGATAGGGGGACGAGGGCTAGCATTCTTTTTCAACAATCAGTTTTTTAACCACCTGGAATTCATGTTTCTGCACTGAGGAAGTTGTGCATCTTGTTTTACTTTTCCAAATGGGCAGTCAGTGGTCTTGGTTCTGGTTTTTTTTGAGTTAGTCTGTTTTTCAGCCATCAAATGCTGGCCTCTGTTTAGCTCTTAACAGACGGCGTGAGCCTTAAACTTGTGGTTTGAAAGCATGTAGGATCATGTGCATTCATCAGACAGAAAAATAAGATTTACTGGGCTATTTTGATGTAGGAATATAGCACACAGTAAAGTAGCCTCTCTTCCCCAGCCTCCCTTCCCCAGCCTCCCCTCCCTTATCCATCCTTCCCCAGCCTCTTTCATGCATCCTTCCCACCCATCACTCACATTGATGGTTTTCAGTTCCCACATGAGAGATAGCATATGTCTCTCATCTCTGCTTATAGCTTGTTTGTCTTAACAACAATTGTGACGAATAGGAGATGGTTCAACAAAGAACCCAGTGCAGGTTTTCATATTTTCCAGCTAGGTACTGAGCACCCAAAGGGAATGGAGGCAAAAACCAAAGGGATGCAAGTCTACTGTAAAATGCCCACACAACTGGGCGTCTGCCGGTGGAGGATTGTAAGCTCTGATGCATGTATATAAGGGACTATTATTCACCCACTAAGAAGATCAGACTCCTTGTCTTCACAGCAAAATGAATCAATCGTCAAACTATGTACTTTAATAACAAGTCTTCTTGTCTTTGGTGACATCTCAGCCAGCAATTCTGATTCTTCAAAAGCACCCTCTCTCAGACAGGTGTGAGGGCACATGCATGTGGCAACCGGGGACAATAGGTAGAGAAGTTTGAGGCCAACCTGGGCTAGATAGTCTTCCATTATTTTGTGCACCTAAAATTTATAGGCTATATTTTCATTATGCTTACCTCCTTATGCTTCGTTATGTATGCCAGACTTTGCCTTAAATTTACAGTGGTTGTTGAGAAAACCATTTCTGAAGGAGAGTATTGTCCACCAGTTTGATTTCCTGTCTTCTGTTCACCTGAACCTTTTTCTTTTTAAATTAATTTTAATCTCATGATGCACTTTATCTTTTTGGTTTCTCTTGTACTGAATTTGTCTTTTTGAGATCATTCATCCCTGGCCTAAATACTGATATTTAAGTGTTAATTAGTAACCATTACTCTTAGGGCTACTTGATTTGTTTCCAGCAGGGTGAAAATGGACTTTTTGTTCCCCTTTTTCTGTTTAGACCGCCACATTGTACTTACAATAGAACAGTGTCTCCTCTCCTTTTCTTGTTGATTTAACTTTTTCTGTTGCTTTGTAGTAAAACAATGAAGTAACACTTCAAACACTGGTAGGAGACCAGCTTCAGCACAATCCCGTTTCTAGTATAACATTGTTTCCAAGGTTTGTCTAGGGACTGTGACATCTGATGTAGCTTTTCAGTAGAGACTTTCTAGCTATACCTTATGTGCAAAGATTTATTTATTTAATGATGGATGAAATCAATTTTGAAGACATGTTTTCCTATGTCTATGGGGATGAAAGAATGTGTTTCTTCTTTAACCTTTCAGTGCGGAATGACATTAAAATCTTATCTGTGCATGTTTAGGCTAATTATTTCTGTTTTTTAAAACATATATAACGAATGTACATGTTTCAGAAACTGAACAGTAAAATCAGAAATAAAGATCCCATAACAGTGGCAGCCACTAACAACACCCAGCACTGCCCGAGCTTCTTGGTGTCTTTCAGGACAAGCCATCTTTCAGGTGCGCTTACTTTCACCCCAGCTCATAGTGAATGGGAATGATGACAGTGACAGTGACTGCCTCATTTCCTGGAGGAAGCATCAGGCCCACCATGGCCACAGCAGAGTTTTGTTGGTTTTCAAATTAAAAGTTGATCAATGTTGACGAGTATCATGCAAATATTATACCTTATTTGCATATTCTGTTTCTACTTGGTGAAAGTCCATCTGCCTTTGGACAAACTCAGCCACCGGAGATAAATGTTCTCAGTGGGTTTATAGTTTTCAATTGGTGATAATTTATTTTTTTATTCCTTTTTTTTTGGAGTTAGTTATGAGTTCTATTTTAATAAAGTAGTTCTTATGCACAAAATGTAAGCACTTCAGCGACATAATTTAATTCATCCTTTCCAAAGCTCTATGAATTCATAGAAAGTTTTTAATGACTTATTTTTTAACCATATTAAAAATTATAGCAATCTCACTGTTAAACTTTTGCATACAAAAGCAATAAAGAAAACAATTAAAATCCCTTTCCTTTGTTCCAGAGATAATGAACTATAATAATTTGCTGTATAATTTTATTTTTAATATAAGCTCACACTTTTATTACATTTTAAGCAGGCTGCCCTTTGCATTCTACTGTGCTTGCTTTCTGTTATATGATTAGCATTTACCGCATTCATGACTCTTACACTGATATTTTGAAGTTATAGGTTAAATGACAGCAGGCTGCTTCATCTCAGGAGCAGAGCAAATTTGATGTTAGTATTCTCCACATGAGTGTTTGCCTTATATTTAAGCCATCAATATAATGCATATATTCATGCTTTCTGTTTGTTTATTAATTATAATCTGAAGTGTATCGTGGGACACAATCTCAAAAAGGAAATTGCTCTAAGATCTCACAGTGATGCTTTGCCTCTCTTCTCGCCCTGAATCACCTAAAATTCCCAATCTGCAGCAAACTCACGGAACACCTTCACAATGAATGAACAAACACATTCGGGAAAGGTGGCAGCCAGTAGGAATGCCAATCCATGTTGGAGACTCTCATAACTTATTTAAATATTCCCAAAGCATCTGAAGAAATATACGTCTGAACTGTTCCTAAGGAGCTGCCAACCAGGGTGACAGGCTCACATTACAGTAACAAACACTGCTGCTCAGTGTAGCACAGAGTTTGCTCTTGTCCACACTACAAACCTATAGGAGGTGGCAGTTCCTCTGGGCTTCAAGGTTATCAGGAGTCTGAGGTGAAGGCAGCTGTGCTGTCCACGATTTCCTCTGTGGCTGGGGACGGTGCTGTGCCCTTTGGGTACTGTGTCTCTAGGTCTTACCCAATGGGACACAAGACATTTCTGTGCTAAAGGGAGCCACTCAGCCAGCCACTTCCAAACTCCCTGGGAGTTGGCACGTGAGAAACACACTTGCTTTCAGGTTTGCACAGCATAGCCCCTCTTCCTGCCTCCCTTCTCCATTCTGACAGGACACAATGCTATCAGCAGCTTCACACTCCTGCTTCCACACTGGAATTACAGGGTAAAACCCATCAGTCCTCCTTCAGCTGCTTCTTGAAAGACCATCCTAACACAGGTCACAAGTTCCTTGTGTTTATTAGAGGAAATGACCAAAGGAGAGTGTTATCTATTAACCTGCTTTGCCTTGCACTGGTTTTTAGAGAAGAAAGGAAAGACTCAGGAAGTGTGGGGCCATCTGCTGTATTGTTAAGTTAAACAGCAACAGTGTCTCACACCCAGGGAGGTTTGGGCATTTTCTAGCAGAGCCGCCATGCTCACAGCTGCATCCCTAAGGAGTAAGAACCTGTGTTAGCATTAGCTTTTATTTTAAAATGCAAAACAATCTTTATTACTTTAATCATTTTTTCTCTCTGCTCCATGGACAAAATGTACTCATTAAGAATTAAAGGGTCACGTATTATAAATAAAATGAACATTGTTTTAGGCGACTCATCATCATTTCTGTGACTCTTGATTTTGTATTTTTCACCTCTATTTAATAATAATGATCTATTTTTTTTAACCACTGTCACCACATAACAATGAAGAGCAAATATTGCTGCAGAGCATGTTCAGTGCTGGCTCTGTTCCCCAGATGTGTCGGTGCCTTTTGATCAGTGTGTGTGAGTTTTTCCATATTTAAAGCATAGACTCTTTGTAGAGCTTGTTGCAAATATTTACCCAGAAAGCCTTGCTTCTTTACCTTTGGCCTGCTTAATGGCATAGCACATGCCCAATCAAACCAACTGCTTTTCACTGTTGTATTTCTGTTGCTATTATAACACTGACAAATTCTTCCTCCACACACAGAACAAATACAAATACTTGTAAAATACATTGATATGTTTTTTACATTCACAACTAAACTCACATGTAAACCAGAATTTAAGCTTTTAATATACTGAACTATATTGAATACACAGTGTGGAGGTACACATAGTAAACATGTTTGTATACATAATTTGTATACATGTTTATACATATGTATAAACATAATATGCAATATAAAGAGAAGTATTCAATAAGTGAGTCTCTTCTCCATGTCTGGTGCTGAGCCATTCATGCTAACTGTAACCTCTAGAACACTGAGACCCCTCCTCACACACTACCCCCTTGCGTGGGCTGCATTATTGGGCTTACATGTGTAGCAGAATTTTCCTTGTCCAATCACTTTAAATATTAATACAATGAGATACCTGTGAATGGACAGGGAAAAGGGAGGAGGCAGAGTGAGAAGTTGCAGAGAAGGAGACAGAGGAGAATGAAGCAAGATTTGAAGATGGACAGGATGATTCAGATTCCATGTGGTTTTAAATAGCCACAGGTAGCTAGAATATCTCATAGGGATAGAATAATTGGGGTAACGTCTAATCTAGGTGGGCAGTTTGTACCATTATCAACTGGCCCTGAATTTATTGTGTGGGCATCTTGTGTATTGAGAATTTATTGATATATAAATATGGTTAATTAATTATGAGCTTCTAGAGTTTTGATTTTACCATGTTACTGGGAACTGTGATAGCTAACCTGAAGGTGGGTGGTCACTGCATGGGACTGGTGTGGCAGCAACCGGCCAAGGGAATTTAGCAAGTCTGGTGGAGACATTTCAGGAGCTCCGGGCCAGGGGTCTGCCGAGATGTGAACACCCGGCTGGAGTCATGTGTCCCACCAGTGTCTGCTGTAGCGCTGGACCTTGCAGTTCTTTTTAATATTTCCCTCAAATTACACGTCCTTGCTACAGTGAGTCAGAGACGATGAGCAGGGCCTTGCATGTGAGCATCTGTCAACTGTGCTAGACTGAGTTTTCACCATCCATCTCCATGGTAACAGCATATCACAAATGGAAAGGGTTCATTTGTCTTCGCCACTCTTCACCTGAAACCTCCTTTTCCTGCCTCAGTTCACGGGGACCCCTTTTCATGTCTTCTATCGACATCTATTTCTACCAAGAGTACATACTTACACATATATAACAATTCGAAGCTGTTTCTCACTAATGACCCCTTGGTGCCCAATAAAATGTGTATGCGGTACATAGGCGGCATTGTACAGTTAGACAAGATAGGTTTAGAAATCAAATATTTACTGGGAAAGAAAAGAAAATTTATTTTAAAACAATCCTTTGTTTTATATAGAATTTTACCATTTATTGAAGAAAAAATGAAATTTTTGTCAAAGAAGAGGAATTTGCTTGTTTATTTAATGTAACCAATTAAGTCTTGGATTAATATCTGTTATGCTATCTGAATGATGTTATAATATCTGAATGATCATGTTTCATGGTCTTTCAGAGTTTGTTGGTGCTTTAATTTATGATATTCATTAGTGCTGAAAATATTAATCTGTATAAATATATGTAGAAAATGGCAGAATTGTATGTAAGGCCGTGTCATAGTTCTTTTCCTATGATATAATGAGGCACTATGAGAAAGACAACTACGGAAGAATTTATTTTGGTTTGAAAGCTTCAGAGGGTTAGACATCATGATTGTCATAGAGGCGAGCATGGCAGTAGGTGGGCAGGTGTGGTACTAGAGCAGTAGCTGAGAACTTATGTCTTGATTGATAGGCAGGAGAGGAGTCAGAGAGAGAGAGAGAGAGAGAGAGAGAGAGAGAGAGAGAGAGAGAGAGTAGGGGTGGGGTGGGGTTCACAAGAATGGGAATTTGGTGAGTCTTTGGAAATCTCAGTGCCTACGCCAGTGACATACCTTCTCCAAGAAGGCTATGCCTCCTAATACTCTCCAAAGAGTTCCACTAACTGGGGACCAAATTCAGATATATAAGCCTGTGGGAACCATTTTCATTCAAACCACCACAGGGCCATTTTAGAAATTGATAGAATCCTGTCCTGGGCCCCAGCCAAAAATGTATTTAATGATGCTTCATGATACCCAAGTCAGAAACCTAAAAGCAACTTTTAAAATCAGACATCCTAACACAACAGAAGCCTAAGATCTACTAATTTGACACTTGCATGGGGATTGATGGCATAAAATTATTAAAAGTCTTTGTTTTCCATAATTAAATTTAGGTTCCTAGGAGAAGAGAATGTCCCATGTGCAATATCAAATCTGCAGCATCTGCTGCTGTTGTGTGGTGGGGGACGTGCTCAGTGCCAAGTGGTCCCACCTCTGCGCTCAGAGCCAGGCCAGAGTGGAGCCCCATGATGCCAGCACTGCCAGAAAGACTTTCGATTCTGTGAATCTTTGGCTTTGATCGTTGCGTGTTTAGAACCCTTTGTGTGCTGCTAAAATTTTCAGAAGCTCCACGTTGATTGGAACCACAGTTTATGAAGCAGGGGCTGAGAACATGAGAAAGCATTTGGCAGAATGGAAACACCAGCAGAACTGTTCTAACCTGAGTGTGGGTGGGGCTTGATGTCATGGGCGTATCTCATTCTCAAACACAACACAACACAACACAACGCAACACACAAAGGGTATCCACACAAAGAAGAAGATGGTTAGTTAGATGATTGACAGATCCTTGTGGGAGGGGCATGTATGTGATTGGCATGGAGTTTATGAACATAAATCTTCTCCCTGACTTCATGTTTCCTTCAAGGCTCAGCTGATGCATGGCATCCTTTCCTGTAGAATGCAGGAGCATTTAATGAGATTTCCCATTGCTCCGGCTGAATTGACTTTGTAACAGTTTTACATTAGATTTCAAGTGAGAAAGCTAGGTCAAGTTAACATTCTGAGAAACAGTCCGTTTGAAGGGACAAATAAGTAATGCAGGAAGAAAGGGAACTTGGCTGGATAAATTGTTACACAGTTACTTTGTTTCTGAGGTCAGAGGTTGTAGACAAAATGGTTTGAGATAAGACCCAGCTGTAGGGAATGGATAGGTGTGTGTTTCAGATCCAGAGGGAAAATGCATACCTTGTCTGGTTATCTGTTTTCCCTGGGAGGGGACTGAGGTGCAGCAGCCCTGATCAGGGGAGTAGCTACATGTAGGGTGATTTTTATGTTCACAGTGGGAGCTTTCACCCCACTGCTGTCTGTTGTATTGCAGTGAATAGGTCAGACCTGGCACCTGTGGCATTGGTGGTTTAGGCATAGGTGGCTCGGTCAGATGTGATTTTAGAAACAGAGATGGTTTGATTTGGGATTGACAGGAATGGCTACATCAAGGGAGGGACTCTTGGGTCCCTGGGTGGTTAGATGGGGTGGTGATAATGTTACTGAAACTCGAAGAGAGAAAGTAAGAAAGATAGAGGCTGCAGAGGAGTAGAGGTGTCTGTCTCTTGTTTACCATTCACATCGGAGAAGGAATGTTGGCAGCTGGTAGAATGGGACAAATTCTACAAAACTGGTGAAATTGCAGAAAATCTGTCCTTGCCTCTGTTCAGGGAGACATTTTAAAAATTAATAGGCAATGGAGAGAGAAGAGGCAGAGTAGAGTACAAGGGGCTTTCTAACTGGCCACACCTGCCCCAGCACCCCAAAGCCACAAGCTTTTCACCCAGAGTCAGAGGAAAACCCAGCCACAACCAACACCATGTCACCCTGGTGCTCATGTCAACCACTCTGGGATGCTTTCAGGATAGACACACTGCCCCTGGAGGAGAACCACTTAAGTCAGTGACTGCAGAGTACCCAAGTGAAAGAAACACACAGTGGTAAGACAGAAGCATCCGATAGCCGAAACAGAGCAAACTGTCCCGTTTTCTTCCTCCAGGCTTCCAGTGTGCATTAGTAACACTTCCATGACTTCCATGTACGTGGAGGCAAATGCCTGCAGCATTTGGTAGAAGCCGTCCGAATAGAAGCTCAGCCCACAAGACTGCCAAGAGGGTCTGAAATGGCACTACTCATTGATATGCAAGCACAGCTGCTTTTAGGGGGCTGTGTAGTTTGGGGGGCCAATACATGCCCCATGATTGAGGAGGCAAGGAATAAGTATCACAAGAGAAGTGAGCTCAAAAGAAAGGTGTCACCAGAACCAGGTGTGCTCAACAGAGAAAGCAGCGGAGGAGAGAGTCAGGTTGAACATCTTCAGCAGCCCATCAGGATCTCAACAGTACGTTGGAGAGCCAAAGTGAGGTGGCTGGAGGCCTCTGTCATCTCAGAGCCCAGGGGAGGGGCACAGAGAGAGATTATATTATAAGAACTCCTCAATGCTCATCGTCACAGGGCAACTCTGTCGTGAAGAACATAAATCTGGAGGGACAGAGGGAGCAAGGATGTCAACACTCATCACCCTGTGGACTGAACGAGACACTGCTTTCTCAGGACAGAGCGTCACCCGCTGTTGCTCAATGTAGCACCCAAAGCAGGGGTCTCAGCCACTCCCTGAAACCACTTGGACTCCTACAGCACCAGACCAGGAACAGCTTGCACTACCATTCTGTTTCCAAGGGGCTGTTAGCATCTGTGCCAAGACTGAACATTTGTCACGTTGATGTGCTGTCAAGAGGGGAAAAGAGATGTTTTCTTTAGAGATAGTGAAGCCACCCCTTGCAATCCTGAATGTAACAAAAAGCCCAACTGAGCAAGGCAAGAAGATGTGTTCACTGGCTCTGAGCTGGGATGTGGCCACACTCTAATCAGCTATGATCCTCTTATATCTTTTTCTGACATCCTTGGAAATGACAACAAACTGGCCATGGTCCCTGCTCCAGATCTTCCTTTGCCACCTCGTCCTTACTGTCATGGAATATGTGTCTTTTGCAGATTTCCATGGGTGTTGGCTGAGAGCTCGGTACAGCCTGCTTATCTTTGAGTGTATGAACATGCACACGCACTAGCAATCACAAATACACACATACAAGTATATACACACATGCATGCATATACTCATACACACACAAGTACACACACATGCATGCATGCATACTCATACTCCTACCTGCACACATGTAAGCATACACTCATATACACATACACACACGTGGACTCATATATACACATTTATACACATGCATGCACAAATTCATATGCACATGCATGAATGTACACTTGTACTCATATACACACAAGCATGCATGCATGCATAAACACTTGACTCATATACACACAGGTAAACATATGCATGCATGTGCTCAGGCACACACACACACATGAGCTATTCAGATTTAATGCTTACTCATGGCCCTAAGGTGGTGGCTGCTAAAATATGAGAACATTTAACTAGAGACTTCCCCATGAGCTGTCGGTGCAAGAAGATTCCCGAGAATACCACAAGATGTTCCTGCCCTAACTGCGGAATGTTCCTGCTGGCGTTAACTCCGGGTGTCCCCACCTGGATGACCTCCTCGCTTCCTGCTTCCATCACTAGGGGTGTCTCTGCCCTTCCCTCCTTTGTCTGGTGTGAAGGTTAATTCCTTCTTTGTAATCCTTAAAACCCACTTACCTCCCCGACATTAAATGAAGCCTTGACACAACCCAGACTGACTCTGGTTTTGTTAGCGTGCTTGGCTTCCCTTTTCTCTCCACCCCCCCCCTCCATTTTTGACCCTCAGGTAGTGCCTTTTCCAGACCCTGGAATATCTGAACCTGCTGGACAGGTCACATATACATGCATGCACACACTCATTCACATTGAGAAGCATCTCAATATTTCTCTTTCGGTTGTACCACTCTTGAGACCCATGAAGCAAGTGTCATTTGTAGTGGGGTAAGACAGGCTGCTGCTCCGTTCTCGCTCTGCCTCATTTTAGATCATTCTCACACAGTTTCTAATGTCTTGTTTACCATCTTGAACTTTCTAGCACAAACACTTCTAGCTACACCTTGAATAGAATTTTGGAGTGGCCAACTTGATAGCCAGCTCAAAGGCAAGCCAAAGCCATTGGGTGAGTGTGTGTAGGTGAGGATGAATACAGCTCATGTGGAAAGGGACTGTGATGTGCACTAAGTGTGTTGAGATCTCAGGGGAAGAGGCTGACAGGCCAGGCACACACCTCCCCAGCATCCACCGTAGTGAGGTGTAATGCTCTCATCTCAGTATCTTTTCCTTTTAAGGGGAATTGCATTTGAAAAAAGAAAGTTAAGCATCAAACACACACATGCAGATCAAAGTATCCTCTCTTCAAGGTAAGAGTGTACCAACAAAAGGTGGGGGTGAAGTATGCATCTTAGTCTTTGAGACACATATCAAAACATCTATGTCTTTCTCCTAACTGTGAAGGAAGACCAAAACATATTTCAGTGTGTGATATTTAATCCTCACTTCTCACTTGATTGGATTAAGAAATCCAATGAAGGAATGAAGTCAAGACTATGCATTCCTAGCAGGTCGCAACCATAGCCCACTGGTCCGTTCAGCTGGGCTCACCAGAGAACAAAGAAGAGGATACCTTGGATGCTCAAGAGAGCAGAACGCTGAACCTGGATGGACAGGTGTCCAGGAATATGGTAATACCCCAGTAGTGTGGTGACAAGACCCCTCTATTCAGTCTGGGCGTGTTTTTCTGACTTTTGTCTCTCTCCATCCCCTGATGGCAGAGGAGTAGATTAAAGCCATCTGATTGGGGTGTTTAAGTGTTAAATGGGGTATTAGGTTATCATCATGGGGGTCAGTCACTGCAAATTTAGTAAGGATTTAGTTTAATTAAAGTGTTTGGTTTGCATTCAGAACATGTAGGATAAATTCCCACAGTCCTTAACATCAGCAGCTAAGTGTTTAACTCACTTAGAGCTTAGAAGCCCCTTGTTCTGGGTCTGAATTTAACCTAGACTTCCAGTTAATTAGGGTCAGAGGAGCTAGAGGATGCGAGAGAGGGGTCACAACACACAGGAAGAGCTCATAAGCAGTTTAGGTGCTCAAGTTGTTATTTTGTGTCACATCTGTAATGGAAATAAAATTAGGAATATAGACTAGAGACGTCATACAACACCTCACTTAAGTAGAAATCTTATTTACAAGGGCAAAGAAGAGTTGTTGGGATGATTAAGACTGTTAAAGGTAATTTATTTCATCATAGGATAATGGTAATGCAGTTATATAAATATAAAGAGTTGATAATATTGATATAAACAGTTGAGAATGTTGGCTAATGGCATACGAACTAAGGGATCAGGTAATATTACCAATAGACAATAATAGTTGCTTTTCATTCTTTTTTTATTAAATATTTGCTTTATTTACATTTCAAATGTTAACCCCTTTCCATGTTACCCCACCAGAAAATACCCCTATCCCATCTCTCCTCCCCGTGCTTACCACCCCCATCCCCCAATTTCCTGACTTGCATTCTCCTATTTTGGGGAATCGAGCCTTCACAGGACCAATGACCTCTCCTCTCATTAATGTCTGAAATGGTCATCTTCTGCTACATATGGAGCTGGAGCCATGGGTCCTTCCATGTGTACTCTTTGGTTGGTGTTTTAGCCCCTGGGAGCTCTAGGGGTACTGGTTGGTACATATTATTGTTCCTCCTGCAGGGCTGCAAACCTCTTCAGCTCCTTGGGTCCTTTCTCTAGTTGCTCCATTGGGGACCCTATGCTCATTCTATTGGTTGGCTGTGAGTGAGCCATGGGTGTTTTGATGTACTTTTCAATAGAGATTAAAGTATCCACACTTTGGTCTTCCTTCATCTTGAGCTTCATATGGTCTGTGGGTTGTATCTAGGGTATTCCAAGCTTGAGGGCTAATATCCACTTATCAGCGATTGCATACAATGTGATTGGGTTGCCTCACTCAGGATGCTAGTTTCTAGCTCCATTCATTTGCCTAAGAATTTCATGAATTCATTGTAATAGCTGAATAGTACTCCATTGTGTAAATGTACCACATTTTCTGTATCCATTCCTCTATTGAGGACATCTGGGTTCTTTCCAGCTTCTGGCTATTATAAATAAGGCTGCTATGAACATAGTGGAGCATGTGTGCTTATTAATGTTGGAGCATCTTCTGGGTATATGCCCAGGAGTGGTATAGCTGGGTCCTCAGGTAGTGCTATGTCCAGTTTTCTGAGGAACCACTCTGTTTTTCATTCTATCTGGACAATCTATTATTACACTAAGGTTTCCCACACTTAATTTTGGTTCACTCCACCCCACCCTCCTGCTAAAATACATGAGATATCAGAAATAAAACTGAAGGTGGGGATATTTCAGGGATCAATTTGAAACACATTGCAAACATCAGGGGAATGCCTTGAGTTATTCCTGGTATTCAGAAGTGGAGTAAGCTGGGGTTAAGCGTTAGTGTCTCCCCCTTTCATCCACTGAGGATGTCATGTTGAGCCTGCATAGAATGTGCTTCGGAGAAATCAACCCACCATCCTCTCCCTCAAGTTACTTCCTCTGATCTCCTCCACAACTTCACATGTTCTGTTTTTAGACCCACTAATCCACTCAGTACTGCCTGTATGCACAGGGATGTAGGACCATCTGCTGGGGTGTGGGTAACCTCTGAGTGGCCCATCAATGGAGAGAACTGATGTTCTCTTCCCCAGCAGCAATCAATAACAGCTCCTTGGCTAGGGGCACCTGGTTTTACTCACAGCATTGCATTATACACTTATTCATAACTGCAGTCACTACCCCACATTAAGGATCTAGTAGTGGTTTGCCCATGAATTACTTAGGTTGTTGCATTAAAAAAATCATCTCCTGCTTTCATAGATAACGGTTTGTTAATAAAAATTAGGACACTTGCTTGTGTGCTCATTTCTACTCTGGTCATGTGAATAATATGTGTCGACTGAATATAACGATGAGCGAGCTTGATGTGACAGCTGTTACGATGGCAGCACAGATTATGGGATTATTAATATAGGGACACTATATCAAATTCTCGGGGGGTTGTGCCCAATGGTGCATCTCATGACCTTATTATAGGATAAGGCATATACTAGGTAGTGAGGGAGATTTTGAGTTTCAAAGACTTGGTTCAATTCCTATAAGTTTAGAAATAAAATGGATTAAACATCTATTGTTCACTGTATCACACTAACCTTTACAAGACACGTTCTATCCATAAAGGAGAGTTGATATAAAAATAGAGATGGAAATTGGTCCCATACAGAATGTTAATTATTTTATAATAAAGGTACTAGTTGGTTATATCAAAATTAAGGGCAAGATGCTCAAGTTTATAAAACTGTAGTGGTGAGAAACAAAGTTCTAACTATAAAATTGTAAAAATGTCTGGAGGGACAGTATCATGCAGTACTCCTGGGGGTGGCATGGGTGTTATGGCATTGACTGCAATAATCGAAGTGCTTCACCATAAAGATAGAGTAAATAGTCCTACAGTATATCCAGTGTAGGACGGTGTTAATTCTGTTAGATCAAACGGTGCCCTGTTGTTGTCTGCTAGCGGAGGGATAAATCACATTGTGGCCAGGGTCATCTCTGTAGACATAATAATATGTATGCTTGAGTATAAATCAGCATCCGTGGGATAAGCGGTCTGTTTATTAGTTGACCTGATAGAATGACCGCCAACATGACTCTATGGAGCCTGAGCTACAGCTTGTGAGGCCCTGTTCATCTCATGCGTATTTAGTTGCTGAGACCCTCTCCAGTCATAAAGTCGAGTAGACAGCTGAAAGTAGCTAAAGCAAAATCGCATGGCTTATCAGGACTGAGCTGTAAGAGGTGGAGTCCGAGTAGTGCCATGGTAAAGGCTGGGGTTGGGGCAGTTGTAAAATATAAAGTCGAGGAAGTTAATTGTCACACATTTCTTTTTATTGCATTGGTGATAGACTGAGGAGGGCCATAGGGAACAGGGACAGTAGGCATGTATATGTACCCCAATATTTTTATTCGACTAAAGTGAGGGGTGTTGTGGAAAGAAAATTCTAAAAGATTAATCATTTCATTAAATTATGAAACAGCCCCCACACAGGTCCTTTCCTCCTGCCCAGGCTTCAGAGTCTGGATCATGCCTCTGCAATATTCACCAGGCCAGCCGGGCATTTCCAGAAAACAGGAATCCTAAATTTAAAGGATTCGTGAGTCTTGTGAGGAGTGCTTAGGATCTTCAGTGAGCAGGAGCTTTAAACGTTTGAACCAAGGTCTTAACTCCATTTTGAGCAGTCAACTGGAACTAGAAAGAATAAAGTACAATAAGAGAGGGGGACACACACACATGCACACACAGACACACACACACACACACACACACGCACACACACACATGCACACACAGACACACACACACACACGTACACACAGACACACACACATACACGAGTGTGTACGTGTGTGTGTGTGTGTGTGTGTGTGTGTGTGTGTGTGTGTGTGCGCGTGCGCATGTAGAGGGGAGAAGGAGAGAGACAGACAGAGACAGAGATTGGGGTTGAGAAGAGAATAGCTAGCAGCCATTTTAGCAGATGGAGACAGGTGAGAAGGTGTGGAACGCTCTCCTGTCCTCACGCAGCAGCCCCACCTTCCCTACCCACCCTCTCTCTCCAGTCTGGGGATCCACGTGAATTAACCTGGGATCATCTGTAAGCTCAGAGGCAACACACAGAAAAGGGGGGCGGGGTGGATTTTTAAATCCGATGAAGCTCATAGGCCGGATGGCCAAGCTACAGACTTGTGCTGAGGATTCTGTCCTGTCCCCTGTTTGGGGGGCGCATGTCCTTGCCGAGTCCACAGGGAAGTGTGTACCCAGATGACTGTCCTAGTTAGAAGGTACAGAATGACACTGTGGGCTTCAGACAAGGAAGGACACAGATGAAATTAATTTAGGAACATATGGCCCTCACGCTAGAGGTGTGTCATTCTCAAGAACCTTCCGTAATTCTCTGTGGAGAAATCGGAGGCATCATTTCACACGAGATCTCAATCACAGGAGCAGCTGATGCATCTGGATACTGCAGAGAAGGACGTCCTCCTCAGAAGTTCTCGACACATTTCCCATCTGGCCACACGACTGTTCGCCTGTCCTGTCTGTCTCCTTCCAGAAACAAATGGCTATAGCGCACTGTAAGGAGAAAGCTAATAAAGAACGGATTTTTAGTGTGAAAAATGGCTTCTTGCACTAATGATTCTACTATCACTACATGAATCAGAGTTAAAAGCAAATGTAGGGCTGAATAGTTGTCTATAGTTCAAGGGGAAAAATTTAAGAAATTCCCCATAATATTTCTTCCTGTTGCTGCTTCTTCAGATTAAAAAAAAAAGTCCTTTCATTTCACTTTACCTCAAGGAACCAAGGGACCAGAGAGAGTCCTGGTTGTCCTGTGTGTCTTTGCCCTTCCTGACAGTCCAATTTTCTTCTAGTGACACACTTATTACTAAGAACAGCTAGAATGGCGGTGGGTTGGTCAGGGCTGGGATATGGATCTACTTGAGTCCTCACTAACAAGTCATTGTTAGGATTTGATTCCAGGGATTGGAAAATTGGGAATGAAACAAAAGCACAGCAGGGACTCAGTGAGGGGTAGGAGGCCCTGTCAGGACACTGGCTGCATGCCCACCATACCAGACTGACCCTTCAGACTCCAGTTTTCCCAGCAGCAAGCTGTCAGGCTGGATGCATTAGGACCCCTTTCAAGCATCCTCAGGCCTGTTTCTCCTAGGCAGGCGGTATTTGACCAGGCCTGCAGATGCACCCCGGGCAGATTTGGGACTCCATGGTGACCCCACCCAAACATCAGTAGGACTGGGTATCCTAGTCAGCTAGAGGTTTGACCAGGTCTGTAGATGCAGCCTGGGCAGGTCCAGTACTCCCTGGGAGTTGAGCTGGGCAGAGGAAAGGCAGACCTCCCATTTGCATGCTAATTAGTGCTTCTTATTAGGAAAGGTCTGGGCTGACTCGGGTCCAGGGAAGGTGCCCATGGCACAGCACTGATTGGCACCGGCTGAAGCCAGTTCTGACGGTAAACGGCTGGCACATGCCACCAGCGCCATGACACAGGCAGAGCCCTGACACACACAGCAGATCTCTGTGTTCTCCCTCTACTGGTTGGAACCGGCGCTGCGCTTGGTGCCTGAAGGGCCCACAGGATTCCTGCAGGGAGGCTCTATACTGCTGGGCAAAGGTCTGGGGAGGTGGTGCAGATATTCCTGTGCACTCTTCCCATTCAATTGCTGCCACGAGCAATCCTGGGGGACTTCTGACAATAAGAAGTTGATAACACGAGGGGCAGCGGGAGCCTGAGTAGAAGGGACTCTCCACTGCCACCTTACACTGCAGATGCAAGACCAGCACCAGCTGCAGAGCCGGAGTGAAAAGGGAACGCCCATCAGGTGACTTCAAGCCAGATTCACTACCCTGTGACTCGAGACCGCAAACAACTTAAATGTGTTCCCTGCGCAGAGTGCTCAAACAATCCTCCCTTGGGCCTCTGACTGTGTGTCCACTGAGGCAGCTCTGTAGGATGTCTGTCAGCTGCTACCTTTTGGGTCTGCTAACCCTACAACAACGACTGACACCTGAGAGTGTCAGGTAACATTGGGAGAAGGGATTGGTCTTACACGTAAATACCTTCAGGGTTGGACAAACTTCAAAATGGAGCTTGAGTGCATTGTAGGCTGGATTGCTTGGTGTGTATCAGTGTGTCTGTGTCTGTGTGTCTATATGTGTGTGTCTGTGTGTAAATGTGTGTGTGTGCTTGTGTGTCTGTGTGTCTGTGTCTCTGTGTGTGTGTGTCTATGTGAGAATGTGTATGTGTGTGTGTTTCTGTGTGTCTGTGTGTGTGTGTGTGTGTTCAGAAGAGGGGTTATTCCACTCAAACAGCTTCAGTTTTAAAGTTTTCTCTTCTAAAGACATCAGAATCCTCACTAGACAATTGCTCCTTTGTACTGAGCAGCAAGAGAAAATGACGAGAACCTGGTAAACAGAGGCACAACCTAGTTGGTAAACAGAGGTGCAGCCTAGTCGCCTGTGGCCCCTGCAGTTTGGCTGCCCCTTTGGAAGCCACCTGATGGGTGGAGTCATGTAGGGGGAGGTCGGCCATAAGAACGGCTATTCAAACCCCTACATGTCAAGGACTCTTTTCCCATGGCCATAGAGGGCATGCTGATGGTGCCTGAGCTTAGTTGTCATGGCCACCAGGAAAGCCAAGGGAGTAGGTGCTGAAGGGTTAAAGTGTACATGGAATGGGGGACCACTGACCAGTCACTGATACCCAGAGATCCTCAGATTCCTGCCTAGAGACCACAGACCACCACCAAGGCTATACATGCTCCATTCCTGAGACTGGCACTTCCAGTCCAGTAGAAAGCAGAAACCACATAGAACATTACTTCTCTGTGCCCAGAGTGAGATCTCCTATAATGGGACTCTTTGCTCCAGCAACCTCCTCAGACCCAGTCTGCAGATGTCCAGAGCCATGCAAGGTCTATCCTGCTGCTTGCCTGGACTCGTCCCCACAGTTGAAGAACCTCACTCTTTGGTGAGTGGGGTGTTGCTAACTGTGGAAGAGTCTCTCCCACAGTGTTCATCAGCCTCTGACCTGGGCCAGTCCTTGGATTTTGTCTTTATCTATAGCTGGGGAACCTTGAACACAGAACTGGTAGTTAGAACCATAACTTGTGATTCTGCAAACAAGTAACCAGTTCAGATAACCTTCCTGGGGGAGCCAGTGTTGACTCTTCCTACCACAGGACACTAGACTCAAAAGTTCATTGCTGATTATAAATCTGGATTTGAATGATTGTCAGAAACAACGAGAGAAGTGCTGTGTAGACAGGGATAGTGAAGTGAGAGGAAGGTGAAGAAGCGAGACATGGATTCCCCAGATGTCCCTAAGTGTGGAGAAAGAACCACCACAGCCATGTGGACACAGAGAGGCATGGCTTTGACCACTTGATGCTCCAGAATGGACAAAAAATGCTTCCTTTGGGTTCCAGGAAAAGTCAATGTCTTAATCAATATTCTATTGCTGTGAAAGATGTACTGACCATGGTAACTCTTACAAAAGAAAGCCTTCAATTGGAAGCTTGTTGACAGCTTCAGAGGTTTTGTTTATAGTCATCATGGTGGGAAGCATAACAGCATGCAGGCAGACACAGTGCTGGAGAGGGAACTGAGGGCTACATCTGAAGGGGGGATCAGGGGGTGGGGGGGCCTTTACATGAGCTTCACATGGCTCTTTGAAACCTCAAAGCCTAAGTCCAGTGCAACACTTCCTCCAAAAAGGCCATATCTCTTAATCCTTCCAAACAGATCCTCTCCCTGGTGACTAAGCATTCAAATATATGAGCCCATGGGGACATTTAAAACACCCACATTCCGTGAGTATAGACCCCGAGGAGAGGCTGGTCCAAACTCTGAGCCACATCTGAGCTTACCTGGGATACAGCAGTGGCAGCAGCTCCCACTCATACCTGTTGACTAAGAGTGGCATCCAGAGTCACACCAGCCTGATCATAAGCAAATGTCCAGCAGGAAGAGAGGCTGGCATTTTCCCGCATGCTTTCTGGTTCCCCTTAGTGTCTAGCTCTGTCAGCCCTGCACAGATCAGGGTTTGGATAACTGAGGAAGCCCCTATTGACACAGCTGGGCACTCCTGGGCCAGCAGGACTGCATGTGGGGCAGGCAGCCATTGCAGTGTATATCAGCCCTAGAAGTATAGCGTCCTTATGGCCATCCCCCCATGTTTTTCTAAGACCATACACTTCAAATGACAGGTGCTGTACAGTCTGAAATGTCATTCTATCATCATGGTTAAGGGAGAAGAACAAAGTCTAGATAATAAGGAAAAAATCAAGGCAGAATGTATTATTGATTCTACATGCAATTTCAACTTAGACCTAACAATTAATTATCACCAAATGAGAAGGAAAATCAAGCCAGGGGAAGGTAATCTGACATATTGACTGGGGATCCTCTGGGGACCTCTACAAGAGAGCAACTTAGCATTTTCCCTCCATTTTAGATCTTTGTCAGTCCTGACTGTCTCTGGTGATGTTCTCTGCCCCTTCATAATCACAAACTCATAGGTCAGTTTCCAGTAGGGTGGGCTGTCTTTGGGGAAACCCACCTGTAATCGCTTGTATCAGTCTTGATTGTGAAAAAAAGAAGAAGATAAAGTTATCATTTCCTGAACCAACTGACAGAGGTAGTGTTACCTTTTGTGCTATACAACGGAGCAAGTCTCTGGGGTGTGAAGACAGAGCAAATGTTGGTGTCGTGACTGAATGTCAGAGAGGAGTTAAATGTGCACAAGCCTGGCACCAGCAGGGAGACAGGTGTTTAAATGCCAGACCCCATGGGATAGGCACATTCTCTTTTAAACTACCACAGATACTCTGCTACAAGGCAACCCATGGGAAGACATGGTTTATTCGACTTAAAATTCCAAGCTACCGTCAGTCACTTAGGGGCTGTGAAGGCAGGAGCTCAAGTATCCAGTCACATCATACCCATAATCAACAGCAAAGATGGTAAATGTGTCTTTGCTTATGAATTTCTTAAGTTTTACACAGTCGAAGACCTAACTTTAAAATTAGCACCACCTTCACTAGTCTGGGTCTTCCTATCTCAACTAACAATTAAGACAATTCCCCACAGATATGCCCACAGGCTAGCCTAGTCTAGAAAATTCTTCACTGAGATTTTCTTCCCTGGTAATGCTGGGTTGTGTCAAGTTAGCAGTTAAAACCAGCCAGCACAGGACTCTTGGACCACTTTCTCTATGTCCTGTAGTAATTATTTTCTATTCCTGTCACTGCGGACTTCCTGTCTTTATAAATAAAATACACTGGAAATATAACATCCGATCCAATTACTACTTCCCCAATTCAATACCTGGATGCCTTCTTCAGTATGCAGGCTGAGGGCTACAGAAGCCAATGCTGCTTCTGTGAGCTGCTCAGCCTGTCACTCCTGGACTCCCTAGCACAATTACGTTCCTGATGCTGGGGTTCACCTCCACAATGGAGAGACATCAGACGAGCCAAGTCCAACCTTGAAATTGGCTTCCAAGATCCATCCCAGGGCGGCCATAATTCCCTTGCTGGTCCTGTGGGACACCTCGGGAGTTACTGACCTAGTACTCCCCGTTGTGTGCTTCCTGACTTGGTTGCAGACTGGGTGAGGCTCAGTCTTCCTTGTAAAGAGTTGGCTGTGCAGAAGGGGTGAGGAACTGAATCCTCAAGGACAAAGCGTATGGAATGCCTGTCTCCTACAACCCATACCTTAATGTCTTCTCTGGACTAATAAATGTCCATTGATTAACAGACTGAATGAATAGATGAATTACTACATGAAGAGAGCAAAGCCCAGCAAGTATTTGGTTTTCACAGTGATAAACATAGTAATCAATGTATCCTCGGTTTCATTTGCAAACTGTTACAAAGCTATATCTGATGATATTCAGAAAGGAATTTATAATGTGGCTTCTGCAGCCATGACTATCTCACCATTGGGAAATGCCCTCAGATATGTTGGTGTTCAAAGTTATTTTTTCCCATTACAAGAAAACCATTAGACAATTCTTGTTTCATAAAATATTTTATCTCAACATTTTGAAAGGCATTGGTTTTTATAGTCTCAAGATTGATTTTTTTCTTGCAAATAATCCATGTCTTTTTAATCAGGAGGACTTCAAGTGAAAAGTAATATATTTTCTCTTTTCCTTTCCCATTTATAATTCACTTTTTGTGTTACATACACACACACATACACACACACACACCTTATCAATTAAATAGATCTATGTGAAACCATTTCAACATTTTCCACTGTACTATTAATCATAAGCTTTTCCGTGTTTAAAGCAAAGTTTAATCCATCATAGTGTGAGGTTGATCTTGTCAATTCTGTTTGGGTATTTAAAATACAATTTCTGTCTTCTCTTTTATTACGTCAATCCATATGTGTCAAGAAGTTTTGTAGGCCCTGGGCATCACTTAAATCAAACTTCAATGTACTCAAAAAGAAGAAATTGATGATAAAAAAAAAAGAAACCAACGATAAATGAAAGAAATGAGACATATTGTGATTTAGATGCTACATCTTAGACGAAAGATCCTAGAAATAGCCAGGCAGAGTGGGCTGGACATTGCAGTTGCTGGCCAAGGAAGAACTGGAGATGTTAACATTTGAGTATGGATCAGGGAGCTTTAGGGACATGTTTTCCTGAGGAGTGTTCCAGCTAGGTATCCCTGATGTGGCCTGGTTGCAACTCTTTGGACCTCCTTCATGTCCCTCCTCCCCACCCATCAATCACAACTTCATGCCCCTCCTCTCTACCCATCACTCACAGCTTCATGCCCCTCCTCCCACCCATCACTCATGACTTCATGCTCCTCCTCCCACCCATCACTCACAGCTTCATGCCCCTCCTCCCCTGTCCATCATTCACAGTTTCATGCCCCTCCTCCCACCCATCACTCATGACTTCATGCGCCTCCTCCCCTGTCCATTACTCACAGCTGTCATTTATGAATTCTTGGCTCATTGTCCTGTCCCCAGCCAGATGATTTGTGTGAACCACTGGGTGTCCCAGGACTACCCTGCTTACAGGGACTCTGCTAGTCAGATTCATGGCCAAGGTGGGTTCTCTTACAATGCCATCGTCTTCTCTGATAGCACAGTGGTCAGCCCCCACTAGTTCCAAGCTAGAGACCAGATGCATTGCCCAGATGGATGCTCCCTCTCCTATGCAGAAAACTCATAGGTGTTATTTTATCTCCTGAATGAGACAGCTTCTGCAATGCTCTGTATAACCCATCATTTAACTCACATGAACATTTTAAATGAAGCAAACTTCAGTTCACTCTGAGATGTGAGTGGGAAGGATACCAAGTGAAGCGTACGGAGTCACCTCCTTGTCACCTGGCTCATCTATTCAAAATGTATTCCCACTCCAGGAGAAGAAATCAAACCTCTAATTCCATTGTCAAAGCTCTGTTTTACCAAAGAGGAAGAAGGTAGATGCCTGCTGTTGAATGCCAACCGTTTACATTTAGGTTTTAAATAACAGTTGGATTAATGCTAGATCTTCATTTAAGAGTGGCTCTTCTAAGACAACTCTTTGAGCCCTTCCCCCACCCCTGTATCTGCTCAAAAACATACACTTCCATAAGAGTGGCTCCTCTGTGCTTGCTCTAATAATCTGTGCCGAGAAGCCACTGCCTGCTTCATGAAAGCTGGTTACCCTTCTTGTTTGAGACAGGATCTGGCTATATAGCCTATGACTCATAATCCTCCTGAGTACTGGCATTGAGGGTGTGTACCCGTACATCCAGAATATATCCTACTTTTCTACACTTGCTGCAAGGCTTGGGCCCCTCCTAAAGAAGAAACCCCACAGGGACCCAGAATACTTAGGTTAAATCAAGGCCACCATCTCCAGTGCTGATGTTACAACATCCCCGATGGTGTCGGGCCTTAGCCCTCATCGTGGAGTGACCCTCACTGTCTCCTGGGACCCCTAAGGTTCAGATTGTCACCAGACTCATCTGTTGGCAGCCTCCATAACTTCACTCAGTAGGATGTGAATGCCCTGTCTGCCTTTCCATGGATTTTCCAGCTCTTTCTGAGATTCTCAAGAACTGGATGAACAGAAGTACAATGAAAAGCAAGAGCCTGTTTCTATCTTAAGTTCTTAGTGCTGAGTGGGGTCTGGACTTCCTTCACCCATGCAATGTAGCTATCACATGTAGGTTCTACCAAGGGCACAGCCTCCTGTGAAGTGTGGTGTCATTCAGCTACCATGTCTTACATAAGCATAGTAAAGCAGCTTCATCAGTGGGGACACAGGAATGTGTAACACTGACGTCCAGTCACCTCCTCTGTGTTAAATGAAAGAAAGAGCTCTCCACCGCTGTGAGCCTTCAATAACCTGGCCAAGCATAAGCTGTGTAAAGCCAGCATAGTGCTCAGGATTTGGCTGTGTGTCCCAACACTCCTGGTACACACAGGGATCTAAATGGAGGATAAATCACTATTATAATCTAAAACACAACTTACAGGTTTGCATACCGAGCTCTGTCTGAAGAAGTGAGGTCATCAGAGCCAGAGTCAAAATCATGTTTGCTGAATGAGGCCAGTGTTAACGACAGATGACAGATGGATAGATAAGGTCATAACCATATCATGAATCATATGAAATACATAATGAGGATGCTGATAAAAACAAATGCAGCCAGGGTGTTGTATCTTTAGACTGAGGAGAGATATCACTGGGTACGGGAGGAGACAGGAAATGCAAGGAGAATCAGTGGCTGATGGTTTACCTCAGGCAGCAGAATCGGGCCTGATGAGAAAGGACTTGGGCCCCCATCCGAGAGCACCCTACTGTCACATACAGTCACATACAGTACATACAGGGCACATCCTCTCACAGTGGCCAAGATCAAAAGCTCAGACTTCCAACTTAGGTGTGAAGAAAGTAGCTGGCAGAGAAGGGTCCTGCAGTACTTGTCCTCTTTCAAGATTCTGGGTGAGAATAAGAAGTTAGCCATGGAATGGGCAGATATGATCAATGCCGGAGCATGCCCAGGAAGAACTTGTCATGGCCGGTCATCAGCCACCTCCTAAACCACTTTCTGCCATCATGGAGAGCCACAGATTAGTGACAACTTTCGCCAAGTACAAAAGCTGGAGCCTCAGCCCAGTACTTTCCTCACCCATTCCTGACAGTGTCACACACAATCTTAGATTTCGAGAAAGGAGAGGAAGACTTAAACAAATGGAGGTCACAGAGGAAAAGCAGATCAAGGGGTTGCTTGTTTCTTCAGTCGTCTGGGGACACAGACAGGTGCAGAGCTCATCCCATTAGACATCCACGGAGCTACGTAACTCCATACCTGAATGGAATGCAGTCACCCACACGGAGCTGAAGTGGTCAGAGAGAATCTGACCGTTATGGGGCTCATTCTGATGTACAGAGCTCAACCTTTAGTGTCTGTGGTCACACAAGAATGAATCCTAAAGGTCGGCCTCAGGACAAAGTCAGTTCCGAATGAGAACAGCTCAACTCAAGAAAACGTGAGTGGTCCTTGCACTTGGGGAAGGTCACAAGTCTCTAATATCAAGGGTGTGACAGATGTCAGCATAAGAAATGACAAACACATCTTTGAAGACTGAACTGAGATTCACTTTGTCACCGCTGGGCAACAAATATCCATCACATTGCTTAAGATAAGAGTAGGAAATTCAGGGGGGGGAGTAGAGTGTTAGTTCCTTCTACTTCACAGTTCAAGTGGATTTTGCATCAAATAATATTGTTTTGTGTGACTTAAGGGTTGCAGTGTAAGTTATCACAGAAAGAAAGCACATTAAATCCAAAGTTAAAAACAAACATTCTGTTAATACATTCAGTTTTAAGCTTTATGGGTCAGCTAAAACAAAAAGGTATTCAGGAGAAGGCGGAAGGAGGCCAGTGTCTGGACCTGCAAAGCTGAGGAGACATGGGCGCTGACAGGCAGTGAGCCTTTCTTCCATTTCCCTGCCCTCCGACCCCATCATGGGAAGCCCAAAGAACAGCCTTCTCCTGAGAGTTCACAGTTAAGGCAACGCTATGCTCTTCACTCGGTTCCTCTGCTGATTTACTCAGCCCGAGTTGAATGTCTACACTGTTGAGAAATTTTCTGACTATGGTAAACTTAGAGACAATACTGACTGGCTTCTGACATCTTCCAGTGCAGTCGTAATTTCCAAAAACAAGCATGTGACTACATGTGTTTTGCAGAAAGCTACTTTATGTGATTGAATGAAAAATGTCTCTCTCCATGAAACAAATAAAGAGGCGGCATTTATACAACGGGGCGGTATCAATATATAAGCAGTTGTTAAGAAGAACAGTAAGTGACAGAAAAAGCCACATACAGAACATGAAGGGCTCAGAGACCAACCAACTCAAGACTTACATTCTAATGAAATATTAATGCCGCAACCTGTCAGGAGTGTGGACATCTTAAGACAATCGCATTCTCTATGGGGCAGCTGTTTTGACCACAGGGTGCCAACAGTCTTGAGTCCAAGCATATTGCTATAGGTTACTGCCAGCAATGTGGACGATGCCTGAGGAATTGCCAATTAATGGCACGGTAGCTGTACCGTCTGAGGAGTAACAGCGGGCCCCTGTGCTGTGCAGCTCTCAGGCTTCTGTGTTGTCGTAACATGTGACTATGAGAGAAATGCTTAGGGAATACCCTCACTACTCATTAAGAATTTCTATAAAGCCAGATTGAGTTAAGCATCTGTCAGCAAATGAGTTAGATTTGCCCAAATCCAGCCTCTATGTCAACTATATATTTAGAGTTTTACAGTATACTGAAAATTCAGGGGTAAATTATACATAAATATGTACAGAACCCCAACACTGATTTAGGATTATGGTTCTCAAAAACCATATACTATGAATCATGGAGTATATTTGTGCTGTTCCCTCCTCTAATGTACATATCCATATCAACACTCTGTGCCATTCTGAATTCAAGAGTGAACATAAAGGCGTTTATGATGGAGTAATGGGAGCCCACATCCAGACACATCCAGTATTAAAAAGACCCTAGTGCCTAGATGTCAAAGTTGCTTTGCAAAATGGAATGTGGGGAGAGATTCACAAAGGAAAGATTATAAATAAGAAAATGTCCAATGTCTCCTAAAGTAAAGTGTGAACTGGTGTTTCAGTCACATGGATTAATGGGTGAGTCCTTAAGACAAACTTGTTTTTTATTTCATTGATTCAATGACAACAGAATAAATACAAGGACACTTGATCTTACAAGCAAGCAGTAACACTAGAAAATATGTTTTGTTATTTCTCTTTGAAGCCACAGAAGAGATAGCAGGGTGTTGGGCACCGGGAAGAAGGTCAAGGAATCAGAAGAAAATACCCAAGGTTAGTCCCACATTTCTGCCTTTCTTCCCTCTGGGAAAAACTGCTGGTGTGTGTGTGGGGGGGGGGGCACTAAGGATCATAGCAGTGGCTTAGGGCATCTCTCTGGGTTCAGGCATTTCAGAGCTAGGGAATTCCATCTTCTAAGGTGGGGACCTGAAGAGCTAACTGTGGAGAATCCCTGGAAGCCATTCCAGTTTATCCAGAGGGAAACCCAGCTTTAGGTAATCATAGTCCCTAGGATAAAATCTTGAATTACTGTCTCTTCAGGCTATTTGCCAGAAGCAGTTGGAGATACTCTTTGAAAGATGACATTCCCTTAGTGATCAAATTATTTCTGGGTTATTTACTATCAATTTCCAGCACTCAGTCATAGGCAACCATGCAGAGAAGGGGAAAACAACACATTGTAAAAGTGACAGGCAATGGAATCAGACTCAGGGGACTGGGGTAACGGAGCTGGGTGATTTGGAAGTGAGAGTAAATATGCTCAGCGTGTTTAGAAATGAAGAGGTAAGACTGTGTGCTTTGGTTAAAAAAAATGAGACTATAGAACAGCTGCAAAGGAATTCTGATCTGCAAAATAATGACAGTGGAATCCAAGTAGGTGTGTTTTATTGGAAGAGACACAGATGGATTAGAAATTATAAACTGGAAAACAGAAGTGGAGAAATGCCCAGGAACATGATTAAGAATGTTGGCGAACATAGGGTGCAGGGTAGATGTTAATGTTGGAATGTAAAACACCAGGCACAGGCTTACATGCTTAGATATTTAGTCCCTAGATTCTATGCTCTTTTAAGAGACTGCAGAATCACCAGGAAGCAGAGGCTAGATGGAGCAAATGAACTACTCAGGTGGTATTGGTTTTGAAGGTATAAAGGGGTCATGGAGAGCAGCTGAGGCCTGGTGCTGTGAGAGGCCATTGGTGTAGGTATAGCTTCAGTTATAGTTAATAGACTAGGACTGAAGGAATCATGCAAAGGAGTTGAGGCCTGGCATCATGAAGAGAGCCTTATAAGAGGCTGTTGGTAAAGCCTAGTCGCAGCAGAAGACCCTAGTCTATTGGGGATGCCAGTACATGGCATGATCACAAAGAACAGCAGCAGCAGTGGAGTGTTGTCAACCAGAGCCTAGATTGCTATAGAGGGCAGATCTGGAGATGGGCTTTTTGGAGGAGTCTAGAAGATCACGTGTGGAACCCAGACATTGGTACAAAAAGCTGTAAAGATGAAGCTGCATTGGAGACCCCAAAATGTTTGAGATAGCAGAGCTGTGGGCTATCTGCTGAGGAAAGCTGCTAACAGGGAGTGGAACCAGCCAAGGAGAAAGAAGTTTGTTTCAGTCAACAGAGATCTGAAGACTGCTCTGACATTAGATGTGGAGAAGCAGATTTTGGAGTTTGCCCAGCTGGTTTCCTGTCTTGCTTTGGGGATTACAGTTAACTGATTAGATGAATCTCAGAAGAGAATTTGAACTTTGGACTTTTTTTTTTTAACATTATTGAGACTGCTATAGACTATGGGGACTTTGGAAGTTGGACTAAATGTAGTTTTTTTATTATGCTATGACTAGGTATGGTCATATGTTCAAACTCATATGTTTGAACAAGTCTATGGTGCGCAGGGAGTGGAATGTGATGGTTTGTCAGCCCAGGGAATGTCCCAATTAGAAGGTGTAGCCCTCTTGGAGTAAGTGTGGCCCTATTGGAATAAGTTTGTCACTGTGGGTGTGGGCTTTAAGACCCTCACCCTAGCTGCCTGGCAGCCAATATTCTGCTAGCAGCCTTCAGCTGAAGATGTAGAACTCTCAGCTCCCCCTGCATCATGCCTGCCTGGATGCTGTCATGTTCCTGCCTTGATAAAATAGGACTAAACCTCTGAACCTGTAAACCAGCCCCAATTAAATGTTGTCCTTATGAGTTTGTTGCCTTGGTCATGGTGTCTGTTCACAGTAGTAAAACCCTAACCAAGAAAGTTTGTTATTCCGTTACCACCTTTGACTCATGTGACTGACATCTCTACATTGGGCAATTGGTTCATCTGCCTCTCCCCCTCTGCTCATCTGGTTCATTCTGGACTCTGGAGAACTTTTCATAAGAACTGTTCTTAGCACATTTTAGCTTGTCTTCTGGACTCAAGTGTTGCTCAGATGATGTCAGCTTTCTTCAGTTTTGTAACGGAATTCATTCCTATCCTTCCAGATGTAGAAATCTTTAGAGCATGTCCAGTTTTTTTTAATTCCTGTTAAATTACAAGTTACAAGTAGGAACCTGTGCAGGTGGGTGCCTGGGTAAACTACTCCCATCAAAGAAAGCTGAACATGAGTCTCAGTGTACTTTAAAAACTACATTCTACTGATAAGAACTACTGAAGGCATACATACCCCAGCCACTGAGGGTTGAGACATCTGCATGGCCATCCACTACAAAGCAAATGTCCCCATGAAGAAGGCTTGCATCTTGGACCTGAGGTAAATTTAACTATTTCATGGGTTGGAGATGGCTAAA
Source organism: Apodemus sylvaticus (assembly GCF_947179515.1). Lineage (NCBI taxonomy): Eukaryota > Metazoa > Chordata > Mammalia > Rodentia > Muridae > Apodemus > Apodemus sylvaticus. The sequence goes on along the minus strand of NC_067487.1, from coordinate 7,471,242 downwards.
GACACAGAGGAGATAAGAGTTTCCCTGCACATTGGCAAGCCTTGAAGGTCCCTGTTTTACCAGCCACACTGTGCCTGTTCTCTGTGAGATGCTGTAGCAGCGGGCTAGAAGGCTGTCTTAGGGTTCCCATTGCTGTGAAGAAACAACCCTGGCAAAGGCAACTCTTTAAAGGACAACGTTTAATTTGGACTGGCTTACAGGGTCAGAGATTCAGTCCAGTATCATCAAGGCAGGAGCATGGCAGCATCCAGGCAGGCATATAGTGCGGGAGCTGAGAGTTCTACATCTTCATCTTAAGGGTGCTAGGAGGAGACTGGTTTCCAGGCGGCTAAAATGAGGTTCTTAAAGCCACACCCACAATGACACACTTTCTCCAACAAGGCCACACCTGCGAATAGTGTCACTCCTTGACCAAGCATATGTAGCCTGCCACACAAAGATTGTGCCTGAGGAGGAAATTCCAGTGAGCTCTGGTCCCAGCAATTCATACTGGAGTGAAGGGAAACATAGAGGTCAGCACTGACACGCTCAGAAGTCTTCTTTCAGACAAGAGGATGCCTCTGGGAGCAGACTTCAAATATCCTGTAGTGTAAGAGGCTGGCCCTCCCGTGGCAGTGGTGCTCTCAGTTCTTCTGGCTTACTCTTACCACAGTGTGCTCCTTCGTCATGGAGATGTCTGTCTTGAGTTCCTGCATGGGTCTCCTCTCAAGGACAATATGAGGACTCGTGTCCTTTTGAGTGATAATTAGTAGTTCATATGCAGAGTTAACCTTCTGGTCTTCTGGATTCATGTCAAGGACTTAGCTGGGCTGGCTATGACCTGGAGGGGATGCAGCATCTTGTTAGGTTTGTCAGAGTGTAAAGGTTGGAGCCTGGGTGGACCTGAGAGAGCACTCCCAAGGTCATGCACGCCGATGCTGAGCTTACTGCCCTAAGCCATTTCCTTGTGTGTGACCACCCTCTGACAGCTATACTCTGAAGCATCAGTACTGTCTTTGGCAGGGGCAAGACTGAGTGTTGTCACTCTGGGCAAACTGGGCAAACTGCTGAATACTGACCAGGAAAGAAAGCTTTTCCTCTTGCCCCTACTTTGACAAAAGTGATAAAAAAATTAAAACCATTTTTAATACCTCTCCCCATATCCTTGGACTCCCTTGACCCTTCTCCCATGAGGTCAGTGTCTAACCCAGGACCTTCAGCATGTTGACAAGCCCTTACCACTGGGCAACCTGTCCATTCCCAATGCATTTCTTTTCTTTCTTTTTTTCCTTCCTTCATTCCTTCCTTCCTCCTTCCTTCCTTTCTTTCCTTCCTTTCTTCCTTCCTTCCTTTTTCCTTCCTTCCTTCCTTCCTTTCCCTATGTTTTTGAGGTTATAATCACATTGTTTTCCCCCTTCTTTTCCTTCCTCCAAAACTTTCCATCCTTGCTCTTTCAAAATCATGTCCTTCATTTAACTATTATTACATACATATATGTCCATATATGAATGATCCTAAAAACAGAAATACTACCTGCTCAGTTTGTACAGTGTGACTCCGATGTATGTTTTCAGGACTGATCATTTGGTACTGAATAGCCAGCTGGTGTACTCATCTCTTGAGAAGATATTCCTCCAATGCATTTCTTCATATTGGGAGGAAACCAAGTGTGGGCCCATTCTATGAAGCAAAGAACGGTGAGTGCAAAGAATGCAGTTGTCACTGCTATGAACTAGATTGCACATGGCGGGGTGGGGGGTGTCTATGATTCTATGATTTGTGGTTTATTTCAGTGAAAAGAAATCAACTGTGAGGAAAGTATTGCAAAAGTTCATTTGCTCAAAGCCCTGGGCTAAATTCTGATTTCTCCCATGAGGTCATGAACTCTTACATGGGAATTTGTCTACATGGAATTTTTGACTGCCTAACTATGGCTAAAGGAACATTGAGTATCAAACACGATGACTTCCTCCAAATGAATTCAGCCTTTGTGTCTTGACAATGACTTTGAAAGATCAAGGTGATGGCACAATCAGGGTTAACAAACTGAAATAACTAGATAACTTTGTCCTTTATTTCATTCCAAATAAGAAATTGTCTCTCCTCTCTTGATAAGCCAATATTCCAGTAGCTAGAGGCTCAGCCTTCTTGTCTCTTGAGTAGAGCTATAAAATGAAGAGTTCTTTTAAGAAAGAATTGGACACTGAAATGAGTTGGTGTTTAGTGTAATCTTTTCTTTGGTGAAGAAACAATCCTCTTGGAATGCCTAGATTTAACAGAAACTGCCTTGGAAGCAATCGGTGTTTGTGTTAAGTAAGGGATTGTCAGTATTCTTTCTCTTGTATCTGCCTCTTGGTTTTTCAAGATACAGCCTGAAGAGTTTGCAAATCAATGCCCTCAATGCTTTGTTCATTCAGTGACCTGTGCAGGACATATTTTCTTGATCATAGACTCTACAAGGACTAGAGCTACCTCTCTGCCCAGATTGTCTGCACCCATCTAAGATCAAGATTCTCAACAGACAGCCATGTTCTGCACTCACTGCAACAGTTTTAATATGGAAACATCAGTACAGCTGCCTATCACATGTAAACTGTCACTTATGTGAGAGACAGATAAATGTAGTACATTTTGCAATAAATGTTTATTTCCATTCCATCTTCAAACAGTACCAAAATGAACAGATACCAGTCTTGTAGGAACACTAACTAAAACCAGTTGCAGACTGCTGGAACTTTGAAGCTTTTGATGTTATTGCCTTATTAGAACTGAGGAAGCACATACTTAGATAAACTCAGAGGCCCTTGCAGCCATCACCCAAGGGTTGCCTATTGCTGTTTTTTTACCTGGTGACAGAAGGTGGAGTCTCCCAAGTGGTGCTGGAGATGCAGAGTGAAGGGTTATGGTATCATGGACTGGATTCTAGAGAAACGCTTCTAAAGTCAGACAACCATAGGGAACTTGATTCCCTACAGAAAGCTCCTAACAGTGTTATACCTAAGGCTGTAAGGGTGGAACCTAAGTTAAAATCAATCACTCAGAATATTGGAGATGCAGAGATATGAGCAATCTTCTGAGACAAGATAGGGGCACCAGGGAGAATCATGAGAAGGGGAAGAAAGCCATGTGCACAGAGTTGCAGAGGCAGAGCTGCTCACGCCACCGAGGCTCCCATCACATCTACCCATCTCAGCTTCAATCTTGGTTTTGCCTCATTCATTTCTTTTGGAATGGGACTTAACAGTTAAGAGATTGCCTTGAGTGTCCATGAAGACTTTAGACTTAGACTTTTCACCAGTGTACAAGTAATAGTTTGGAGATTTTTATAGTTGGATTAAGTACATTTTGCATTATGGGATGACCATGAGCTTTTGGAGGTTAGGAGCAAAACCGGATAGTCGAATATGAAATGCCCCATATAGGACCATGTTTTGAATGCTTTTTTCCCAACCCAGTGGTGGGGGAGTCTGTGCAGTGCTGAGGGGGTAAAGGTCATTAAGGGTTGGTCTTTGAAGGTTGTAACTGGTGCCTGACTCATGTTATGACTTTTGTATTCCTGTTTTGCCACCATCTGAACAACCTCCACCACAATGAACTGAGATACTGCACCATGATGGACTGGAACCCTGAGAAACTTTGAATTGAAACTATGTCCCCTGTTACAGGTATTTCAGTCGGATTTTGACACCAGGGGAGTGTAGAAGTTGCTAAGGATATGAGTTTACTCCCATGTTTACCACAGTGACAGTAAATGTGACTAACACTAAATGTACCACCAAGAGTCTCAGTCCCCCTTGTCCTGCTGTGCAACATATTCTCTCTTGCTTTTTCTTGCTGTGATGTGGTACTTTGACCAAAACAAGCCAGGGAGGAGAGTGTTTACTCCATGTCATACTTCCAGAACACAGTCTGTCTTCGTGAGAAGTCAAGGTAGGAACTCAAGCAGAGAAGGAACTCAAACGGTGCCTGAAGTTGACTAAAAGCATTTGAGGAATACTGCTTGCTGGCCCACTTACCCTACGGCCTAATGCTTGTCTTCCTTTCTTATATAACACAGGACTACCTGCCTAGGGATGGTTCTGCCCACAGTGGGCTGGGCCTTCCTATACTAATTAACAATTGAGACAGTTTCTTGTGGCCATTTATTTCTCAAGAATGTTTTACCAGTTTCTCAAAGCCATGTCCATGGGCCGGTCTGATCAATGAAGTATCATAGCCTCTCAGATGACTCTAGGCTGTATAATATTGAAAACTAAGGTTAATTTGGGTAGCGAGTGAATTGTAAAGAACACACATTTAATCGCTTTCCATTCTAGGGGTTGGAAAGGCAAAGATAAATGCACAGGAAACTTCTGTGTTAAGTGAGGGTTGCTTCCTATTGGTTCACTTTGTTGCTGAATAGTGAGAGGACTCTCACATCTCTGTGTGGTGAAAAAGCAGAAAGGGAAGTAAGCTAAGCAGGGCGAAGACAAGAGGGCGCTTGGGTTGATAGTGACAGTGGAGACAAGTGGGCGCTTGGGTTGATAGTGACAGTGGAGACAAGTGGGCGCTTGGGTTGATAGTGACAGTGGATACTCGTGAATTGACATGAGACCACAGATTGGGAAAGACATGGGTGTGGCTAACAGCTGGGAGAAAGCCTGCAGGACAGAGGAGACACTGATCACACTTAGTAAAGGGCAGGTCACTGAGGCAGGAAGGATGGAAGACTCACAATTCAGGAATGAACATGCACTCTTGTATCTCAAGGCCCCTGCAATTCTCAAGGCACACATTGTCTATTTTTTTAAATGGATTCTCTTTAATTATGTGTGTGTGTGTGTGTGTGTGTGTGTCTCACACTAACAGGTATCTTAAAGGATGACAAGCAAAGCTTTAGCAGAAGGAAAAACTCCCTAGAACATCATTTTACAGTCTCGGGGTACTTTTCTACTCTCTAAGGGTCTGAGAGGTCACTTTAGCACACTCGGCCTCTGGCTGCCCCTTTCCACGGTTCTTTATGCTAATTCCTCTGCTCAGCCATGAGCTAAATGAGAGGCACAATTCTCAGCCAAGCAAGGAGAGGTGGGAAGGTGTACCCAAGGTCACCCTTCAATAATAGAAGCAGACCAGAGAGGGAGTTATCTGATGCCCATGTCTGTCATCCACACCCAACTGGCACTTGGTCCATCAGAAGTGTTCCTCACATTCGCTACCAGCATCCAGAGTACCTGCTGCTGAGTTCTGGTTCTATAGCTTATTTCTTTCTTTCATCTCTTCTTTCATTCTTACAGCTGTCACCTGGTGGGAACCCTATGGCCAACATGTGCACTATTTTATGCACTTCTAGGCTGGTTCCTCACCTAGATTTTTTCTTCTTCTCCACTCCAAATATGTTTGTTAGAGGCCTTGTAGAGTTCAGTTGGAGGCCCACAGTCTGATATTGCTTGAAAGTTTGTTTGTTTGTATGTTTGTTTTTAATACATTCATGTCACTCATTCCAACAGATTTTAATATTCTAAAAGGAAAAACTGTGGCCTGTGGACATTTATTTCTCAAGAATGTTTTACCAGTAACTTTCTCATGTTGTGTGTACACACTTTGTGGGTATGTATGCTCACATGTATGGGAGCAGATATGTGTATATCTGTCTGTGCACATGTATGCTTGTGCATGTGGAAGATAGAGGGTGACATTGAGAGCCTTCTCTGAGGGCCCTCTACTTATTCATTGAGGCAGAGTCTGTCATCCAAGCCGGGAGCTTGTCAGTATGACTAGTCAGACGGGCCAGCTTGCTTTGGGAGCCTGTCTCTGTCTCCCAATGTTGGGATTGCAGGTGGGCTGCTACACCCACCAGTATTTATGTGCATCCTGGGAATCTGACCTCCAATCCTCACGCTTGCACAGGACACTCTTTAACTGCCATACTGCCTCTCCAATAATTTAATGGTTTTTATTTACTTTTTAGTCTTCTCAGAGCAGTACATAGTATATTTCTTAATTTTTACAAGTTCATTGTATAGTTATACAATTATTTCATAAACACTCTACTGATAGACATTTGAACCAATAACATTTTTAATAAACTATTTTTACTTTATGATGGAATTGATTAAGGTAATAACCTGGGGGAAATGTTTGCACAAAGAGCATATTTAGCCTAGTGGTTCAAGGTTCATGGTCTGAAAAAAAGTCCATGATTGAACTATATATATGGCTCTCACGAAACTATGTCTATATCCCAACATTCAGAGTCTGTGTGCACATGAAGTTACTGGGTGTCTTAGTCAGGGTTTCTATTCCTGCACAAACATCATGACCAAGAAGCACGTTGGGGAGGAAAGGGTTTATTCAGCTTACATTTCCACATTGCTGTTCATCACTAAAGGAAGTCAGGACTGGAACTCAAGCAGGTCAGGAAGCAGGAGCTGATGCAGAGGTGTCTTAGTCAGCGTTTCTATTCCTGGACAAAACATCATGATCAAGAAGCAAGTTGGGGAGAAAATGGTTTATTCAGCTTACACTTCCTAATTGCTATTTATCACCAAAGGAGGTCAGGACTGGAACTCAAGCAGATTAGGATACAGGAGCTGATGCAGAGGCCATTGAGGGATGTTTCTTACTGGCTTGTTTCCCCTAGCTTGCTCAGCCTGCTCTCTTATAAAACCCAAGACTACCAGCCCAGGGATAAAACCACCCACAAGTCTCCCCCCCCCCCCCGCCCCTTGATCACTAATTGAGAAAATGCCCCACAGCTGGATGTCATGGAGGCACTTCCCCAACTGAAGTTCCTTTCTCTGTGATAACTCCAGCCTGTGTCAAGTTGGCATACAAAACCAGCCAGTACAATTGCTCCCCTGTCAACTTGACACACAAATGTATCACTATTAAGCTTCAACTCTTACTTTCTTATTTATCCCAAGATCTAAATAACTTTAAAAGTCCCACAGTCTTTACATATTAAAAGTTCAATCCCTTTAAAATGTCTAATTTCTTTTGAAATTCAAAGTCTTTCAAAAATTCAGTATCTTAAATGTGGGCTCTACTAAAATACCTTTTCAAGAGGGAAAAATATCAGGGCATAGTCACAATCAAAAGCAAAAATCAAGTTCCAACTGTCTAATGACTTGGATCCAACTTCCAATCTTCTGGGCTCCTCCAAGTGCTTGGGTTATTTCTCCAGCTCTGCCCTTTGTAGCACACACCTTGTCTTCTAGGCTCCAGCTACTGCTGCTGCTGTTCTTGGTGGTCATCTCATGGTACTGGAATCTCCAAAACACTGCTGTTTTCCACTGTAACTAGGCTTCACCAATAGCCTCTCATAGGCTCTTTTCATGCTGCCAAGCCTCAACGCCTTTGCATGACCCCCTCAGACATGGGCCATCAATTGCAACTGAGGCTGCACCTTCACTAATGGCCTTCCACAGCCTCTCACAGTGCTGAGCCTCAGCTGCTCTTCAGGAACCTTTCATGTCTTCAAAGCCAGTACCACCTGGGTGACACTTACACATTGTCAAGTCCAGCTGCAGCACGAGGTACAACCTTGGCTATCTCTGGAGCACAGCTTCTCTGTGCTCTCAAAAAACACTTCCAAGAAGATTTCACCTCAATGATGCTAGTCTCTTCTTAATCACCATTATTTTCTTAGTTCCAGCTAACCATCAGCAATAGTCCCAATACCACAAAGGTTTGCTTTAGTAGTTCTAGTATCTTGTTAGTCACAGCTGATTCTTTGGCCCCAATTAACCAAAACCACAGAATCTTCACAATCAAAACATGGCCCTGATAAGAGTCTTTAATCTTCCCTCTCAAATTTCACAAGTCAGGCCTCCATCTTCTGAACTGTTCTCAACACTATTTTCCAAGCACCCACACAACATCCCACAGAACTTTTAATATCCCAATGGCTCTTCTAGCCCAAAGTTCCAAAGTCTTTCCACAGTTCTCCCCAAAACATGGTCAGATTGTCACAGGCATACCCCACTATGCTGGTCCAATTTGCCTTAGGGTTTCTATTCCTGCACAAATATCATAACCAAGAAGCAAGTTGGGGAGGAAAGGGTTTATTCAGCTTACACTTCCATATTGATGTTCATTACTAAAGGAAGTCAGGACTGGAACTCAAGCAGATCAGTAAGCAGGAGCTGATGCAGAGGCCATGGAAGGCCATGGAAGGATGTTTCTTACTGGCTTGCTTCCCCTAGCTTGCTCAGCCTGCTCTCTTATAAAACCTAAGACTCCCAGCCCAGGGACGGTACCACCCACAATGGGCCCTCCCCTCTTTGATACTAATTGAAAACATGCCTTACAGCTGGATCTCATGGATGCATTTCCTCACCTGAAGCTGTTTTCTCTGTGATAACCCCAGCTTGTGTCAAGTTGACACACAAAGCTAGACAGCACACTGAGGAAAGGGGATCGGGGATCTTACCAGGTGTAACTAAGGTTCTTGTGTTGTGATTATCCTGGGTAATCTATATTTGTCCTAAGTACAAAAACAGATGCTCATAGAATAAATACAGAGAAAAATATGGAAGAGAAGAGTATGGGATGGTTCATGAGCAGGGACAAAGTATGGCCAACGAAGCTCTGAAGGAGAAAGAACCACTTCTTGCATATTAGAGGCAAGATGACACAGCCAGCATGCTGATTTTGGACTTCTGGCCTTCAGAACCCTGATATATTAGGTATCTAGCTTGTGGTACCTTGCTATACAGCTCCAGGGAACTAAGACAATGGCTGAACTCTCAGGACATGCTGCTTCTTCTTAGCTATGGTGACTAAAACCCAGAAAAATGCAATTAGACATTTGATGCCAAATAGCTTACATTATCTGACACACAACGGCTATTTAATATAAGCTAGGACATTTGTCTTTAAGTAGTTCTAGAAGCAGACATTAAACAGAGGACAGGTTATAGGATGTTCATTAAAATTAATTTCTTGTTAATTCATGAGAGACTCATCTTGGGTACTGGTCTCTTCTGGGATAGTGCAAATGCCTCTCAGGAGAATCAACTGTATTCAAGGCTCATAAAATGCATAAAACTACAGAATTGTCTGAACTTCCTCAGTACCCATCTGAAGATAGAAGAATGGTTTTAGAACAAGGGATCCTCTGTGAAAGGAACCACAGAAGACAATGGCCTTTCAGCATCTGACGAGGGATGTGAATTCTGAGTTAAACTAAACCTTTTCTGGTTTTTCTCCCAAACAGCTACAAGTAGTAGAAAGAATGGGCTGAGTTTGACCTGGGCAGCCTATAGCCCTGCCCATATCTACAGCTCATCTATGCTGTGTCCATGGTGGGTTTTACTATCAGGGTCTCTTACATTCAATACAGTCAATAGCATGATTTCACCCTGAGAAGGTGAGAAAGAGCACAGAGAGTCTCAAGTCCCTGAGAGCACTACAGACTCTTCTGTATTTTCTTTTCCTGTAATGATGGAATTGTCCCTAGATTTGAGAGAACACAATGAGTTGAGCCCTTTCCACTTGAACCCTGAACAAGGAAACTATCATTAGATCCTGCCTAAGACTCTTGGCTACTATAACAAGACACCGTTTACTGAGTGGTTGTAAGCATTAGGCGTTTTTTTCCTCACAGTCCGGATCCTGGAAAGCCTGAGACCAAGGCCCCAGCATATCTGATGTCTGGTCATGGATTCTCTCTGGCATGTCTCCCCTGCCCTCCACATGGGAAAGGAGTCACAGAGTTCTCCAAGCTTCACCCTTCTGACCCAGTATCATCTGAAAGCCCCGCCTCGAAGTATCACCACACTAGGCAGTAGGCTCTAACTAATGACTCAGTGGGGCATACCAAAGTTCGTTCCAAAGCAAACCCACTTCCTAGATTATTCCTAGAGAGGAAAACAGCTCCACTGCCTGTGGGATTCATTTACATTCATTTAAATCCCACTGAATGTGGGATTCATTTAAATTCCTCCTATCCATCATGGATTCAATCAGTGATCTTTAACATGTGTGACAATTGAAGGATGATGGTGTTCCCCTACCCCTTTCCTTTTAAGTACTGCTCAAAAATGCTTATAAATAAATGGGCTCTCAGTCCTCTTGGATTCACTTTCACATTTTTCATGAAAATTTGTAAATTATGCATGGATATCCTGTACATGGATGATGAGAAATGCAGTACTTGGTTGTGAGTGAGGTGATCTAGGAACCTGTGATCCATTTACCTTTGTGTCATAAACCCCTTCCTCAGTCACCATGGGCCACCTGAAAGGAGACTCTGAAAGCAGCAGGGTCTGCTGTCTCCATGCTGCCCTCCCCAGTTCAGAGGTTTTCTGAGCTCTTGGTAAGCCACAGCCACCTTATAGACCCTACTGGGTAGAGAGATTGACACATAGAGAAAAACTGGTCTGACGAGAATAATAATGGATCTAAATTTACATTATTTTTTTCTATGTATTATAAAGCGTAACAGTTTGTGGAAGGCATCCACATTGAAAATGTATTTTGGATGAATAGTCAAGAAAATACATGGATTAATTTAAATCTACTTCACCTCCAGATAAATGGGGGAGAGCGCTGGTAGGTTTCCTGTTTACCCAGCGGTCATTTTGACAGCTGGGGATACAGATGAGATGTACAGGGCCAGTTTTTCTATGAGGAGATTTGGCATGCCAATTACATTAACATTTGGGATCATGAGCACTTTGTAAATCAGAAAGAGTAATATACAAACTACCTAATATCAAATGTTTGAAGTAGGACTCATGCCACGTGCAGTTTCTGGGTAACATCTCTGAGGCAGGAAGACTGCCAATCATTTTAAGAGTATGAACTTACAAACAGAGGGTGTGTGTAGAAAGTGTAGGTCCAGCAACCTTTACAAGGGATTTCCAGCATACTTCAAAGACTGGCCTATGTGGAGTAACTTCCCAGAAAGAACTTGAACCCTCTGTAACTTCTCCTGAAGTTTTTAAGCCCCCTATTGCCCACTGACTGTATGTTTCATAGGATCGTTTCCACCAGCTCTTTTGCCTTGTAGGGAAAAGGCTCTGGGGTTCCCTGTTTCTGTGGTCAGGACCTGAAGGACACCCATATCTTATCTGCCAAGAAACTGGAAGTGCCTGGAAGCCAAGTGAGCAGAACGGGAGGATGCCAGTTATAACTGTGCAAGCCAGGTGAACTTGGCATGACAAGCAAACCCTGATGCTTTGAGTGAAGGGAGCATTTTTCACAGATCTGGGAGTGAGCACGGAACAGCCACATAGCTGCAAAAGAAAAGTTCTTTGTTGGGCCCCAGAGACTGCAGCCACCTGCCTTCTACTCCCTGTCCTCTTCTGTGGCCTTGTGGGTAGCCTGTCTCATGCATCTGGAACAAAGGAAGAAGGCCCGGGTTATGATGTCCTAGTGTGGAGGCTTCCAGAAACCAGGTCTTGCCTAGCGCCCTACGCTCAAAACACTTCCCTTCCTGAATGACAAAATATCTGAGGATAGCTCTAGAATTCATATCCGGCAAAGCTCTCACCCCTGGTGCTCACCTTAGCCAGTTAGAAGCCAGTCTACAAGTTCAAACAAGCAGAGTAAACCTCAGAGTGAGATTTCCCAGTATAGGAGTCAGGATCAACACAGAAAAAAATTACACCATAGATTATATAGCATGACCAACAAGAAGACACGTGGAGGGAACGATGAAGTTACAACAGTAGGGAGCATGCCACCTGTTCATGTTCTCCTTCTTGGCCAGTGGTCGCTGCAGGGGCCCGGCAAGCGAAAACCCTCACACTGGACTGCCAGATTTAAAATATGATGATGATGATGATGATAATTAATAATAATAATAATAATAATAATAATAGAAAAGTATATACTTTCCTCTTTTTCTTCCTTTCTATTGGAAGACGCAAATTTCCCCAAAATGTCAGATTGGGTATTCCCTCTTTAAAATACAAGATTTCTGTCAGCATAAAACTGTCAACAAGCAACATTTGATAATTTTCAGAGTGGGGTTAAAAAGTGAACATTTTGATGTGACCAGCTCAACAGTCAAGAAGGCAGCAACCCAAAAAGCTACACTAGTTTTCTCATTTTAATGTCACTTCTTGAGAATGAGGTCATAACAATTAACTGAGAGTTATTGGAAATATTTACCTATTTGTGTAAATTAAATATATACTTGTATATACACAGATTCATGTATATATGAATCATATGTTTTTGTTTTGTGTTTTTTAGTTCTGGTTCCTTCTAAATAATGTTAATAAGATGGAGAGAAATGTAGCACTTAATTAGATTTCTCCAATTGCCTTACTCTTGTGGAAAGCGTAGCCAGGAAATTTCAGTTCTTAGTGTTGCTGTGAGAACTGAAGTTTCTTGCCTGCCAGCCATTCTGCCTCTCCTGTTGCAGAGCATACCTGCCACATGCACTGTCTTGTTTGCATGTGTTCTTAATTTCTATCCTCCATGAAACTCAAAGAAAGCACGATTGCCCAGCAAATGCTCCTGGCTGCAAGGCAAGGGAAGAAGCCTTGACTGGTGTGCTTCATCAAAAGAGTTGCAAATCCTAAATGAAGATGTCAATTATTCATGAGTCTGAGGTCCTGAATGCCAACAATAAATTATTAATGAGCTGGTGTAAATATTTAAAAGCCCTGGTGAGGAACACATTCAGTGAAAGCATTTCTACAGTGGTGTGGATAAACAGCAATTTCTAAAGCAAAGGACAATGATGGTGACGATGATGGTGATGTAATGACGTTTATTCAAAACGAGGCACAATGGGGTCAAGCACATGGTTCAAATAATCCTTTCCCCTTGCCCTTATCATACGGGGACCAGTATTTTAGCAGCCACAACCATTAATCCAACATAGTTAACCTTAGCAGGAACCAAATCTATATTTGCCTCTTTTCATCCATCCATCTTCTCTGCAATTTACTTTAAAATTTTAACTTAAATGCAACAAGAGGGTAACCTCCACTCCAGTGTACTAAAAACCAGTGGCATTAAAAATGGCTCTTTTTAAATTTTATTCTTTTTTTTAGTGATATATTTTTTATTTACATTTCAAATGATTTCCCCTTTTCTGGGTCCCCACTCCCCATAAGTCCCATAAGCCCTCTTCCCTCCCCCTGTTCCTCCATCTACCCCTTCCTGCTTCCCTGTTCTGGAATTCCCCTATACTCTTGCACTGAGTCTTTCCAGAACCAGGGGCCACTCCTCCATTCTTTTTGGACATCATTTAATATGTATTATGTCTTGGGTACTCAAAGTTTCTAGGCTAATATCCACTTATCAGTGAGTGCATACCATGATTGATCTTTTGAGACTGGGTTACCTCACTTAGCATGATGTTCTCCAGCTCCATCCATTTGTCTAAGAATTTCATGAATTCATTGTTTCTAATGGCTGAATAATACTCCATTGTGTAAATATACCACATTTTTTTGTATCCATTCCTCTGTTGAAGGACACCTGCATTCTTTCCAGCTTCTGGCTACTACAAATAGGGCTGCTATGAACATAGTGGAGCATGTGTCCTTATTGCATGCTGAAGAATCCTCTGGATATATGCCCAGGAGTGGTATAACTGGGTCCTAGGAAGTGTCATGCCCAGTTTTCTGAGGAACCGCCAGACTGATTTCCAAAGTGGTTGCACTATCTTGCAATCCCACCTGCAGTGGAGGAGTGTTCCTCTTTCTCCACATCTTCACCAACACCTGCTGTCTCCTGGGTTTTTGACCTTAGCCATTCTGACTGGTGTGAGGTGAAATCTCAGGTTTGTTTTGATTTGCATTTCCCTAATGATTAATGATGTTGAACATTTCTTAAGGTGTTTCTCAGCTCTCCGAAGTTCTTCATGTGAAAATTCTTTGTATAGCTCCGTACCCCATTTTTAATGGGGTTATTTGGTTCTCTGGGTTCTACCTTCTTGAGTTCTTTGTATATATTAGATATTAGCACTCTGTCGGATTTAGGGTTGGTGAAGATCCTTTCCCAATCATTTGGTTGACGTTTTGTCCTTTTGACAGTGTCCTTTGCCTTACAGAAACTTTGTAGTTTTATGAGGTCCCATTTGTCAATTCTTGATCTTAGAGCGTAAGCTATTGGTGTTCTATTCAGGAACTTTTCCCCTGTGCCCATGTCCTCAAGGGTCTTCCCCAGTTTCTTTTCTAATAGTTTCAGTGTGTCAGGTTTTATGTGGAGGTCCTTGATCCATTTGGAGTTGAGCTTAGTACAAGGAGATAAGAATGGATTGATTCACATTCTTCTGCATGCTGACCTCCAATTGAACCAGTACAATTTGTTGAAAAGACTATCTTTTTTCCACTGGATGCTTTCAGCTCCTTTGTGGAAGATCAAGTGACCATAGGTGTGTGGGTTCATTTCTGGGTCTTCAATCCTATTCCATTGATCTGCTTGCCTGACATTGTACCAATACCATGCAGTTTTTATCACTATTGCTCTGTAGTAAAGTTTAAAATCTGGGATACTGAATTACCCTGAAGTTCTTTTACTGTTGAGAATAGTTTTAGCTATCCTGGGTTTTTTTGTTATTCCAGATGAATTTGAGAATTGCTCTTTCTAGCTCTATGAAGAACTGGGTTGGTATTTTTATGGGGATAGCATTGAATCTGTAGATTGCCTTTGGCAAGATGGCCATTTTTAACTATATTAATCCTGCCAATCCACGAGCATGGAAGATTTTTCCATTTTTTGAGATCTTCGATTTCCTTCTTCAGAGATCCGAAGTTCTTGTCATATAGGTCTTTCACTTGTTTGGTTGGGGTTAGAGTCACCCCATGATACTTTATGCTGTTTGTAGCTATTGTGAAGGGAGTCATTTATTTATCTACATTGCAAATGTTATGCCCCTTCCCAGTTTCCCCTCCACAAACTCCCTATCCAGTGCCCCCTCCCCCTTCTTCTATGAGGGAGCTCCCCTACCCACCCACTCACTCCAGCCTCACTGCCCTAGCATTCTCCTACACCAGGGCATTGAGCCTTCACAGGACATAGGACGAGGGCCTCTCCTCCCATTGATGTCTGACAAGGCCATCCTCTGCTACATATGCAGCTGGAGCCAAGGGTCTCTCCATGTGTACTCACTGGTTGGTGGTTTAGTCCCTGGGGTCTGGGGAGTCTGCTGGGTTGATATTGTTGTTCTTCCTTGGCTCTTTTAAGTGATCTGGGGAAGCACTGCTCTGTTGACAGCTGCACTTCCCAAGTGCTTCTTCCATTTCCCTGTGCTCTCCCCATCCCTCCCTCTAAAGACATCTCCACTGCTCGTATAATCCTAGTCAGTCTTACATTTAAACTGCTTAGATTTTTCTCCCCATGAATCTTTCTCCACACATTTCCTGCATTAGCCAGCTTTCTGCAACTGTGGCAAAGCTCTAAAACAATTAATTAATTAATTAATTAATTAATAAAATTACCGTGTGTGTGTGTGTGTGTGTGTGTGTGTGTGTGTGTGTGTGTGTGTGTGAACCATGGGGCTTTTGATCTCCTAGGCCTCCACGGTTTCTTAACCCTCTGGATTTGAACCTATTGGCAACAAAACATGTTGTGGTGATGAATTTTGTCAACCTGGTGGGCTTTAGAGTCACCATGGAAACATGTCTTCCCTCCTGTCTGCGAGGGAACTTCTACATCATCACGTGAAGTCCGAAGACCAGCCCTAAGTGTAGAAGAGTACTCTGTGATCTACTGTCCCCAGACTGCATGAGGTGAGAAAGGCTGCTAAGCTCAGACATCCTCCTCTCTCTGCTTCCTGATTAGGGATACAAAGTAACCAGCTGCCTCAAGGTCCTGCAGCTATCCTGACTTCTTCATCAGGATGGGCTGTGTCACCAAACAAGAAAAAAACACAGCCTTTCTTAGGTGGCCTCTCCTCAGGGATTTTAACACAGCAACAGGAAATTGGCTGATACATTACCGTAGGAACATGCAGAGATGCAGGCAGCTACTTCGAGGCAGACAGGAAGCAAACTGAGGCAGAGAGCAGGGTCCTGCAGCCTGTGCAGGACACTCCCAACATTTGCGGCTAGGTCCCATCTGACAAGGTTGCACTGCCTCCCAATGGTATTACCTTGGATGTGAAACCTTTAACACACAGCCTGTGGGAGTCACTCCAAATCTAAAGTCCTTCACTTTACCTCTGCTGTGTCTCAGATTTCTCAAACAAAAGGTCTACCCCATGAAGACCATGGCTTCCCTGCCATATCACTGCAATTTGTAGCACAAGCTCAGTTCAGACGGATGCTTTGGATGGATGAGTGCATTCTGTAATTTGTAGAGAGCAGACGGGTCTTTTTGCCCCACCAAGGGACAGGTACTTATGACGAAGAGCCTTAACATAGAAATCAGAATTCATAGGTGTTGCTTGACTCTCCTCCTGGGTTGCAAGGTTAGGAGAAGATAATGTGAGAGAACGAGTCTACACTGGGCCTTGTCTACGTCTTGAGAACTTTGAAATGCTAGGTGCTTACGCAGTGTTGTCTGATGCAGTTTTTGAGAGCGCTTTTGTAGTTACCCTTTATAGCAAGAACATTGTTATAGTCGTCTCGGGAGCATCTCCCATGGTATCTTCAATGGTGAGATGGAGGCACAGGTTTTCCAATCAAACCTGTTACAGGACAAAAGCACATTTTGCTGCACTAACGTATTTCATCATTGCACCAGAAAGGCAAAGGTTAAAGACAGCTTTGAAGAAATTTGAAGGTGTGCAGTGATGTGTAGCTATTTTTAAAAGCTGCAATGCTCAAGCCCCCTCCCCAGAGTTATTGGAACAGTAAAGAATTGCCTGAGGATAAGAGCCTGGCCAGGCTGCCTGAAATCTGCTCAGATTGCTGCAGGGAAGCAGCCTTTGAGAGTTAACTGTTGATGCTGGGGGTGCTCTTGGGCAATGCCTTTAAGTTGCCTCTCTCCTATCAATAACCCCTCATCAATACTCCTATAAGCAGTACCAACAAATGAAATGCCCTGGGTCATTAAGCTAGAATTCAACAGAACCATCTCTGATATCTGTTGTTGATACCATAACTCAAACAAATAGACATTTTTGACTTCTTCAAAAGACGAATACAGCACAATTGCTATGTAAACAGGGAACAAAAAGTCAAAGGTGAGTTGCAGTGAGCAGGGGCGTGGCTCATGAAATGAGTGATAAGATATGCAACTGAAGCTGATCTTTCTGAGGGCAGAGCATCCACATGCCCACCCTGATCTTCCCTCTGAAGTCCAGCATAGCATGTGTCTGTGTCGTGGGTAGGACATGCTCCTGTCTGTGGGTAACTTTCAAGGAGGGTCGAGTCATCTAAGAGTAAAGATTCCTTGGAATGGGTGTCAGGAGTGGCATCTTCTTCTATGTGGTATCAGGCAGCATGCTTCTTCAGTGAGTAATATCACCTCTGGAATTGGGCTATGCCTGTGAGTTGCTGATGGATTAAACAATATACTGCATTCCCCTGGAGGTAGCAATATGGGGCAGGAATGTAAATAGGCTGAGATGGTACTTCTGTGACCTTGGACTTCTGTGACCTTGGCTGTGAGTGAAAATAGAGGCAAATGATGCTAGCCACAGAGCCAGAGAGAACTTGACCACAGTGGGGGAGGCGCGAGGAAGAATTATAAAGAGCGAAAGGTGTGCACCCTCTACATTAGCCCCTTGTTGGTAAATAATAGAGGGTGTGCTGGAGGAGTCCTTGCAGCTTTATAGAGCTGTGGGAGGCAAGGGATAGAGCATGCAGATCAGACAAGAACTAAGGAGCCCTTCTCTAGGCTGTCAAGGCTTGGAAGAAGTTAACATAAAGGGAAAAGGGGGTAAGAGTGATAGAAGTTTTTCCTCAGGTCTGACCTTTGTAGAAAAGAGTAAAATCCATGATTCAATATGTGGATGTGGGCCTTAATAATGGCCTGGTGCAGAGAACTATGAGAATAGGGGCGTTCTCTTAACTGCTTAAATTGAGAGAGACACTTCATTAAGTTAAAAAAGATTCTCTCACAGCCAGGATGTTGAGACCATGGGACATGAGCATGCATCGGATCTGTCTGAGCTGTGGAAGTAGGGAAACTGATCTATTTACAGATAGATAGAGCTTTCATCTCTTGTTCAGATGAGTCTGTGTAAGCAGAGGCAACATGAGGGAGACAGCCCTGTTCCCTGGCCCATATGAGCCATTAGAGGCACCTGGGTATCACCAGGTGGTGCCTCTCTGAGTGTCCATGACTGTAAAGAAGTAGAGGAAAGACAGGCGTCCGTGGAGGAAATGATGACCCATTAGTGGTGGTTGATGTTCTTGATCTGGATAGGAATATACTTTCAGGAGAATTAAGAAAGAAATTAGCTCATCATCAGGAACCTAGGGATTGGTACAAGGTCTTGTCAGCTTTGCTGAACCCTGTAGTATGGAGGCATCATTTTTAAGAGGTAGGAAAGGCTCTCGTGGCTCTGAAGAGAAGGAATTTGTAAAGTGCTACACCGATCGATAGAGGATGAGATAAAGAAAAGTAAATCAATGGGCCCGTCCAGGACACTCAAAGGGAAAGGGTCAAGATTCTCGTGAGGCCAGAGTTTGCAGGGAAAACAAACAGGCAAGAAACAAATGCTGAGCTTGTGACGCTGGGCAGGCTTTAAAACCTGACCAATGGTTCAGCTAACGGATGGAAGAAGGCTGAAGGGTAAACCTGTCCTATGGGTGTGGGAGAGGCTCAGAGCAGCAAAAGGGAAGCTGTTTGCTTTACAGCCTTAAAGATTCCAGCAGCAGCCCCAACTGGCAGGTGTACTGGCTGAGATAGAGAACACCTTAATGTCTGACCCCCTTGTTCCTTTCTCCATCATCGGGGTAATGGGGAGGGACAATCTCACACAGCTTCCAGGTCTAATCTTCCCTCCGTCACCTAGGTTTCCCTTTTCACAGCAAAGCTGGTGAGAGCTCATTTCCACATCTTACATCCTGTTAGTTTTTAAAGCTTATACATGCATGGCCTCGTAGGTGAGCTTGGCTATTAGTGCCTTTCTGTTCCAAATGTCTATTTGGGCAGGTAGCTTAGCACAGCTTTTTGCCAGGCGGAATAGCTAAACCACCAGGACCTAAGCTAGCACGTGGGCAATTCTCCTTCCATGATGTGCTGTGTAAGTTCCTCCCCCCCCCAGCCCCACTCGAGAATATGCTTTGATGCAGCCCCGGGGCCGTTCAGCATCCAAGTGTGATAGAAAGACGATGGCCATCACACCCAGAGCCTGTCAGAACCAGAAGGCTGGCCCAGGAGCCAGGCAAGGCTGGGGAGCTCTTGCCTCTACTCTCATTGCCATGAATAGGGCCGAGCAGTACAAGCTACTCCTACCAAGGCCCATCCAGAGTAAGGAGATGTTTAGTGGTTCTTACAGAAGCACCAAGGGGCCAGATATTGTGAGTAGTGCTTCCATCCATGCTGCTGTCCCAAGCATGGCTCTCCTAAAAACACAATGATACAAGAATGGAATCGTTCGTGTTATATTGGACCTTGCTAATATATTAATTTAGTATACTTTTAGCTACTGAATTCTAAAAGCAGTTGGAATGAACAGTAGTTGGCTTTCAGGGACTCTGCCTGCCATCCATAGATGTGTGTCTTTTGAGTGTCTTACCTATTTGGGTGAGAATCTGGGAAAAAATGGCAGAGATAGAGTTCAAAGGATTGACCCCTCAATGGGTGGATGGAGAAGACAACCATTGGACGTCTAAGGTTATTGGATGAAAACCCCCATGCCATAGGGTGGCTACCTCTCTATGAGTCATTGTCTGGGAAGGACCCTGTGATACCCCCCCCACACACAATTCATATAGACTACCTGCCATGGCTGTTGGTTGTATGCCAGAGCTAGATGGGGAGTCCCTGCTGCTGAAGACACACGTATTTTGTCTCCAAGACATGGAGAAATTATTCTGAGCTTGAAATGAAAGTTCTCTCTGTTACTTGGCCATCAGGGTGCCAACAGGTGCTACGCAGGCCGCTGGTGGAGAATTGTCACCAACTACTGATCATTTATAGAGACAGCTGAAGTACCTGCAAGGAATCCTAGTCGATGTAATTAAGCCACACTTGGCTGAATTGTATCTTTGATCACTGGTTAGCACCTTAATCTAAATCATTACCTGCTCTCATCACACCAGGAAACGTCGTCATACGACAAGCAAAATGAGCCCAGGACAGCCACTGAATCCAGACACACCAACCAGCCGTGCTTTAATCACACAGGCTGGTCTTAGTCCTTGCGTTGTGTAGGTATGTGAAGGGTGAGCTGAGCAAAGTGATGGGGGACTGACGCTGGCACTGGGGGGTGCTGTGCAGGTGTTAGCTTTCAGGGTGACTGCTGAGTTTCAGCTTTACCTAGGGACCACTGTGAACCAAATCATGTGGCAGTGTGAGCCCAAGCCTTTGGGATTGCCTTTGAATCTCTATCCAAATGCTACTGAACCAGCTTAAAGGGCTGAATGGACCTTCTGATAGGACAAATTCTCTATATAAACAGCCTATTGGCTCTTATCGTGACAACCCTTATTTGCAGCCAGTTTGTCAATACTCTGATATAAAGAAACATTTTATAATACTTAACATATTACCTAAAAATTTTTCACAAAAATTCAAGTAAAATAGAAAATGTAAGGACACCGGTATGCATACACGAGAAAGCCACCCACCTATTTCCCTGTAGACTAAGCAATATACAACTCTGAGAACACACTTGACGTCTCTCAGAGCAGTTGTCTAGGAGACCATCAGTGCCAAGGTTGTTTGTACACCTTAGGAACCTATCAAGTATCGCCTAACACCTACTTTGTTTGTTTGTTTGTTTGTTTGTTTGTTTCTTTCTTTCTTTCTTTTTTTTTTTTTTTTGGTTTTATCGAGACAGGGTTTCTCTATGTATCCCTGGCTGTCCTCGAACCCACTCTGTAGATAGACCAGGCTGGCCTCAAACTCGGAAATCTGCCTGCCTCTGCCTCCCAAGTGCTGGGATTAAAGACGTGCACTACCACGCCTGGCTACCATCTACTTTCAAAGCAACGCAAGTGAGGGTGTTTCTGAAAACTGTAATAAATTAACATTCATTCTAAAGCCCTTCAATGAAAAACGATGCCATAGCTCCTTTTCAGAGTCACAGGAAGACATAGCCATGCATTCCAGACATTCCATTCATCTCATCAGCTCCCCAGGATCTGATGGGTCGGCCTTGTGAGGACTTCAGCATTGTTTCCCTGGACTTTCTGACACCTTCGAACTGTAAGGAGCAACTTCAACACATAGTTTTCAAATATCATTATATCATTTTCGAGATTTACCTTTCAAAGGGCCAAAGTGTATTGGCCAAACTATGTTGCCCATCTTGGTAAGCCTGGTCCAGTCTCTACGATTCAGAGAGAATGTAACTGCAGAATGTAAGTACAGAAAAGACAGTGAACTTCCCATCTCAAGGAAAGCTAGAGACCAGAGTCTGCCTACCAGTGTGAGGGATGGGTTGTGACTGATTTCCCCGCCGTTACTTAGTATAGAGAGTCTTGATTTGAGGTCATTGGTTCCGAGCTGCCACCTGAGACTAAGGAGCAAATGACGTCTGAAAGATTAAACTCCTGCCTCTTGCCATGGCTAGGAAGAGGGTGCATCTTCGAATCAATGCCCTGCGTTCACACTGGAAACTGCCCTGTCAGGCCTACCTTGAATGTCTCCTGCGTGGTGGAATACACTTGGGTAGCCCTGTTCATCAGTTCACCTTTGTTGTTGCTGCTGATGCTGGTCCCAGAAATAACCAGAATTAGCATCCTTGTCATTGGAGAAGTAATGCTGTCAATCAAAAGGACAGGACGTGTGGTCACTGTGAATCCACGACAAATGGAAAACAGTTTTTCAGTGGAAAAGAAAAAGCATGAAGTAATTCTTTAAAAATGAGTTTAGAATACAGATGATAAAACATATTTTTCACATGGTATTAGTCTGAACAATTCCTAAAGTAATGGATAGCGTATATCTCTCTTTAGGCCAGGCTGTGCCTACAGTAACTCTGGACACCTGGTACAAAGCAGGGCTTCTTAAATTTCTCCCATTTACCACCCATTTCTACTCAAGAAAAGCCTTATATGATCTCTGTAATACAGGTGTATAAACTAGGTACACAAATCAAATAGTTACTAATAACGAACCATAAATGCACTTATCTTAA
This sequence comes from Apodemus sylvaticus, assembly GCF_947179515.1. Taxonomy (NCBI): domain Eukaryota; kingdom Metazoa; phylum Chordata; class Mammalia; order Rodentia; family Muridae; genus Apodemus; species Apodemus sylvaticus. The sequence goes on along the minus strand of NC_067487.1, from coordinate 7,449,116 downwards.
AACCACATTATGTATTTGCAAAATAGTCACATACTATTGGGATAGGTTTTTACATGAAGAATAGACTTGGTTGAGTATTTGTTACTCCAGGACACAGAGAAATTGCTGATGTTTGGAGGCAGTCGATATTTTGATTTTATAACTGTCAGTACTGAGGACACTGTTGTTCATAAATACTAAGAATTTATGGCAGCAGTGCATTTTGGCCCAGAAAAACCTCAGATTTCATTCTGTGATTGATTTTTAATTCGTTTTTGTCATTGTGTATTTAGAAACATTTTACTGTTGCCAATTTTTTTGGCAGGTCTCCTATACAGTGGCACAGCCCCATGTGGAGGGGCAGCCCATGGTTTAAGCAGCGAGGGTATTAAGAACCCACTCGATTCCAAAACTGGGCAGGATGAAGGCATGCTTAGATGAAATCAACTGAAGTCTTTCTCCTGACCATTTAAAAGTCAAAAGGAAATCAAAGAGAATATTAGTAATGGTAAAAAATAAATCTTTATTTGAAAGGCAAAAAGGCAGACCAGGGAGGTCAAGAAGCACGGGCATTTTCAGAATACATGAAAGGCCACTTTGAATACACACATCTAGTCTCTGTCTCGGGCTTGGGTGTTGAAAGCAGGCTCCAGCTAGAGTTGTGCTTTCTGGAGGATGTGGAGACCAGTTGGTGGGGCCTCGCTGGAAGAAATAGGCCATGGGGTGGCCATCTTCAGGAGCTGTTCCTTACCATGGCCTTTTCCTGTCTCCCAACAGTGAGGACTCTTACAGAACTACAAGGGTCAGCATTCTTAAGTCGCCCTTCCACGGAGAACTTCACTGTGAGAAGCCACGTCACAAACCTCCAGCAGTCTTCTGAGCTCCTCTATCAGTCTCTGTTGCCTGTCACCGTCCAGACGCCGTGTTCCACTGCACAGTCTCAGGCCACTTCGCTGGTCTTTCTCCGTTCCCCCCATTTCAGCAGCTAGACCCTCACCGTAAGTCTAAAGAGCTGCCAGTGAGTCCTCTGTGTTCCCCTTCGTCACCTTATCATCTACATAGCATCTCCAACATGTAACGTTCTGTGACTAATAACTAGGACACAGAGTCTCAAGCCACCTAGAAGCTTCCTGTTGCCCAATGAAGACGTTAGATGCTCTAGGCTCCCAGACCTCCTCATAGGCTCCAACTCTAAGGAGTTACTGGCTCCTTGGCCTCTATTCACACTGGCTTCAACTGTTCTTGGGCATACTCCACACTCAGCAGCACCTCCCAGCCAAAGCATTAACTGTTCCCTCTGTATAAAAACTTGCTGACCAGATCACTTCAGGATCAATTCTTTTGGTCAATCTATTTTCACATTATTCATTATGGCCTCCTAAAAGCTCCCTGTTTAAGACAGCCCCTTCAGCATCTGATGCCTTTTTCCTCACGAAAGGGATCTTTACTTGCTGTACTGGCTGGTTTTGTGTGTCAACTTGACACAAACTGGAGTTATCACAGAGAAGGGAGCCTCCCTTGAGAAAATGCCTCCATGAGATCCAGCTGTCAGGCATTTTCTCAATAGTGATCAACAATGGGAGGGCCCCTTGTGGATGGTGCCATCCCTGGGCTGGAGGTTCTGGGTTCTATAAGAAAGCAAACTGAGCAAGTCAGGGGAAGCAAGCCAGTAAGCAGCAACCCATCATGGCCTCTGTATCAGCTCCTGCCTCCAAGTTCTTGCCCTAGGTGAATTCTAGTCCTGACTTCCTTTGGTAATGAACAACAATGTGGACTTGTAAGCTGAATAAACCCTTTCCTCCCCAATTTGCTTCTTGGTCATATTTTATGCAGGAATACAAATCCTTGCCAAGACACTCACCTTGTCTTTAACTTAGCCATTTGGTCACTACCATAAATGAGGTTTATGTCCCTATGTATGGCTTTTCTTCCCCGCCAGATTCTAAGCTCTGTGAGAACATGTGATCAGTTTCACATTCAAATGATTGAAGAGATTCTGGGTTTGCCTTTGGGAAAAACAAAAGAATTCTTAGACACTGCAGCTTTGCAAGCACACCGTATGTAGCAGTGTGTGAGAAGTTACCAGACTAAAACAGACTGTCCAGTTAAATGTAGCTGTGAGACTCCCGAAGAATCTTCTAATGTAGATCTGTCCTGAAGAATATTTGGGACCAACTTAGACCAGGAAGAGTCATTGTTAATTTGAGATTTACGCTTGAGAATTATTTCTTGTCATTTGCTAACTCTGGAGTCCTAGCAAAACAGCCCTTCAGCCAAGAACAAACATTTTATTTCTTATAATCATCGATTCTCTGCCGTCAGACCCTCTGGCATGTGTTGTGTGGGAGTTTCTCAGTCAACAGCGAGCATCCCTGTTCCTGGCGGTCAGACCCCCTGGCATGTGCTGTGTGGGAGCATCTCCTCAGTCAACAGCAAGAGGCTCAGAACCTTTTATTTCTTGCTTAAAACCTTAGTTGCAAATTGTTAGGTGTTCATTTTCTTCATTAGGGCAATTATTATAACGAGTGATTTAAGGAAATGCTAACAATACATTTCCTCCAGGTGATTTGTGTTCCTCCTCCTGATTAAAACACCGCTAGACAGTTACCCTAAAATTCTCTTCCTTCTGCTCTCAACATAATTTCCTTTCTTGCTGCAGCTCCCTGGAGACTTGTGTAGGCTGGCATCTTCTTTTTCCCCTAGACCTGAAATTCCACTTGCTCTATCTATTGGCATGCTTGCAATAATGCACAAGGGAGACAGGGAATTAATAAAGAGAGTAGCTCCGGCGAGCCATCTGTTTCCTGCTTGATTTCTGACTAATAAACTCACCAACCAGCAGACATGTGTGGAATGCTACTTATTTTATCAGGAACTGACACGGAGGACACCATTCATCCTGTTCTTCCGGTTCTATTCAGAAAATATTTCTCCCTGGTCACGAAATAGAAACATCTCCATCTCCTTTCACTTCTCGGACACTTTGGGTTCTGATATGTCTCTTTCGTAGCTTAAGAGGCCGATGCTATGCCTCCCAGCAGTCAGCAGTGACTATAGTTCTTTGTCTGGAGGGAGGGTGCTATGAAATTTCCCCATCCCACATTATGTGTCCATTGATACTGCTATTCTTCAGATCTCCCTTACACAGTGATTTCTAGAAAAGGCTGTTTGGCAAGCAGACTTCTTAGAGTTCTGGCACTTGCAACAGGATGGAAGTATGCAGTCAAGAGAAGAGAATAAAGGAGACCGTTCCTAGAGTTAGGTAAGAATAGGAGAGTAAAGCTATTAACCGCCATGCCTTTCTGTGAGTAGAGTTACTGAGAGGCTAGTTACACAAGGAACACTGGAGCCATAAACACCAGATAGCCGTTCAACTGACTGCTAACAAGATGAGAAGAGATTCTCCGTAGGTTGAAATATTAGGTGATAAAATGTGAATTTCATTTTACTTATTGAGTGTGTGTGTGTGTGTGTCTGTGTGTGTGTGTGTGTATATGTGTTGTGTATAAGCTGTGTGTTGTGTTATGTGTGTATGTATCTGCTGTACATTGTGTATGTTGTGTGTATATATGTTTATGTGTATGTATTGTGTACATGCGTACTGTTTATGTATATGTACATGTGCTATGTGTACATAAGATTTGTATATGTGTACATATGGTATGTATGTGTGTATATGTGTATCATGTATATATGTATATACATGTACTGTGTATATATGTATCTGTGTTTACCTGTGCATAAGTGTGCAGATCTTCCTATTTTTACTTCTAGTATCAACTCTCTCTACCTTTTCTTGGGGGAAATCAGGACAGTTTCTGTGTTAATAAAAGCCCAGCTTGCTAAGTCTTTTCTTTACTTAAACAGAGCAGCTCTTGGGATGGCTGGCTTCATTTGATCTCTATTGTCTTATGTTTTGTTTTCTACCAGATTGATGCAGTTTTCTTATAAGATGGCTTTCCCATCCAGGACAAATAAAATCATGTTTCTGCATGCACTCCTGCATACATTCCACAGCATTGATGAGACTGCTGCCTGGTGGGTGGTGAGAGCAGATAAATAGCTCCTGGATTCTTCTCACCTGGAGAGAGCCAGGTCAATACACAGCCTCTTCTGCATTCTCTCAAGGGTCCCTCCTATCCACATCAACTCACCACGTCCTAGTCTGTCTCTTGCTCTGGCTGAGCTAGGGAGGTAATCGCTTTACTTCCAGATCCCTCAACTGTGTTCCTAGTCTGAATGGGACCAAGTAGACAGCATCTACCTCTGTGGCTCTGGACTCCATGGAGACATTCCCAGGAAAGCTCCTCTGTTCTTCACAGAGAGTTGCCGCTTACTGCTGTATGGAACACTGGGCCTTTGTGTCAGTCCTGTTGGATGCTTCCTCCACTTTAGATGGCACCTCATTTGCAATCCCTGTACCAAGGACCATTTCTTTACACCCTCCTCTATGGGCTACTTGGAAAGTTAGGAGGATGATTATGTGGTGCAATTTTCTTTGGGAAGTTAAGGATTTTTGGAGGGACAATGACCTCTTGGTGTTTCTAAAGCTTAAAAAAACCCCCACACATTTAAGTAATTAATTATCTGTGTATGTTAGATGATTTAACACTGTGGATTTTATAGCATCATTTACAATCACATCAAATGGTTTCTGGTCTTGTTTAAGATTTTCATTAATTCCATGTGGCATTACTATGGAGAGAGAGTAAATGGTTACTCCCAAGAGCAGTTCACTCCACTAAATGCTGAACCCTGGCCTTTGGCCTCTGACTGCATCTCTCTGTACACAGGGAGCTGTCAGTCTATAGAGATGACCCTCAAGACAAAGCTGTTGATTTGGGGTAGATGTAGCAAATAAAATAATCTTCCATGTTGACTGATCCATTACTCTATCTGTTTTCTCCACCAAGTCATTGTTATTCACTTAGAGGGGCCATCACCAGTTATACACCGCTCTGACCCACCCCCAAAAAAGCCTGACTTAGGGTTTCTCTGCTGTGAACAGACACCATGACCAAGGCAACTTTTATAAGGACAACATTTAATTGGGGCTGACTTACTAGTTCAGAGGTTTAGTCTATTATCATCAGGGTGAGAAGCAAGGCAGCATCCAGGCAGGCATGGTGCAGGAGGAGCTGAGAGCTCTACATCTTCCTCCAGAGGCTGCTAGGACAAAATACTGACTTCCAGGCAGCTAGGACAAAGGTCTTAAAGCCCATGCCCACAGTGACACATCTACTCCAGCAAGGCCACACCTACTCCAACAGGGCCACACCTCCAAACAGTGCCACTTCCTGGGCTGAACAAATACAAACCATCAGACCATTCCAGTGCAAACACCCTGCTCCATTGTGTCTTCTGAGGCAGGACATACATAGAGCTTGCAACCCTTGCAAAAATGGTTTCAACTTAAGAAAAGAGAAGGAGTTAGCCTACATGTTTATCCTCCACAGCAGAGGAAGAGACTCTGGGCTGCCATTTGCTCTCAGATAGGTGTTGGCTTCTCCAAAGAAGCAGTGTGTTGGGAGGGAGGGAGGAAGAGAAAGGGAGACAGAGGGAGAGAGATAGAGAGGCGGGGAGAGAAAGACAAGGAGGGAGAATGTGAATTGGCTGGCATGATTAAGCAGGCACAGAAATTCTATTTATTGTCTGCCTTGAGCTGAAAGACCCAAACTCCAACTGGACTCCAGCCAGAGCTGATCACCTAAGGCCCATAGACCAAGGTGCAGAGGGAAAGGGACATTTGCTCTCATGGAGAGATCCACCTTCCTGTTTTTCTGCCCTATTTGGGCCCTTAACTGGGTGAGACCCAGCTATATTGTGTGTACATCTTCCTTCACTGATTCAAACTGTGACCTTACAGAGCCAGTTATGCACATATTAGGAGTGTTTAAAAAGATCTCTAGCAACTTGAGGTGACACCAAAATCAACCCTTGCAAATCCATCAAAAACTGCACTCATACTAATCCATATAGAATATTATGCAGTTGGCCTTAATGTCTCTGGTGGTCTAGGCAGAGTGGGTAAAAAACAGATTCATTCAAATGAATTATTTTATGTCAGCCGAACTCCTAATACATATGCAAAAGTAAACAGATGTGCTTACATACATAGATGAGCCAGTAGCTCATCTATACAGGAAGACATGGAGATGGGATGTGAATGGACAGAGGGGCAATCACTGGCGTGAGCCATGACAGAATCAGGGAGCACTGCTAGAGAATGCTCTAGACTGTGAAGGAAGGTCTGGACCCCAAATGTGCCAACCAACTGGGCATCTCTGTGATGATATCAGGTCCTAGAGTGTCACAAGGCACAGAACTTTTACACATCAGTTCCCTCTTAAGTTTAACCGAGGCGGCCCTATTTTGATGAGCTGTTGGCCTGGCAGTGCAGAAATGAGTGTGGTAGGCTAACCTTGCAGTGGATAGAACAGAACGTAGCTGTTGCAGTAAAGCATGGCTTGCGTAGAATGGCAGACAAGTGGAGGAGTGTATCCAAGGGGAGTGATGTCTGGGAGTCCTGAAAAGGGACAGAAAACAGACAACTCAGGACAGGACGGTGGCTAGCCACGGCCACACACTGGGTGGATTGTCTCTCAGATCTGTCTTCTGCAGCCTCCCCGAACATGCCTTACATCCTCAGAGAAATATGTATTTTAAGGGAATCCTACTATCCACGTGGGGGTGATGGGGTTTGGGGTGGGCTGTGGGCAGTAGAGGCTACTGTTTGTGTCTTCAGAGCTTTCGCTCAGTGTCAAAGGCTGGCGTCTGCAGACCATGATGCTCTCACGATGGATGCATCGCTTCTGTGTCAGATAAATGCAATAAAAAAATGGGAGCTTTCAGCAAGGTTTATGTGGGCTTTCAAGGAATTTTAATTGTGTTTTTTGAAAATAATCACTTTAGGTTTTAGAGACTATGAAATCAAACATCACAGGGGGATGTTGGTTCCCTGGCATTTTTATTGGCTGAGAAGGGGTGAGCCAGGTCAAACGCTGTTTGATGTTGCCGGAGTCCTGCCTGTATCCGTGTGCACGCATACATATGGCTTACAGATGAGCAGTCTGTTTGCAAATGAGCCTCACAGTTACAGTTGAACATCCAGGATCCAAAATCTATGGCTGTTATTTTTACAATGGATTCCATATTCATTACTGAGATGTTTATGTGCTGTGCACACAGCTGTAAAGTGGTCTCAACTCCTTTCCTCAGTGGGTAGAACAAGTTTTTCTTTCTGATTCTTTTTTTCTTTTTGTTTCCACTAATAGCAAGAAGGTATCAGTGGAATGACATCTGTTTTCAGGCTCGCCTGTGGTAACAAAGGAAGAAACAAAGGATCTGTTTTTTTCTTCCTCACTGGAAGCATGATAAAAGCACAGCCATTGCTTTTGAAATTGGCCCATTTCTCTTCCACTCAGCCAGGCTCATTGCAGTCTATGCCTGATCACCCTAACATCAAAGATGAAAAGATATGAGGTAATGTTGAGAGCGATTTTGAGTGCGCAGTAAACCTTTGCTTGTGGTGTCACTAATGAGGTACTCAGAGTAATTGCCAGGGGCCTAGCTTAAGGATTCTGGGTGCTGTAAGGCAGAGCCCAGCTGCATCATGGGAGATGGTGTCCTTGCCTTAACCATGCATCCTGCTGAGTAGGAGAAATTGGCTTTTAATTAGTATCTGTTTGGTGTACTTGTTTATATGTTAATAGTGAGATCTCTATGAGGCAAACTTGTCCTTTCTCTAAATTTATTGTCTACATTATAAATGACACAAACTATTTTATTAAGAAGAATATTTTTATTTTGGTGAAAGACGCATAACAAAGTTTACCCCCCATACAACAGACACACCCACCTACCCCCCCACACATACACACACATACACATACATACACATACACACATACACACACATACACACGTATATGCATACATACACATATACACACATACACACACATACACACATATACATATACATATACACATACACATATATATCCATACATACACACACATACACATACCACACATACACACACACCTACCCACACATACACATGTATACACATACATACACACACATACATACACACATACACACACATATACACATACACATATATATATACACATACACACATATATATACATACACACATATGCACATACACACACATACACACACGTACACATACACACATACATACACATATACACATATACACACACCTACACACACACACACACACACCACACATATAATCAAAAGTAAAAAAGAACAGGTCATGAATTCTACAGGGAATAGGGGCACATAGGAGGAAATAGGGGAAGGGGAATTGGTGGAAATTAAATGAATGTACTACTCATGCATGAACTTCTCAAAATATTGAAAAAACTAATTGAAATTTATGAGAAGAAAAATAACATTTTGCTGAGAGTGGTGGCACACAATTGTAATCCCAGCACTTGGGAGGCAGAGGCAGGCTGATTTCTGAGTTCGAGGCCAGCCTGGTCTACAAAGTGAGTTCCAGGACAGCCAGGGCTACACAGAGAAAGCCTGTCTTGAAAAAAAAGAAAAGAAGAAAGGAAAATAACATTTTTATTACAGTTTTTGAATGCTCAGGTTACTGGACTCAGCACCTAGTGAAACCAACTCCATGGAGCCCAAGAGCTTTTCCCTCACTCTGAACATCAGTCCAGCACCCCCCAACCCCACCCAGTTCGCAGCAACAACAAAGTCATGGATTTAAGATCTGCTTGCAATGGACGTTTGCCAAGAATGGAACTGGTGTTGCTTTTGCGAGTTTCTATGTTCTCACTTGCATAGTAAATCATTGTTCCCAGAGAGAACTGAAACTAAGTGTCTACAAAGAACCCCATGGGTCAGTTTTATCAGTGCTGTTCACAACAGTCACAATGGTAAAAACAAACCTTCTGGGGGGTGGGTGAATGAATATGAAACACATGCATAGTGAGCCCAGGCTGGAGAGAATGGGGAGATGGCTCGGCCAGTGAGCATCCCTGCGGCCGGCCTGGGCCTGACAACTTGAGTTACACGTCCTGAGAGCCCGCATGGTGGAAGGAGAGAACTAATTCTGCCTTCTGATTGCCACATGACCATTCATGTCCTGTCCCCCGTAACTAAAAAACAAACAAACAAATGAATAAATAAAATGGAATCAGAGGTGGTATTCGCACCTATGATCCCAGAACTTGGGAGTCTGAGACGGGAGGATTTTGAATTCTAGACTAACCTGGAACTGTATATGGAGACCTTGCCAATAAACAAAGTATCAAATCAGAAAACAAAACCAAACAAACAAAACAACTGTGGACTCTCAGGACATAGGGTAAGCTACATCCAGTTGCTATGACATATATGGAGTATTAAGTATTATTTGAAGCAAACGTTCATATACTAAACTTCTCACACGATTGCCTTCCTCCTTCACTGAAGTCATCTACAAGGCTTTGGTTGGTTTAATGATTCTGTGGCTGCTTCTTGTGAGCCGTTGTTTCTCTCCCCCACACAAGCCTCTTCAGATGGCACTGTGATGGGTCCCCATTTCCTTTCCATGCTGAACTACCTGGGAGGGAGAAATTAGGAAATGCAATCTACCCCATGTGGTATGAGACTCAGCAGACACCTAAGCTCTCCGAGGCCAGTTCCATTTACAAAATGATGTCATAAAACCAGGAGATTAAAAATCCCTGACAGCTTTCTAATTCTGGGACAAAGGGATAAAAGGAGGAACAGCTAGCACAGAACCAGCAAGGGTTTCTGCAGAAGGTTGCTGGGCTGAGATGAGTGCTCTTTTAAGAAACAGGAAGCACCTTGCAAGAGGCGGGGTCTCAAAAGGACCACTGAGGCTCCTCCATTGGAAGGTTTAGATATGGGCTGCTATGGGTGACCCCCAGAAGCAAATATAAACATCGAGGGGCTTGGAAGCCTCTATAACAGCAAATGTAAACTCCCAGCGTCTCGGGCAGCCTCTAAACAGCAGGTATTAGCAAAAGGCTCCTGATCTGACCTTGCAGGCAGAGGTGCAGCTACGCACATTGTTATAGAGAATGTCTGTCCAACACTGAGCACGGAAGTGGGTGGGGCACAGGATTGCTCCAGAGGTTTGGCCTATAAATCCGTAAGGGTGCCGCAGGGGAGTGTCGTGATGTGATGCTGTCTAGGAATGAAGAGACAGGTAGCGAAGGAATATTTCCGGGCTGTGGAGGTTGTTTACATCGACTGTTGTGAATCGGGGGACAGGACATCAAGGATCAGGCAGATGCATTGCTCCTACGGAGTTCACCGCAGGGAAGTGGGCAGGATACACGGATACACGGTGCCTGGTTGGTTGTTTAACATGCCCCACCCCTCTCAGTGCGTCCCATAATGCCTGCGGTGGGCAGCCATGTGTGTTGTATCAAGAGCCAAGCAAATGAGGAGCTCTGAGAAAAATAAAGACTCGAGAAGGACATGGAAGCAAACAGTGGGCGGAAACGAGTGACGTGGAAAAAAATCACAAGCCAGGAGACAAAAGAAGAGGTGTTCTTCATGGTAGACAAGGCTCCATCTTCTCACAGGCGAGGAGGTGCCGAAGAAGCAGAGCTGAATCAGCAGACCCTGAGGACAAAGGGATTCTGTGATCTCAGCAAGATGCAGGGATTCCCCAGAGGGAAAATCCCTTCTCCACTGGAAACATTCTTCTACAGCCTTACTAAAAAGAAAAGGCAAAGAAAAAAAAACCCAGGAAGTTGGGATTATCCAGGGCGGGTGGGATGAGGAAGAAAGGGAGGGTAACACTTTAAACCAATAGGATTACCATGGACGCCCATCACCGGGCCCTGCATTCTGGCCTTTTTTGGGCACTAGAGCCCAGCAAGAAACAGATGCTGTATCATCACTATTTTGCTTTGATTTATTTTGCTTCGGCTCTGCCCAATGAGTAAAGTAAGCATTGTACAAACGTGGAAAAACAACTGCAAAGGTAGCAAAATTCTTCAGCCTACAGAAAAGACATTAAGTCCAAGAGAAACAGCATCAAAACCCTCATGCCAAGGACTCAGAAGGCAGTCTTCACCCAATCGATGTGCCCCACCCGTGAGCACTCAGAGGCCTCCTGGGCCCACTGATCCTACTGTGATGCCTTTTTTCACTTCACGGGGGTGGGGTGGGGTGGGGGAGTGGGGGGTGGGGGGGAGGTTGTGGGGTTGTGGAGGGGGTAGGTGGGAGGGTTGGGGGGGGCATCAATGGCAGGTTTATTGAGTTGCTTACTGCAGTGTAGATGAGGACTTATTTACAGGGTCCAGATGACTCAGGCAGCTGCAGAACTGCAAAGCCCACCACAGCCATGGTGGAGACTCATGGACACTGCTTCCCTGGAGTGCCCAGCACAACTCAGGCAGCTCAGTAGACTAGAGGGTATCTTCTCCCCAGACATCTTTACTCCTCCTGTCATTGTGACTGTTAGCTCTCTGGCAGTGACTTTGCAGTGTAGAAGCACTTGGGAAGAGAGTCTTAGTAGGGAGTTGTCTTCATCATGTTGGCGTTAAATGATACGAGAAGACCTACCCTGAATGTGGGTCCATACAGTCATATGGGCCAGTAGTGGTCCTTATAAAAGACTTGTACAGAGGAATGCTCTGGGCTTTTCTACTCTCCTGGCCTGCACTCAGGAGAGTTTTGAGTTCAGGTAAACTGTTGCTGCTTTCTGGGGTATGGATCTTTGGATATAAAATGGTATTTTTCATGGTTAAATGGATAGATAGGTAGATAGATAGATAGATAGATAGATAGATAAATGATACATAGATGATTGATAAACAGATAAATAGATACAAAGATGATAGATATAGATAGATGGTAGATAAATGACAAATAGATAAATAGGCAGATGACAGATAATAGATCAATTGACCAACTGATCAGCCTATGTAGTATCTGAAGACTTCATATGTTAATTCAAGCTACAGTGAGTTGTACCGTAACAATAAAGGACCTGGAACACAGACCAAGGTCACAGGTCCCTTGTTGCTCAGCCACACATAGTGTCCTTGAAATTATGAGCAAAACACATCCAGGCAACGGTGCTGACTCTCAGGAGCTAGGCTTGACAAGGCAGTCACTGCAAGTCATCAGAAAATGACAGTGAGTGAAGGGGCTTATATTAAATTCTCGCAGGCCTAATATTGTAAAAGCAGGTTAATCCTCTAGATAGAGACATGGCCTGGAATAATCTTCACAAAATGAAAGAGCCATTTCAAGAACTCTGGTCTGTCATTTCCAATAATAAATAATGTGATAAAGTTGAATTCCTCTTTTGAGTATTTCATTCTAATTTCTATGAAATCCAGATCTAATAGTCTACAAACAGCAGAGTTTAAAAATTGAAAATTCTGCCAGCTTAGTACTTAATACCAAGATGTATTAAGTTCCCTTTGATTAATTCTTGCAATGTCAGTTTAAGGTCATTATTCCATTCATTCATTCACTCATTCATTCATTCATCATTACTGGAAGTTGTATTACATTTAGATTTAAAAACGAAACCAAATACACAAATTTCTTGATTTGAAAGTGAGATGTTCTCTTCATGAAAAGGAAAAAAAATAAAACAAGTGATGTAGCTTCTTTTCTCAGCCATTACCTGACTGTCACTGTGAGGAGCTGTGATGCACAGGATGGCAGCTGCACCTCGGCCTGTGGCCAGAGGGAAGCATTTGGAAGGCAAGTGCATCATGGGCAGATGTGCATCGTGGGAAGATGATCTCAGCATACTATTTTCAGGCAACTAAGTCCCAAGTCAACATCCAGGGAATAAAGTGTGTACCATGAGACCACGGTGAGCAAGGTGCTTAAGGATAAGGGCTCAGGTGCCATCTGGCAACCAGCACAGCCTTGGGATTACAGATCTGGCTACAAGATCTTCTCTAATGATAGTGTAGTTAGCCTTGTGTTTAACTGTATTTACTATTTTCGTTTCCTTATGAGTTATAAGGCTTTATTAATATTCACATACTCTCTTTATTATTTAACACAAGCAGCTGTGTGCAACAAACACTCAAGTCAACGTTCTCAAAGACCCGAGAGCTCTATGATCGTATCAGCAGGGTAACTTCATTACATTTACTAGTTAATGTAGTTAGTTCACAGTGAGGACCGTAAAATTCCCTGCCACTGTATTTCTCTTATTATTTTTTTCAGAATTAAGGGCGTCGTCTTCTTCTCCTGGGAATACAAAATTCAGGTCTTTTCTGACATTTCCACATGGCAACAAGGCTTTGGTTCAGTAATAGTAGGTTATCATAATAATAAAATGTGCATATGCCTATACACATAGGAGTTCTAGTCAAGGGTGAAGAAAGGAAAATCCTGAAGTATTCCGGTAAATGCTATGCTGAATGGGGTAACCAGACCCAGAAACACAAATGCTACATGTTATCTCATATTTGTGGATTCTAGCTCTGAATCTTTTGATGTAGTATATAACCTGGAGTAACCACAGAAGCCAGGAAATTAAAAGGGGACCATGTGTCATGGGGAGATGAACTCTGGAGAGGGAGACAGTAGGACACAGGCTATCTGGAGGGAAAGCAATGTAGAGAACACAACTCAGGAGGGAGCAGTGATAAACAGCCCTGGCAATGTTCAAGGAAGCCACCACAAGGACAAGACTATTCTATAAGCTTATTGATCTTATACATAATATATGTGCACATACATTTATATTTAAATTGAGTTAAACACCACATGGGATGATACGCTTTTCCCAAGGATCCATAGGCTAACAGAAACCCCCATGCCAACCTTGGGAAATCACCCTTGTAGCTCTCAGTTCAGGAGGCTCTAGGAGACCCTCAAAGTAATATTAGCTGCTGATTGAGCCTGCACCTAGCTGCCTATTCGACCTTTTTGCTGAAGACACCACACACTTCAGACACAGGACTTGAAGGAATCAATCTGGGACTAACCTGGAAACCTCTTCTCTGAGAACTGCCTCTCATACTATCAAAAGGTGCTATGCATACATGCTGCCAAGTGACAGACACACATAATTCAAAACTTTAAAGCTTGGGAGACTGAGCTAGGGCCAGTCCAACAAGATAACCCCAATGGTGCGGAAGTGGCTCTTATATCTTGGTGGTAATCAGCAGCTGTCTAATTGGACTTAAATGGAAAAGAATCCATGTCTGGTACTGTAAACCTCTCCAGCTACCCGTGGTTGGACAAGCCACGGACCTGGAAAGAGAGCCTCTTACTGCCTCTTTCCTATATCAACGTAGCTTCTCACTGTATTTGTAACTGTAAATATTCTAAATATTTACCATTGTACCCACAGGCAAGTGGAACTCTCACGATCATCAACATGGTTTTTGGGAACACTTCTGTTTATTGTTTGACACTTCATGCATATGACCCTTGACCCCAGCTTCTTCCTCTTTCCCAGCACACACACTCCAGTATGTTCCCCTATGACCTTCAAGTCCTTCTCTCTCTATTTGGAGCCGTGTCTTGTTGGCTTGAGCTCACACAGGTGACCTTAGATACAGTGAGATAATTAATGCAGTGTCCTTGGCATGTGCAGACGGGATTTCTCAGCACTCCCCACATCCTCCTGCTCTCTTATCTTTTCTGTTCTTTCCCACAGTGCTCTCTGAGCCTTGTGTAAGTGGTGGAAGCTGCTACATGAATCTCACTTGAGGCTGAGCGCTGATCAATAACTTCCTCTCAACACTTGGATCAGTTAGGAGTTTTGGCCCTGTTTGGGGCCCACTACAGAGAGGAGATTCTCTGGCCAAGGTTGGCAGCAGCATAGATCTCTGAGTTTAAAGCCAGAGGTTTAGAAGAGGGTTTAATAACCTGTCCACTTAGCAAGACAACAGTAGTATGTTCTCACTGAGGGCCTACAGCCTCTTGAGCCACCAAATATTGACAATACTTACAATATCAGGCATAAAGTTTCTTCTGTTAAACAGACCTCAAATCCATCCAAAAGTAGTTGGTTATCTCCACAAGTTTTATACAGTTATTATACCAGTGGGAACATTTTGCCTGACAGGTTGCTATTGAAGCCTCCAGGTCTTAGTGCTGAAAAATACTAATCTTTGCTTTTCTCCCCCAGTGGCCTGAATAGTACCTCTTAGCATTTTGAAAGACAGTCAGCAGGAACAAAGACTGGAGGTCAGCTCCAGCTTGATTTTGGAATGATTGTGGAACCAGGGCGCACTGTGTTTTTAACAATAAGGTCTTACTATCTAGTTATAGCAGGAAACAATGAGTGATGGCAACAGACTGTGTTGTTTTGGTGCCTAACGGAGTTATTGGTTAGACAGGGGAAACTCGCAGGAGGTGAGATAGACAGGGAAAGTTCCTGCAAGCTCTCTACAAAGAGTAAATGATCACGAAAAGCAAAAGGTGTCATAAAAAAATGTTTGCAGAGTTATTTAACCACCAGCAACCATTTTTCTGGGAAAGTTTTGAGATGAAGCCAACTGCATATATTTATTATCTCTTAGTGCCACTGCTTAAATGCTAGACAGCTTCTTGGATTATAATCTATACTAAGGTTTTCCATGTTTTTCCTCATCCCTTTTGAATGATCCTCCCTTTTAATCTGCTACTGCTGTTGTATGTTCAGTCTTGAGTCAGAGAAAGATTAAGAGAAAGGGGGAAAATCCTCCCTTGTTTGTGCAGATCAAGATTAGAATCAGAATTAAATCCCTTCTCTTATCCGGCTTCATCCTGTGTCATTTTATGGACAATACCATGTTAAACAGATCAAGTTATCTGCTTCTGGGATGATCCCTGAGAGGTCTCCTTTGGTCTCTGGATACAGCACAACAATGCCTGCTGCCAGCTGTGCGTACTTCCCATCGTTCAGGAGAGCCATGGAGGCATGGTGTCCACTGAGGCCTTGTCTGTGTTCCCTTGCAGCTGCTTCAGAAGACTCTGTGTGGTCAAGGCCTTTACGTGACAACAGTGGTTCCAAACTCCAGGTGAGAGCAAGGCTGGAGATCTGACATGATGGGCCTGCCCTGTGACACTGATGGAGGGTATTCATGAACAGTGTACACTGTGGGATGGTGAGGGAGTTTAAACCACATCAATAGGATGAGACCACTAAGGCAGGGAAGACATTGCCATGCCCCTCTTGATTTTAATCTCATCCACCCATCAGTCTGATTGCCAACAAGGGTCACATGCATGCATTACTCCAAACTGCAAAGCCCAACAGCTGGAGTAGCTTCCTATCAGTCACTGATGTCCTTAACTTCATTCATCTGGAAAGAAAGGCTTGCACATCTGAGTGACTGGCACTGATCCTACGGGCTCAATATATAGTGGATCCTGCAGGCTCCTGTGTGGCTAATTAAGACTGTGGATAATGGCAACTCCATCCAGTGATTGTTACTGCACCCACTCTCCTGAAGCAAAAGGGTTCTTCTTTGGAAGAATAGCCAACATCTAAATGTCCCAAGTAGACTTTAACTAAAATTTTATTTTAACAGTTATTCTTGTGAAATCAAGACACAAACTTAAAAGACACTAAATAAGTCTAAGTATTAAATACCTAGAGCAATTGCCACACTACATACATAGATATACATGCTCACACATACATGCACACACACATATATACACTACAAATGCATGAATACTCATGCACACATATGTATACATACCACAAATGAATGCATACACATGCACAAATACATATACACACCACACATTCATGTGTACACATATATACAACCACACGTATATGTCACATATGCACATGCATAGACCACATACACACACATATACATTACATACTGCCAGGAGACATTCTCACAGAGATCTCAAAAACCCCCTCCTCTCAGCCATTTCCAGCTTGCTTTCTCTAGGCTGCCTTTAGAAGGAAATGTACTAGTTTAAAGATTAGCCAAGTAAGCTATATGGTCAGTATGTACAGAGCTTACCCAAATGGGCTCGAACAAATGGAAGTTCACCTGTGGTTAAGTTACCACAGCAACTCCTTTCCACTTTACCTCCTCATGCTCGAAATATGATGCCAAGTTCCTACTGCACCTGCCAAATCTTAACTGAGACCCTGAGAGACAATTCTGAGAAACTGTTCCTGAGATATGATGCTAGCCTCCTGAGATTGTTCCCCGAATACAATGACTTTCCCCCTTTACCCCTCCCCATATCTGCTTGCTTGCCTTTATAACGCCTTGTGTGAAAATTAAAGATTGACAGCTTGATCGGAATTTCGTCTTGCTGTTCGGTTCTTTTGTGTCTGTCTTTTCTCTCACCATTCCCCTAGGTGGTTCCAGGACCCTGCTGACTGTCCTGCTGGTCAGGACAACATACACCATACATAACTCTCTCTCTCTCTCTCTCTCTCTCTCTCTCTCTCTCTCTCTCTCTCTCACACACACACACACACACACACACACACACCTCTACCAACACCATGAGCAGCAAGAGTAGTAGCAACAGAAGCAGATTGCAATCACTATTGGGTTTTATAACTGAGATGGTTTTAACACGTTTGTGTGTATGCTGCATGTGGACGTGTGCATGTATATTCACAAGTATGTGTGTATGCACATGTGCGGGTATAGGTGCATGCCTGTGTGCATAATGTGTAGGCCTGAGGGATAGTATCTGGTGTCCTTCCTGACTGTTTTCTACCTTATATACTGTTTCCTTATATAGGGTTTCCTGCTGAATCCAGAGTTCAATGTTTTAGTTTGCCTGGTTTCCTAGGATGTTAGGATTCCCTGTCTCTGCCTCCTGCCCACGGACATTGAAGATCAGAGCATATATTCATCTATTGGAATTTAAACAGGAAACAGAAATTTTAGGTTTCTTTTCTTATTTCTAATGCATACAGTAATTCCAAGAGTTGTATTCTGTTTGTTTTTTTATTTCTATCTTGGTGCTCTTTGGTTGGTTGGTTGGTTGGTTGGTATATTTCTGGGCTTGAAGCTAGGTGTCACATGGTGCAGAAGAACTCTACCACCAATCTGCAGCTCCTTATCTTATAGTTAGACTCATTGACACTGAACAAACCTGGATAAAAGTTTGACACATTTCCCTCTCTTTCACTATCTCTTGATGAGCAAGTTAAACCCAAAATACCTCCATGTGCTTTATCTAATCCTCCTGTGGAGGTTCTGTGCCATTATTCTCAGTAAGCATTCCACACAGCTCATGGTATATGTTCTTTATAAGCACTTCATAAGTTTATAGGACATGTTATTTACAAGGCATCAATTATTAAAATTGCAGCTATAAGAGGCATTGACTATTATAATAATGTTATTTATCTTGGTTGTTTTAACAAAATATTTACATGTAATTTGAGATATGGTTCATCTACTAAAGAATTTAAGAAATTCAGGGCTATAAATTAGCTAGTATTTTAATAGAAATAATTACATCTTGCATAAGTTAGGTCTCATCATTGCTGTGGTGAACAACATGACCAAAAGGATCGTCTGAGGAGGATAACAACTCATCATCAAAAATTAGTGAAAGCAAGAACTCAAGCAGGTCAGGAACCTGGAGGCAGGAGCTGATGCAGAGGCCAGAGAGGATGCTGCTCCTCACTGCCTGCTCTTCATGGCTTGTTCAGTCTGCTTTTGTTCCCTTTATAGAACCCAGACCACCAGTCCAGAGATGATGCCTCCCACGATTGGTTGGCTTTCCCACATCAATCATTGAAGACAAGGCCCTAAAGACTTGTCTATAGCCTAATTTTATGAAGGCATTTTCTTAGTTGAGGCTTCTCTCTCTTAGATAACTTATGTCAGGTTGATAGAAAACTAACCAGTACAGACTAGAACATCCAAAAGAATGTTTCAAAGTCTAATAAATAAGAGAATGGATATAAAACTAGGTTTCTAATCGAACTGTTCCAACCAGTCTAATTTTTCTAAGGTTTGGTTGTCTTGATTGAAAATGTATCATGGCCATTATCCCAGTACTCAGGAGGCAGCAGCACAGGTTCAAGGCCATCTGGGGAAGCATAGGGATTTAGTTCCAAACCAGCCAAGGGAGCTTTGAGAGAGCTTGTCCCAAAATAAGTAGTAGAAGGAAGATTGTGGAAAGGGCTCCATGATAGAGTGCTTGCCCAGACTGTGTGGCATCTCAGGCTCAGTGCTCAGCATTGCAAGAACTTTTAAAGGAAGAAATACTTCCAGAAGCTTCTTTACTTTTATAACAAGAATATTTAAAATTCTTCAAATTTTGCTAACCTATTCTGAGAGCTCAATTTCTACTTATTTTTTGCTATGCTGTTAATTTGCATCTTAAAATTTTTCTCACCTTGTAACTTATTTAGTTAACTTAAGTCATGCTTGAACAAATGTATCTTTTTATTTCAGGAGATATCCTAAAATGATATGTTTGAAACATTAAAGTTCAACTTTTTTTTTCTTTTTAGCTCCAGGTTCTAGAGGTGGTTGAAATTCATCTAAATGCCAAGCCAATCAAAACAGAACCAGCAATGAATTTAAGAAATTCAGAATCCGTTTATGCTTTCCCCAGAGGTAAAAATGGTAACACTGTTTTCTGGAAACCAGTGACATCTTGGGCAAACCAGGGAGTTGATGAAGTATTTATAGATAGATGTATCATCACAGGCTATTTTAAAATACTTGTCTAGCTAGACTGTAGCTGAAGTGAAAGATGCAGATTTAGAGTGTATTGGAGTCCTTCCTATCCAGCCCTTCCCCAGTTCTCTGTGCACTGACTTGATTGTTGGTGAATATTCATGGAGTTTCCCAAGGTTTTTCTTTTTTTAAGGAGGAGACATCTGGCCTTCTTCCTAGTCCCCCAGAGACCTCAGAGACCCACTGTAGTGGCTATTCCTGGTTGTCAACTTGACTATATCTGGAATGAACTACAATTCAGGATTGGAAGGTTCACCTATGATCCTAATCTGGAGGCTCAGAGATATAAATTTCTGACCTGGATTTTGGCATGGAGATCTTGAAGCATAGTAGCTATGGATTCCAGAAGATTAAGACAGGGAGATCTCTGAGTTCAAGGTCATATGGGATTAAAGGCAATGTGGCACACACCTTTAATCTGGGCCACACCCTCTGCTGGAGACTTACATAAGGACATTGGAAAAAGGAAGACTGACTCACTCTTTGCTTGCTTGCCTCATGGGACTGAGCAGCTGCTAGATCCTTGGACTTCCATCCATAGCTGCTGCTGACCATTGTTGGGGAATTGGACTACGGACTATAAGTAGGTAGGTTCATTCCTGCTATATCTGAAGGCAGAAGAGCAAACTGGGCAGATGTTTTTGTAAAATATGCTTGATGAGGACTTTAATTCCCTTACTATTTAGAGATTACCCATACTTTGGAACTCCAGAGAACCCTGACTAATACATCCACAAAGCTCTAGACATCCCAGGTAGCTCTCCCTCTTACTACCCTGCAGTCCAGTCCCCATGATGTTAACCTTTATAAATACTCACTCTTTGCTCTAAGCAACACCAAAACAAGTTCCTGAGTGTTTTTCTTTAGGTTACACATTTCCTCCTACTTGAAGTGTGTACTCTTAAGAGCTTGCACAAAGTGAAAATTCTTGTGACTGGTTTATCTCAGATGCTTTCCCTGTGTACATTGAAAGAGAATCTCTTTATACAGCATAGGTTGACCTTAAAGCAAAATGTTCATATGTGCCTAAGTGAAAAAAGTACAGAGAAGGGTATTTGAGAGTGAAAATAAGTCTGAAAATTCCAGAAGACAAATTTTGATTTCTATGTCCCTATCACTAGATCACATGCGCACAGGCTGGGAGGACAGAATGGCCAACAGCTGTAAGCACAACATTTAAATACAGTGTGATATCTCCACTGTTCCAGCTTGCAGAGTAATGACTGTAACACAGTCATCAACAAATAACACACATGTACTGTTCATAGTTCCCAGGCTGGAAAGGACCAGCCTTTCATTCCTGCCATAGCGAAGGCAGAGGAGCAAACTGGGCAGAAGTTTTTGTAAAATGTGCTTAAGGCCATTAATCCTCTGAAGAAAGCAAGAATTTTTGTGCTTCACCCTTTACAGGCTCCCTTAGAATTACCTCGTTGTAGTGAAGGGAGTTGGGACTTTTCAGAATCCATAGTTGAGGCACCAAGCAGAGCCCAGGCACGCCAGACAAGCTTGAAGCAAGGTTGTGGTTGAGTCATTCCACAAACAGACCAGCCATAAAAGATAAGGGGCATGTGTGGGAAAACTCCTATGGGTCATACACCATCTGGACTGGAGTCTCCTGTCTCCTGTCCCTTGGATGCAGTTTACTAATGTCAAAGTGACCTTCCTGTTGACAAAAATAAACCGCCCTCCTACATTGCTGACAGCCTGATCTGCACATATGCCAAAATAACCCACCCTGCGTGCCAGGATCCCTCCGCCAGTGTTTGAATCAGCAAATCATGTGTAACCGTGCCAACCCTCCCTGACTTTTCCTATATAAACCCCTAACTTTTGAGCCTCAGGGTTGACTCCTCTGTCTCCTGTGTGAGATACTTGTCAGTCCAGAGCTCTGATAATAAACTGCCTCATGCATTTGCATCAAGTCAGTCTCTCGCGTTTCCTTGGGTGTATGCTATCCCGAGAATGGAGTGGGTGTCTCCCCAAAAGGAGGTCCTACAGTAGCAAAAGATGGGAGACAGAAAACTCCTCAGGAAAATGAGCCAAAACATCAAAGGCACACAGACATCTACACACACATACGCACACATATACACACACAGAGGTACACACACATATACATACAACACACACATACACACACATACTTGCACACACACATACTTGCACAGACACATACACACATGTACAGCCTAGTCATGATGTCTACCTGCCCATGTCACTGTTGGGCAGTGTGTTTTCTGGGACAAGCCTCCTTCTCAATGAATGTGTGCAGATTTTCGGTGGGAAATAAGGAATCAAGGAATTCCAGAAGAACAACAACACAAATGTTTTCAAGATAAGACACACAATATGTTTGACACTTAATGACAATGAATATCTGGCTGGTATGCAACCATATAAACATATAAACATCAAGCCCCCATAGTCCCAGACAATTACATGGAGGAAGCGGCCATTTTTCTCACTCGGTGATCTTACCCACAGCCATTTTCTCATTCGATGATCACACCCATGAAGAGCTCAGCACACCTCTGATGTCACTGTGTTAGGTCTGGAATGCAGAGTCTGACATTGAGGCGTGGTTGAAATCAGGAGATGCCAGTAGTTTTGCTTACCAAGAGAAGTGGAACTGGGAAAAAATATGCACACGTGTCTAACCCAGGCAGAGGGACACTTTGGGTTTTGTTTTGTGGGTATGTGATGGTTGATCTTCACTGGATCATGACTGGATTTAGATAAACAGAAAGACACACATGTGTCTGTGAGGCGCTCTGTGCCTCACTGGAACAGTGATGTTGAAGGAAATATTAAAAAATGACCTGTCAACTCTCCCAGTTGTTGAACCATGCTCCCGTACAACTCTTTGGCCACTCCAGACCACAGGGCTCTCTCCTGGCCATCTCTCTGGTGGTGGTGGTGGTGGTGGGGAACCTGAGTTCCTCTTGCTATCATGTAACACCTGTATATCCCCATGGTAGCCATCTCAACACCTAATTATCTGATAGAATCATGACTGTTAAAACTTAACTAACCAATCAGATTTATGTGTCAATAATATCACAATTTACAAGATGCCAATACAACAATATCAGAGCCTATTGATAATGATAAAAGCTTTATCCCAATATTTCTAACCTAGTGAAATCATAGCTACTTGTGACTGTTAAAACCACATGGGATCAAGATCTTCTTCCTGTCTATCTGTCTCCATCTTGGCTTTTTATTTTCCTCTGAGACTCTCTGTCTCTGCCAACTCTTAGCTCTGCCTCCCTTTTCCTTGTCCAATCACAAGCCTTCCACTGCCCTAATTTGATTGGAAAGGGAAAATTCTGCAACACAGTGAACTTCTCTTGGGGAGGTTAGAGTAATTAATGGGTTGTGGTCTCTTAAAGCACTAGCAGTTTCTATCAGAAGGTCCTGTTTACCAATGTTCTTTACAACAATTAGACACGCTGTTAAAAATCACAGCTACACTGCTGAAAAGAACTCTCCCATTTATATTCTACACTTCTTCTTAGGACTACTCAGACCTTATATTAATATCTGACTTCTGGGTGAGTGGCATTTTAAATTTTTTAAATTTTAATATCTTCAGATATTTTCAGATTAGTAAAATCATTTAAAATACCTCTGCTTTGTGTAACAAATACAGAATCTACCTAAATCTGATGGAGTGATTAATTTGGAAAGCAATATGTAGTGAGAACAAAGAAAAAAGAAAGTAAATTTGAGTTAATTTATTCTTTAATGAAATTGATATCATTGATGGGGAAATAGAATTCGTGTTTAAATTTTACTTACATAGTCTTGATTTGGAATGTATCCTTAGTCCTCACTAAGGGGATCCCTGCAGTTTGTAAGTGAAAGACTGTGTAAGTTTACAATGTTGGTATCCAGTGAAGCCTTAAGACTGATTTGCATATCTTATGCAAGCTATTATGGCAGAAATAGTAATTACAACAAAGTTGGTAACCTTATTACAAATCTAACCCTGGACAACTTCAACCCAGTCCATCCTCAGTGTGTCCTTGCAGGTCTCAGGAGAAGTTGCCTGTTCCTTACACGTCAAAAGAAATCTGCCATTCATAACTTGGAAGCAAGATTGCAGTCGACAAGATGTATACAGTATCTCAGTATATAAATGCATTATTACTTTCGAAAGCCACCAAGACATCTCAACTGTCCATCATATTTTATGTATAAGCCTGCCACTTTCCAATGTAGAAGTGCCTAATGGGATGGAGCACCTTGGTGTCCAGGCACGGGGCATGGCCACTTGGCTTCCATGGCAGCACTGTGTGTTCATGTCAATGAATTCTATTGAGTTTGTGCCAAACTCCGAGGATCTGGGACGTAGACATGATAGTGGCTTCAGGGTGCCTGTAGATGATTCCCTCTGCACACGAGATTCCTCCCTTGCATCAGGCAGGGGAATGTAACATGGACGGTACCCTAACCCTAACCCTAACCCTAACCCTAACCCTAACCCTAACCCTAACCCTCACTTTCCTTATCATGCTTATGCCATTAAGAAGCTCCACTTGGATCATTAAATTACAAAGAATGAGAATCTGTTCCTGACACCGTAAATCCTCTGTCTTAATAATGTTGATTTTGGCAATGTCTATGAACTTGGTGGCTGAAGGCATTCCTTGGGAAACTCAGAGCATGACAGACACTGGATGCTGCAGAAGGGCTGGAATCTAAGATGCATTTACATGCAAAGTGTTTCTGCACACTAGGTGTGTCACAGCTTCCCTAGCATGTGTCTAGAACTCAGAGAAGATGACAGTCGCAATGGGGAATTCCTTCCGCTATTTATACATTAATATAGAAGTGTTAAATAAATTAATAAAATTCAATTAAAAGAAACTGGCAACTGTACAACTTTCACTGTGACTCAGCCTCATTCTGTGGCCAGCCTCAACCTCATGCTGACTTCCCTTGCCTGTGGAGCCTCCTCCTATCAAAGTAGTCTCCAAGGTATCTCACTTAGGTCACTGTAGGGAAACTGTAGGGAAGGGGGTTTCTTTCTGCTCAAGTTAGGACATAGGTGTGGCTCTAATACTATTTGAGTTAGGTGACCAGAGTATAACCTGCAAATACCTCAGGATGGCAGGAACCAGAGAGAGGGGAGAGAGAGAGAGAGAGAGAGAGAGAGAGGGAGAGAGAGAGAGAGAGAGAGAGAGAGAGAGAGAGAGAGAGAGAGAGAGAGAGAGAGCTCCTCCTTATGCTTATTCTTTGAATGCTTGGTCACTGGTTGATCGCAATATTTGAGGGAGGTTCTGGAACTTTTAGAAATAGTATCTAGTTGGAGGCAGGAACCCACAGGAAGCAATCTTCAAAGTACCTTGGCTTTGGCCCATGTCTGTCTCTTTCTGCTTTCTATCAGAGAATGACTCAGCACTGTCATATGTAGGCCTGCTGCCATGGTGCTGGGTCTTCTCCCTAACACAAGAACAATGGATTTGTGAAACTGGGAACCAAAAGAAATCCTACCTCCATTTAAGTTGTTTCCGGAGTACTTTGGTCATAATGATGAAAAGGTATTTATACAAGGAGAGCAAGTGAAGGAGTGTAGACAGTCTTAAATACCCTTGACCTCAACTATAGACCCCAGTGCTTACACGGAACCCTAGAGCTGCCCTGCTTTGTGGTTTCTAGGTTGGGAGGATGCTGAGAGTCTATGGTGCTGGTGTATCTGGGTCTCACAGGGCACCCTTCTGAGAGGCAAAACCAAGGGTTCCAAAAAATGTTAGAGTTCAAGGAAGGGGGACAGTAGCAAGCAAGTGTCCAGAGAGTTGTAGTAGGTTCAGATATGATAAAGACCTACAGAGATTTGGGTGAGAGGCTGCGCCAGGCATTCAGTTTCCTGTCAATAGTAAGGCCAGAAAGAATGAATTGCAACAGGCTAAGCTGTTGGAGTAGGTGTGTCACCGTGGGTGTGAACTTTAACACCCACATCCTAACTGCCTTGAAGTCAGTATTCTGCAATCAGCCTTCAGATGAAGATGTAGAATTTTCAGTTCCTCCTGCACCATGTCTGTCTGTGGATGCTGCCGTGTTCCCACCTTGATGATAATGGACTGAACCTCTGAACTTGTAAGCCAGCTGCGATCAAATGTCCTTATAAGAGTTGCCTTGGTCACGGTGTCTATTCACAACAGTAAAACCCTAAGACAGTTGTTAAAACCCTACTTTCTGCTAGAATGTTTGTCAGCCAGCTCAGGAGAGCCCCTGCTATTTTAACTAAAAACAAGAGAACTGTTTTAGACAGTCTTTATTTGAAAGATTGTATACAGTCCCTATAATTCTTACCACTGTAATTCTAATCTTTATAACTTAACTGTAAAGAAGCAAATCCTAAATTCACATTGTTCTTTTGTGCCCATGTCTTAAAAGATAAGGTACAAATCACCTAGAACCATGTGACAGTAGCCAGCTGAAAGCCCCACAAACTCCCACAATGCTCTATGGTTTCACAAGGCTCCCAGGGTTCTCTAATACTGAATTCTTGACTTCATAGTATGTAGGTGCGTTGAACAAGTTACTTAACTCTCTGTACTGTGTGAAGGGATGGGTAGTGGTTGTTGCCTGGGTTTGTTTGGGATTGAGTGAGATGCTATGACACATGAATTTACAATGCTAGCCATTCTACATTCACCACTTTGCATGCTTCCAGGGCTGTCAAGGAGGGCCCTAGGCATCACATGAAAGTGCTAATGACCGATGCTGTTAGCATGAGTTTGTACAGCAATGCTGTTCACAGGAGTTTGCACAGCATCAGCTAAGACACTCTCCTTGCCTGGGGTCATGTAGGAAGGTCCTCCAGCTACAGGGCTTTGCAAAGGAACAGATGCTACACACACAGTAAGTTTTTGGTTCAGTGCTGTTTTGTGTCCAAGTTCCATGCGATGACGATTTTGTATGAAATCACATTGAAACTTCAGAAACAGAAACAACTCCCCAGTGTGGGCATTAAAGCTTCTCTTGCATGCCCTTTTAGATCTTCCTGAGGATTCTTTCAAATTGAAAGCCATGTTTGAACCTCTTTGACCTAACTGAGAAGTCAGAGGTTCTCATCAGAAAGGTACTTGCAAGTGCTTCAAATACAGGACTAATTTCACAAGTAATTAAGTCAATTATTTTATAACCATTTTTAACATAACTCTCCAAGAATGATGTTAACTGGCCATGTTCTGAGATGTGGGGATGCATGTTTGATACATGAAGACACTTGTCCTTGGGTACACATGATAAAATCTTGTATAATTATTAAGTTACTGTATATTAAAATTGTATCTTTGAAGCTTTCTTGGAAATCTTAGCAAGAAATAAACTCTACTTGAGGTATCAATTTCCAGCAGTTATTTGTATTCATGTTTCCAAGGTAAGTGTTCCTTGATGTTAAAGATTGTTATGCCCCAGAGCATGGAATGCATGAGAAGACCATGGAGGTCACCTGACTGACCTTGTTTCTTCCTCTCATGGATGAGAAAGTGGGAACCCAGATAACTTAAATGCCTAGCCCAAGGTTGCTGGGTTTAGCTCTCATCTTAAAATATGCATGTAGATGTTTACCTGATTAAATGTGCCAATGAATGTGTCCAGATCATTAACTGCTGGGGATGATCTCAACAAGCCATTGAATGGTCTCATCTAGACTTTGCATCTAGCTGATGCGTAGCAAATTAAACAGCTCTGGTGTGCTCAAGGTCAGACATTCCACAATGCTTTTAAGAAGCAAGGGTGTTATAAAGAAAATTGGCAGGGCTATTTCTCAGCAGGAGGCTTACTGCTTCATCAGAATGCCTATTGGCATTACCACACACACACACACACACCATGCATAGAGGAAACTGCACCTATTTCCAATCAATCTAGGACCATCAGGACTTTACCTTAAATGCCAGATGTGGTGATTTGCTGAGCTCATACCTGAAGACTCATGCAAGGAGCCTCCTGTTCTGCTGAAGGGTCAGTGCTGCTGGCAGGCAGTTCTGCAGCCGCCTACAAAACATGGTCACTCTCCATCACAACAGGCTGCATTTCTACAATGAAGCAAGCAACGCTGTGGGCAGCTTTCACTTCTCCTTCTTACCAAGGACATATCTGTTCATGCAGGAGAGATTTCAGAAGATGCTAAAGCACATTTTTGAAAACAGAAAATAAAAAAGGAAGTCTAAGGGATGCTGTGTGGAGGGAAAAGGGTTTTATCGGAAACAGTTTTTGTTTTTATACCCACATCATTAAGAGAAATATTGAATAGATTTTAGGTCTAGCTGGGATGAACTGAAAGTTTTTCAAATGCCTTGGAGTGATTTACAGCCTACTATATGAGTTTCTAGATGTAACTTATTTTGTCATTTCACACATGAATACTCTGCACTGACATCAACCCCCACCTCATTTTTCCGTCAAAGTGTTTAATGCTGAGGAAATGACCACATTAAGTTTAGGTAACACAAGAAATAGCCAGAGATGAAAGACAAAGAAGCTTGGATGGTAAGCTGAAATGTACACCATGAGAAGATGGGGTAGGACTGGGTGAACGTTGTTTGAACATTTTAAATTAGTTCAAGAAAAAAGGCCCAAATGATGACCTATTCTGGAGCATGCCTTTTCTCTTAGAGACAATGAAACATGAAACACAACTGTACCCCATCTTTTGAGCACCTTCCTGGCCCACCATTCGGGGAGGGCTCTTCTCAAGTCAAATAAATCCATGTCCTAGGATTGACATCATACAGTA
This sequence comes from Apodemus sylvaticus, assembly GCF_947179515.1. Classification (NCBI taxonomy): domain Eukaryota; kingdom Metazoa; phylum Chordata; class Mammalia; order Rodentia; family Muridae; genus Apodemus; species Apodemus sylvaticus. Next base: position 7,420,717 of record NC_067487.1, on the reverse strand, counting down.
GCCACCAACCAGATAGCATTGGGCAGACAGACCACTTATAAGGACATCTTGTACACAGGGTTAAAGACATACGCCAATCCAGTACCATTTCAACTTCACTAAATATTTGATGACCCTATTTTCAAATGAGGGGGTTGGAGCTTTCCCTATGAATTTCCATTCATAGGTCACAAAGCATGGCAGCGCAGCAGGCTAACTGACACTTACCCTGGCACTCTCTCCTTTGTGTGAACAAAGCTACCAACAGTCTCAGGTGCACTAGCTCCCTGCTTTTTTCTTGGTAACAACTGAGAATTTCAACTCTGTGGAGTTCAACTAGAGAAACTTTTTAATAAAGATATGTAGCAGGCTGGGCTATGTCTGTAGGAAATTTACTATGCTCCCATCCCTGGAGCAAGCATGTGCTATTTTGGGGGACACTTATCAGTACCAGTGAATTATAAATTAAAAGATTGGAACAGAAGAACTTCTGTAGATGCCAACCTATAGATGCCAACACTTACACACACACACAAACACACATATACATATGAGGGAGAGAGACATACAAAAGAGAGATTGAGAGGAGGGGCTGAAAACACAAATCAGTATTGATATCTCTGGCATATCTGAGCATTCAGAGTGCTCTTCAGCCTCATTTGACAATCTATGTTCCAAGGCATACACAGTATTTCAAACATTCTTCATTTATCCTTATTTCCTCTCATCCTCGAGCCATCTTGGCAATCATAGAGCAATATTTTGTAGTTTGGTAACCTGTGAGAGAATAATAGCATGTACTAAGAAAGTTAGTCTGAGGCATGACCTTCATCTCCCCTCAGCTTTTTTGTATCCGTGGTACCCAGGTTCCTTGGACAGAACTCTACACGTTGCTGTGAATATGTTTCTTCGATGGGGCTGAAGGGAAGAGCTAAGAACCAAAGAGGAGAGTGCTGAGCCTTGGGTAACATCAATTAGGACTTGGGTCTAAAGGCCAGTCAGTACAGGACCCCAGCAAGAAGAACCCTCTTTAAGGAAGTGGGTCCTGAGACATCTTCTATGGTTCACAATCACTTTGGCCAAGTCAGGATGGATGTCTGCACTTCCCCTCTGTAAACGTGTACTGCAGCTGTCAACTTCCTGCTGGATATACTGTGGAAGAAGGCAGCATGATGGAGGCTATAATTTCTATGTGATAAGGAGCCACACCCACACACTTCCTGCTTCAAGTGATGCTGGACTGACTTGAGGCTGGTTCTGAGACTGGAGGAGAATACAAAAAGTCCCCAACTTAAGTGAGGAAACCAGAGCAAATGGGACCCAATGCACTGATAGACCACAATACTTGTGTCCTCTGTAGATGGGGTGGAATTTCCATCTCCCTCCCAATCCTGGCCTGGTTTGTAATTTGGCTTCTCCAACAGCACAAGACAGAGGGTACATGGCTGTGTTGAAGTGTTTGTGGATCCCGGCAGCTCCAATCTACTCTTTGCAGCCGTAGGCTCTCTGTGATTGGATCCATCCATGCACTGTGGAGTTTGTGCATCCTGAATGTTCTCAAGTGTCCCCCAATCCTCAACATAATATAGCCTTTGGAGATAGAATCTGTAAATTAATATGGTTCTCCTATCCCCTTCAAGCTTCCTAATGAATGAGACAGACTATGATTTACTTAGTTAGCTTTATGCAATTATTGGGTGATTACCCTTAATTTATATTTCTATTCACCAGATTGTCTACTTTCCAGCTGCCATATATAGCCATGTATTTGCTATTAGTGTCTTCTCTGGAAATTTCTGCTCCAGTAGTCTGTCCTGGGGTAGCATTTCACCTGGGCACATGCTCCTGGTTTATCATAGCTAATGAATAGCTAGCAGCACCAGACCAAACTCCAACAGAATCTTTGACAGGAGCTACATTGTAAAGAGAGCCCCATGAGTGCAATCAGTGTCATTACAAAGAGGCTGAATTGCCAGGGTCTTTAATGGCTGTGAATGGACATAGGAATATGGGCCCATGGAATAGGAAATGTCCTCTTGTGTCTTTGCCCTCAACACTCATTCCCCCAGAAATATGGAAAATGAAAGCTTGCTCTTTAAGCCAGCCAGTCATGTTATTACAGATAATGACAGACACCCTGGAACATCTTAGGGTCATGTTGACCTTTGAAGTGTGACTGCTTCAAAGACTAAGACTTTACTCTGGTAGGCTATAAATTTAAGTGTTCTTGTGTGAGAGAGGCACAGCAAGACCCAAGAGCATATAGCAATGTGACCACAGAGTCAGAGGGAGTGGTGTGGCCAACAAGCCAAAGACTGCCAATGGGCACTACAGCCTGATAATGCAGAGAATGAATTCTTCCTGTAGACCTTCTGGAGGGGGTTAGCCTTGTTCAGCACCATAAATCAGCTCTGCAAGACAATAGATGTGTTCTATTTTAGAGTGCTGAGTTTGGCATGGTTTTTCAAAGCAACTACAGGAAAGTAATAAAGAGAACAAGGTACATGGGGCACAGAAAGACTGAAAGTGACCAGGCTTAGAGTCTTGGTACCACTGGACATCTGTCCTGGGGCTCTGCTGTCTAAGAAGACTGCTCAGGGAATGCTTCCTTATTTGTTATAAGAGTATAGCCATGAAGTCCTGCCCTTGTTTGCAGTCTCTCTCTTTTGGTGGCAAATATCACTCTTGTCTTTCCAGCTGTTCTCAGCAAAACTGCATAAAGGGACAACTTCTAACTGGCTGTTCATGTGCACTAAATGAGAAGAATCGAAGAAGAGACCTGGCCCATGCAAAGCCGGCCTCCATATAGACCATCCATGTATCTATAGCTATAAACACAACCCCTAATAGACAGGATACAATAGGAACCCATCTTTAGACTAAACACACCCTTCAGCATCCCCTTCTGTCTAGGGCCATGGGTTGACTAGCCAGGCCATCAGAAAGGGACAAGATGGACATGACAAATGTACTCTGGATACCAGCCATGGCACAGGCTCTGGACAAATATCAGAGGGCTCAGATTCTTTATGATCCTTCTTGAGTCCCACTAGGAAGAGTCTAACTAGCCCATTATCCTCTTGCTAACTTTGAAGAATTGGAAAGAGACATACCTTCATATAAGATTTCCTGACTTAGGAGTCCAGGGGACACAAAGAAGACAAGTACATAGCTTCCCATCCCCTCATTCGGATTCTAGAGGAGGAACTCCACTACCAGATCCCAACAGGTTCCATACCTGAAATGCAGAGGTGGCACTTGCTGTTGGCCCTCAGACAATGCATTCTACTTGAGGTCCCTGAAGCCCTTCCTCACCTCTCTCTTAGCACTCTAGAGGGAGGATGGTCTAGCTGAGAAAGTTCTTCCTGCCTTGAACCTCCTGAGAGTGTTAATGTGACATCAAGTACTCTTGTCCACTTAGAATGGAGTATTTTAAAATGAAGCACAGGCAGCTGGTGTGCCAGCATGTTCCAGGGACTTGTGACTGAACTTGCATGTAGACTAAGAAGCACTGGGGATGATTTGCAGTGATGTGAGCAGAAAGACCAAATGAAGCCCCCTTTCCTTTCTCCTACCCTCCCCTTCCCTCTCTTCCTTCTCCTGTCTAGTTGAATTCCTCTCTTCCATTCCTCTATCTCCCCTTCTCCTACTTCCACCCTCTTTGTTCTCCTCCTCCTACCCACCCAATCACTGTACAGTCTCTTCTGTTGGGTTGTCCTCCATATTTCCAGGGACATATCAGACTGCCTTTATTTTTTTTATAAACTGTTACTCCTGCTTAGAGTACAAGAGTCAAAGCAAAGACCATGGCAAGTCTTGGAAAGCTACTGTACCAACCCAAAGGGCTAATGCCCCTTGTGGAGGCCCAGTCTTCTCCTCCAGCCTTCCTCACTCCCAGTAACAAGCAGGAGCAGGGGATTTCTTGGTCATGGGAGATTATTTCTGTGTTTTTAAAACTAGAATCACAGAAGGGAACAGAGCCATTTTGGAAGCCTCACAGGGGACATTTGACTTAATTACATAGATGTCTTCCTTTCAAATTTATATTATAGACAACACATTAATATTGTAGAGCCTAGACTTTAAAAAATATCACCATATTGGCAAGGTACCATTAAAAATTGGATTTGTGGGAATAAAGCCAGAAAAGCGTTTCTAGATTCCAATTTTATCAACCCCAATGACTCTTAAATCCCTCCTGGGTAGAGAACAGGTTCACCTTGGCCAGTGATCAGAGTACTTGTTGGTTTCTGCCACCCAGGTCAAGCTAAGGTACAAGGAAGGTCTGGTGGCATTATGGCTTCAAGGTTGCATGCCTTGCCTCTGTCCTGCTATATTTAGACTCAAAGTTATTCAGTTAGTGACAGATTGCACGGAATTATTTTATATCTTTTCTTTTTAAAAAATTTACATTTAGGGTGTTTCCCCCCCAACATATTTCTATGCATAATATGCATACCGGATTCCCAGGGGTGGGCAGAGGAAGATGTCTAATTCCTGATAATTATATCTATAGATGATTGTGAGCTGCCATGTGGATGCTGGGATTTGAACCTCTGTCCTCTGGAAGAACAGGCAACACTCTTAACCACTTAGTCTTCTCTCCAGTCCCCTGTCCTGCTCAAATGGGAAGTAACTGAGACAAACAGAGGCATCTTGGACCACTGCCTTCAGGTACCCAGGGCCACTTCATGTTCCTTAAGCCAAGAAAAGTCAAGAAAGCTCTATGTTGGCCTTCTTGCTCCTCACTGAACTCCCAGGCCCCAGTGCCTTTGCTCATATATGTTGCTATCTTTGTCACCAAGGAAATGGTTTTTTCCTTGTTTGGCTTCATACTCTCATTAATAGAAGAATTTTAAAATTGATGCAGAAGGAAGCTCTATTTTATTTGAATTTTAAGGAAAAACACCAGGGCAGGCAAACTATAAGTGTTGGCAGCTACCAGGATGAAAATAGGTGGAGACACGCCTGTGCCCTTGGTTGGGGTCTAAGCAAGTATGTAGGTTCAGCAAAGGAAGTCAGCAAGAAGGTGCATAGTGGACCAATGGCCTCATGGTATAAGTGGAGAGACTAGCTTCAGAAAGCCAGTGAGAGAGAGCCAGAGCATCATGGAAAACATCCCCAGGCTTTGGCCAAAGTCCACAAGAGAGAGAGAGAGAGAGAGAGAGAGAGAGAGAGAGAGAGAGAGAGAGAGAGAGAGAGAGGTGGGGGTAGCTTTTCTGAATTACTCAAGCTATGGTAAATTACATGAATTGACTTATTTTCTCCCTCCTCCATGCTTCCTCCTTCCTCCATGCCTCTTCCCTCCCTCCTCCAAGCCTCCTCCCTCCCCCTTTCTTCTTCCCTCCTTCCCTTCTTGGGATATCTGAAATGTTCAGGCAATAGGATGACTGTCTTTCTGACTTCATATACAAAGCAGGAATATCTCAGTGTTACATCTTTGCAACTACTCTGCATTGTGACTGGCTGGGTACAGGAAGTACTTGTGAATAATGTTGTGATGATGCCTGCTGTTTCCCTCCCCCTCCCCGGGCTCTCCTCCAATTATAGTTCAACAAGGGCATGGAAGAACTGGAGAACAAAGCACTCTGTGAAGAAGGAATGTGGGGACTTAAGGATCAGAGGAGTTACAAAGAAGGGCAAAGTCTCCAGTATGACCCTTGCCCTGCCCAACAACTGCCTTTCAAACCTTGTTTGAGAATTCACAGCGCTGGGTTCTGTGGAGGAAGTCAAGAAACCATAAGGATTTATTTACCAGCATGTCAAAGCCACTGGTGATGGGTCTTTTCCCACCCAACCCCCAATTCCAAAACATCCATTTACCTTTATTATTTGCTTGGAAGTTTGAAAATTATAATGAAGAATTAATTAATATTTTTTTTCTGCACAAAATGCTGACATTTTAAGCACAGCCTTTCTCTGTCCAAAATAAGGGGAAATAAGTCAGGAGAAAATTAAGAGATCTAAGGAGGCGCCAAGTACATTTTTGTTTCAGTAGATATGAATGGAATATGTATTTGTGCATTCCCACACACACACATACACACACACACATACAGAGAGAGACAGAGAGACAGAGAGAGAGAGATGAGAGAGAGAGAGACAGAGAGAGAGAGAGAGAGAGAGAGAGAGAGAGAGAGAGAGAGAGAGAGAGAGAGAGAGAATTGGCAGTAGTATGGCTATACATTTTCCAGAAAATGGCATTGAATAAATTCCACATTTCTGTATGTCTGTTCAGGTTCAATGAATTTCTATATTAAGCCCTGCAGATGAGATCAGAAGGCTCATGAAATTAGCAAATGCAGTGCAATGGATAAATTTCATCCTTGACATGGTCTCTTGGGAAACTTCTAGGCATTTCAGCATGAAGCAGGGAGCTAGATATTCTCCACAGTGAACCCAATTTGCCTCTGCAAACCTTCTAAAGCATATAATAATATTCATCCATGGTAGATTAACGGTCTGGTTTGTTTTATTGTGCAGCAAAAGAATGAGATAAATAATGGGCGATACTTGTAGCTGCTGAAACAATTCAGCCGCTGTCACGGTGGGCAGTGCCGTCTGTCTCAGTGCCTTGTTCCATGTGCATCTCCCACCGAAGGAGGCAATGACTTTGTTTGAACTTCAGCTATTGGGCAACCCAACACTGTAAATCTTTCTGGACTGCTGCTTTTGTCGGGGAGAGAATGATTCCAAAATGAGCCTTGCGCCAAGGGCAGTGCCAATTAGCCGTAGTTCACTGGCGCTGTGAGCTAGTCTCCAGGAACAAATAAACACCATATAAACAAAATCAATCAATCAATCAATCAATCAATCAACAATCAAACAAGAACCAGAGTCCCCATGACTGGTCCAAACTTGGTTAACTCAGACTGTCAGGCTCCCTTCAGGCTTCCCTGGCTAGGGCCCCATTTTCTAGGTTAGCAATAATGACATCACTTTGCCACTTTACCAAACAGAAAGAGCTCTCCCTCTGGTGGTCTGTGCATTTGCTCAGATTCCAAGAGATGACTCTGTGGACCATGGGGCATATGGATTGGAGCCTGAAGACCTGCATTCATTCTTGCCTTGTCTTTCCTGTGAGGCACTGAGGCACATTTAGGGATGCTCCCTTGGGTATGGAGAACATTACTCTCCTGAGGTACTTGATAGTTTGAAGGACAATAACAGGAAAATACATTGAGAACTGTAAACTCTTCCAAAATGCCTCTCCTCCCCCTCCCTCTTCTTCTCTCTCTTCATTCTCTTCCCCTTTTCCTCTCCCCCCCCCTCTGTGTGTGTGGTATGGGTGGGGGTATATTTATGTGTGTGCTCACACACTGTATCACAGTGTTTGTGTCTCAGAAATACCAATAGAACTTCCCTCTTATACACCAGTAAGTCAGTGGTGTATAGAATTTCCATTCCTCAAAATGTGACATTGGATCTCGGAGAGACCTGTCACTTCTACCCTCATTTCAATGGGCAGGGTACTCCAGGGAGAGGTGGCCATTGTCAGAATGTCACTTACAGGCAGGTAAGCTTTCTGTCTGGTTTTCTGGCTGAGATTTAAAGGACAAATTTAAAACACCATATATATATTACATTACACAATGTTCCTTGTCCGGCTTTTGGCAAGTTAGTAGATCTTCCTGGAAGCATGTCTGTTAGATGATTCTGGGATAGTAAAGGAGGAACAACATTTAATTATTTAATTATGGGAAATTAAATCAGGCTTTGCCTTTGGAGACCAGCAAGATCCAAAGTTTGAGTCTATGGCTCTTCAGACAAGCCTAGAGGATGACAAAAGCAGCCTGCATTTTCTGACTGAGAGACAAGAGAGTTATGGCTAAGAGGGACTGTGTAGTACTGATGACCCAGGTTCTGCCCACTGAGTTCTCTAGTGGAAGCTACAAAGGATTCATGACTTTTCATGAGCTCTGAATGATTACCTTGGAAGGGTTACCTCATTGGCACCCTCTGTGTCAACAATATCCATGTTTTAATTTTGGCTTTTGCTGCCTCAGTCCTGTGATCCACTTAAAATGTAACTCTATAAAGAACCCTAAGGCTCTAGTGACTTCTACGTCTACTGTAGAAGTAGAAAGCTGGCTTTATGCTCACGTGGTGGGAAGCTGCTCTCAGAAAACAAAGAGATATAAACATTGCATGAGACAAGAATTCAGCCTGCTTCCCTCCACGGCACACAGCAAACTCTGGCGGGGGGTGGGGGGGTGGGGGGGTGGGGGGGAGGTTGTTAGAGGGGTCAGAGAGACCAGGTTCAGTTAACCAGCTCTTTCCTGGAATATGGTTGCTCCATTGTTGCCAGGCCTTTCCTGTGTAATTATTTACTGGACACTCAGTGCAGGCAAGGAGACCCAGAAAGAGACTCCTGGTGCAGATCTTCTGCAGGTAAGGAACCTGGGACAGAGAAAGTCAGTTGAACAGCTCTCAAACTTGAGTACAGCCTTAACTGACCAGTCACCTAGCAGCAAACAGGGGTGGGGCAGGGAACTGGATCCCATGGCTTTAGTCTCCTGCTCTCCCTTGCATAATGGCTGTTACCCATGTTTCCCACATTGTGATGACAAATTCTGGTTAAAAGGGAGCATGGGTATGTCACATCGATGTTCTCAGGTTAGCTATTACCCAGTACTGAGGAGGAAATAGGCTACCTCATACAGTTTCTCTATATGCTCAAAGTTGTTCCCACATTAAACCCCAGAAGCCTGCAGCACTTTGCGTGGTGAAGAGAGAAAGCCACAAGTAAGACAATGAGAGTTTGAGCCGTTTGCCTGGGTTTCACCCACCCACCCACACACACACACACACACACACACACACACATACCATACAAGCTGCAGTTCAAAGCATGCAGCTCAGTGTTTTTATATATCCATAAGTATGTGTGAGAATCACCACAGTTGGTTCTAGAACATTCCTATCTCCTCAAAAGAAATCCCATAAACTTTCCTATTATCCTTCTCTCTCCACTTCCTCTCTTCCCACCTTAGTTATTTGTACAGTTGCTGTGACAAAACATAGGGATACAAGCAATAAAAGTGAGAATGAATTCTCTTGGCTCACATAAAGGTATCCTCATCATATGGGAAACTATTGAGGTAGCAGGTCACACTGTCCTGGGGAGCAGAGAGTGATTATCACTGGTGCACAGCTCCCTTTTATTCAGCCAGAGATATAAGCTCTCCCGTGGATTGGGTCCTCTATGGACCTGATTGAGATAATCCCTCCCAAGCATGGCCAGAGGTTAACCTAACCTAAATAATTCCTCACATCTGTGCCTCCTAAATGCTTCGCAGTCCCGTCAAGTTGAGAGTCAACACTAGTCATCACACACCCCACATCTTTCATATTCACCAGTCTTGTCACTGTATACTTTTCTATTGTGGACTTTCACTTGACTATGATCATGTAGCACATGTGCCTTTCTGCACCGTTGCTTTCATCAATTGCATTATTTACATGGGTCATGCATGTTGTAGCATGTAACTAGGCTTCATTCCTTTGGAGACCAAATAATATCTTGCTGCACAGGTACATGGCACTTCTTCATGTGTTCATCAACTGACATGGACTTGGGTTAAATAATATATCTTGGCTCTTCTAACCAATGCTGTTATAAACATCAGAACATAGATTCTTGCCTGTATAAATAAGTTTTCATGTTCTGGAAGCATATAACAAAAACTTGAGCTTTTGGCTGCAGCACACATGTGTGACAGTTTGGGGAGCTACTTGGCCATTTCCAAAGTGGCTATCCCATTTTGCCTTCTCACAGAAATGAATGGGAGCCATGGACAGTTGTGCAGACTAAAAAGATCTCAAGTGTATACTCTACCTTAGTCCTTCCTGCCTATCCTTTAACTAAACCAAAACCACCAGGGACACATGGACTTCTTGTCTTCTCATCATCAAGCCTCCTGGGCAGAGCTGAGTTGTCAATTCTTCAGAGTAGAGGGGCACTGCTGAAGAGCATGCTCACTGGTGTGAGAGTATTCATAGGTCATGTGACAAGGTGGACCAGGTGCTCACCTTGTGTCCTTCACAGTGCCTTAGGCTCTGACTGCTCCAGGGGGCTTCACAGACAACTTTTATCTGGAGTCTTTCACACATTTTAATCTGAGTGGCTTTTCAAAGAATGTGGCATTGTAAGGTCAGGTGCAGACACAGCTTTCTCCTCAGACCACTGGGATAAAGGGCTAGAGAGATGGCTCAGTGCTCCTACAAAGGCTCTGAACTCAGTGGTACCACATCAGGTGGCTCACAGGTGCCTGTGATTCCAGATCTGGGGGATCTGATGCCCTCCCTCTTCTCCCCTCTACAGGCACTCAGACACATTTGCTTAAATGTGCACCTAATTTTTTAAAAATTAAGGAGGTTGATGTGAAGCGAATGCCAGTGCATCTGTCTTCCATTTCCTCAGCCTGCAGAGATGGAGCATCACATCAGGGGGATCAGTCAACTAATTCAGCCCCCCAGTAGATGGAGAAGATGCTGGGACTCATATTCTGATATCTCAATTAAAGCCCTAATGATCATACTTGGCACACCAGTGTTGGCCTTGGGTGATGTGACAGGATTTTCCCCGTCCAATTACATTAAATATTAGTGCAGCAGGAGGCCTGTGATTGGACAGGGAAAAGGGAGGCAGAGCTAAGACTTTCAGAGATGGAGAGCATCTCAGGAGAAGAAAATGGCCAAGATAGCGGTGGATGGACAGGAAGAAGAACCGGAACCAGCATGGCTTTAAATAGTCACAGGTAGTTATGATATCATAAAGGTTAGAATAATTGGGATAATTTGTCTAATCTAGGTGGGCAGCTTTTATCATCAGTTAGTTCTGAAATTATTGTATTGTCATCTTGTGAATTGAGAATTTATTGATATATAAATCTGACTTGTTAATTATAAGCTTCTAGAGTTTTGTTTCTACCAGGTTGCTGGGTGTTGTGGTGGCTGACAGCAGGGTAAACACTCATTGTGTGGGGACTGGCATGGCGGCAAAGGGAACGTGGGAGCTCCGGCCCCACTGGAGAGCTGGCAGGCTGAGAGTATCCTGGGGAGACTGTGCCAGGGCAGAAAGTGGCTGGATGGAGCTCGGGAACTCGGCAGTTCTACTTGGCTACTGGAATGTGGGATATCCGACTACAGGGGTTTAAGGCAGAGAAGGAACTAGGGGCTCCAGGGCAAATTGAACCAGAGCTGGGAACACAGCTTCAGGGGCTAGCAAGAGACAGAGCCGGTAGGCAGCAGATGCCACCGGGGTAGAGAGTTGCCACTGGTAGCACAGGAACTTGGCAGGTCATTTTTTTAATATTTACTGCAACTGTACGATGTTTTCATTGGCTGAAAAAAATGTTAAATTTGAGAATATCTGGGGCTCTGGCAGATTGTTAGTTGAAATTAAGCACTAAGACTTTCTACTCCGGAAGTGTCTCTCATGCTCTGTGGTACTAAGCAGGCTCTCTGCTGGGAGCTTTGTGGTGTTCTTACAGTGAGCTTCCAGATCACTCTGGTAACACCTCTGCGAAATGACAGCTTATGGCACCTACGGATCAACGTCAGAGGAATCCATATGTTTTCCCCACAGAAGGCCTGAGGGTAAACAATTTCACTTTGGTAGCCCGTATGGGCTCTTCAACAGTTACCCAGGTGTGGTGGATGGTTCCCTGCTGTGAAGACAAAGGTTGATAAGGGAGTCATCTCTTTAACACCTCAGCTTAAAGATGAATTACATGGTAAAAACAGGATACAGTGATCCCTCTGAGCTCTTGCTAGGAAGAGCCATGTCCAGCAGCATCAAAGGACCACTGCATCCCTCAGAGAACCTGCACTGGAGGCACGGCAGGGGAAGTAGGAGGCTTAGGAAGAGGAAAGTTGTTCCACTGCAGAGTGAGTGAGAGGCAGAGTGAGAGGAAGGGATGGCTACATGTGAAGGGAGGGTGAGCTCATGTGAAGGGATGGTGAGCTCATGTGAAGGGAGAGTGAGCTCATGTGAAGGGAGGGTGACCTCATGTGAAGGGAGAGTGAGCTCATGTGAAGGGAGAGCGAGCTCATGTGAAGGATGGGAGAGCTCATGTGAAGGGAGGGAGAGCTCATGTGAAGGGTGGGAGAGCTCATGTGAAGGGTGGGAGAGCTCATGTGAAGGGAGAGTGAGCTCATGTGAAGGGAGGGTGAGCTCATGTGAAGGGAGAGTGAGCTCATGTGAAGGGAGGGTGAGTTCATGTGAAGGGAGGGTGAGCTCATGTGAAGGGAGAGTGAGCTCATGTGAAGGGTGGGGTTGAGCTCATATGAAGGATGGAGGTGAGCTCATGTGAAGTGTCAGTGCCCTTCACGTGTGAGAACACCGAGTAAGCCAGGCTGTGCACTAGAGCTGCCTCATATCAGCAGAAGCAGTTCCTTGTAAGATGCAAGAATTCTTTCTCCATGCCTGCTGGAGAATACTCATTCCTCCCATTTAATGAGGGTAAATGATTAGCCATTTAACCCTATGAGTTTGTTATACTACCCCTCATCCATATTCTGCAGATAGAATGTTTTCCTTGAGGTCTGACTACAGACTCAAACTTGGGAACGAAAATGCTGCATCATCTTACTACAATGCATGTATACAACACCCACGCCAGAACTACACACTAGGCTGTATTGGAGGTTCTGGAACAACATAATCTCTGTAACAGCCAAATATCATAAAACCAGATCCAACCCAATCTGTTCATCTGGAAGATTCTGGTTTGAGCAAATCAAGACCTAACAAAATAAGACTGGAGCCTCTGGCCAATGTCAGAGGTGTAGATGGATGGGGAGGGGCTTGGGTATCCAGGAGACACTAATGTAAAGGCAGAAAGGGCTCCATGAGCCCAGAGAACTAATGGAGACCCCCAAGAGAGCTGTAGAGAGGTGAGGAGGGAAAGTGCTTTAGTATAAGAGGCAGGAGCTCTAGTCTGAATATCAATGTCAGTCTGGGCTAGTCATCATCTGAACAGGCCATGTTCTCTTTCTATGGGTGTACAATTAAGATTCTCAAGTTTTGGTCCAGCTTCTAGTTATCTGGAGACCCTTAAAAGTTAGATGACCTTGACTCTAGAGCTCATGGGTACTGTAAGTCTGGGAAGGTCTCTCTCTCTCTCTCTCTCTCTCTCTCTCTCTCTTCCTGTGTGTGTGTGCGTGTCTGTGTGTATGTGCTATGGCATGAAATGTGGATTAGTAATGTATACCACAGATGTTTAAAGTCTGTACTCCAGAAACTGTTTTCAGAAAATTTGAATTGTGAAAAGATGTGAAAGTCTCTGATGGAAAGTTGTGGTCAAAGATTCTGTACAACACCAGGTCTATCTAGGCCATAACTCCAGCTTCCACAGAGGCTGAGACAGGAGGATAGCAAATTCAAGGAAGCTGAAGTTCAAGGATAGAACGAGTGGTTCTGTCTAAGTTGATTTTTTTTTTTGGCAAGCTGAGGCTATAGCTTTGTGGGAGAATACTTGTCTAGCATGAGTGAGGCCATTACCTCAACCTTCACTGCAAATAAATAAATAAATAAATAAATAATAGTTTTTATAGAAAATAGTGAAGGAAATTGGCATTATGAGTGCTTGAACTCACAAGCGTGTCAAGCAAACATCATTGCTCAAATCAGACCCATGACAACAATTTAGAATCTGAAAGCTGGCTCTGGAAGACTGGACAACCCAGGCTAAGCCCTGTCTAGCCACTATTTTGGAGAATCCTCTGTTTGTGATATGGTCTCTCGGTCTCCGAGTATATAATTGATGAATGAGACATTCACATGCACAAGTTCCGTTTTAATTAAGCATATTCCCCAAGCTTAATGAGCTACAGCAATGTGAAACTGTAAAACAGTGTTTTGACTTATTTTTTTTTTTATCCTGGCCATATTTACACCCTGTAGCAGTGATAAATTTCAGTTAAGCAAGAGAGACAAATCCTGAAGACAGCCTGAGTTAAGGACTTCAAGCGTCTCCTCTCTCCATTTTCAATAAAATAAAAGCAGTATAGATCATGAGGAAGTGGCAGCTTGCTTTGCTGGCAGGTGCATTATATTCGTGATTCAGTGAACACAATGACCTGGAAATATTAATGCTTCCTAGTTAAGGCCCGGGATTGAGACAGGAACCGGCCTGTTTTCTTGCGGGCGATTTGCTCCACACAGGTTACTTGATTCCCTGGCTTGTTTGATTTTGCAAAGCCAGTGTGACTTTCTCACATGACCAACAAAATGTAAGAGTGGGCACAGCACCATTGTGTCCTCTGGGGTCATGGCGACTCACGCTGTCTCAGTGGGGCCTGCACCATCTCCCAGGTTTCCTCCAGTGTGAATGTTCTTCATTCCTCTATAAAATGACTGGTACCTACATCCTAACCTCAGTCCCCATTCTAAGCGAGGCTCCAAACAAAAGATGATTTTAGAATACCTCAGCTGAGGCTGGAGAGGTGGCTCAGTAGTTAAGAGCAGGTATTATTCTTGTAGAGGATCTGAGTTCCGTTCCTAGCACCCATACCAGACAGTTAAAAAACGACTATATCTCCATCTCTGGGGAAGTCTTATCCTTCCAAGCTCCAAGACGCCTGCTCTCACATTTGCACAGCACACAGAGAGACACACAGTCACACACATATTAAAAATAAAAATTTATGGTTTTTTTTTGTTTTTTGTTTTTTTTGGAAAGCCTTAGCTGTTCATAGAGGTGGGTGCCAGATTATGACTGGAGCTTGCAGATTAATTAATTCACTTGAATTTTAGGTTTCTGTACTTGGAAATAAGACTCTGCCAAATTGCTATAATCAACCAAAACATGTTTTTCCTCATCCAAGTTCAGGAGAATTAGCAGGAAAAAAAAAAAAAAGAACTGGACAGGCACTTGGGAAAGGATGCAAAGGGGACATTCATTTGTACCAACACCAAAGCAAATAAACACAGGAGTGTGTGGCAGGGCTCCACACAGAGAGTTTCCACCAGGTTATACTGCTGCTTTCGGAGTCAAGGTACAGACATAGACTGGAGATTTGCTTAAAGTATAAATTTCTAAAACATGCTGCACTGCTGGGCTACTCCCCTGTCAGGCAGTAATTGCTCTCCAGTTGATATTTCACGTCTAATTAGCTTGGTTTCTTCAGAGGTTGCAGAAACTTCTGAGCAGGCAAACTTGGTTATAATATGCTCCCCCGTTTCCAGATAAAAAGGTCACATAAGGAAGGGTCGGTCTTAATCAGCTCTGCCTCATTTCATAGCTCATCATCTTTTGAAAAATCTCAGCAGGGAATGTCGCCGGAACCCCTATTGTTTATGATTGCGGTGATTTATATGTATATTAAAATTGTTATGGTTTGCTTAGGTTCAGATAACTTGTTTGCTTTTTTTTCATTGTTGACTAATGAGCTTAAGAATACTGAGAATCTTGTGTAGGCCCATCACATTTCTCCTCTTCATTTGCTTTTATTCTAAATCTCTATAAGGAAACCTAAAGATGACACTATTTCTTATTTTATTTCCATATGCTATGGACTAATTTCTGCCTACATGCAACCTATACTAAAGTCCCAGTCTTTCCTCCACCTGAATATTTGGAACTAATATAGTTAGGAGGTTCTTAAGGTCACAAGAGGTCATAAAGTTTGTTTGTTTGACTTCCCAATATTATAAATTTAATTACAATATTTTTTTCGTTCCTTCTGAACCCTCCCACATTTCCCTCTCTTTCAAATTCATGGCCTGTTTTTCACTAATTGTTTTGCATCCATATATGCATATCCATATATCCATATTTTTGTTCTTTTTTATTACTTTTTTTTTTTAATTTTTTGGTTTTTTGAGACAGGGTTTCTCTGTGTAGCCCTGGCTGTCCTGGAACTCACTCTGCAGAACAGGCTGGCCTCAAACTCAGAAATCTGCCTGCCTCTGCTTCCCAAATGCTGGGGCTAAAGGCGTGCGCCACCACTGCCCGACCCATATTTTTAAATACAATCTGCTCAGTCCATATAATGTTATTTGTATGTACATTGTCAGGGCTGTTTGGCACTAGACAACTGATTGGTGTTCTCTTCCCCAGGGAAGACCCACCTCTCCTGCTCCCAGCTTTCCTCAGTTGTGTATATGTAGTTGCCTGTAGTTCTTTGTATGATGTTGATGCCTCTTGGTATTGCCCTCACCTGATTTGCCACATCCACTTCATCATTCCCGTTCAGTTCATGTTTAGACAGTCATGTTGGTGAAACTTAATGGTGCTTTTGACATCACTAGGAGACACAAACTCATAGCAAATTCCCTGATCCTCTGGCTCCTCACGTTTCCTCAGTGTTCTCTGTGTCAAGAGTAATTTGTAGATGTATCCATGTGGATTGGGCTCCACAGCTCTACATTACGATTGGCTGTGGTTTTCTTTAACAGTATCTACCTGTTGCAAAGAGAAATCTCTTTGATGAGGACAAAAGGCCACAGTCATCTATAGGTGTAAGAATAAATAGATTGCTGTAGATTCTCCCCTGAGAACCATGACTTCACTATTGAGTGAAGGTGTTTATTGGCTAGGTTTTCAGTACAGTGCATAATTAACCTCTTGTTGAACAGGTCTTAAGTCCAAGCAGGGAGCTGTTGGTTATTGCCAAAGCAAGTGAGCTGGCAACATTGTGCTGAATTGGAAAGGATGATTAGTGTTTTGAAGTGCACAGAGTTAAATGCCAAGGTCTGTCTGAAGGGTCGATGTTCTAGCAGTGATAGCAAGTTAGCCACAGAGTTACCTGTGAAGATACTGTAGTAGTAATGGCATGTTAATTATGGATTGACCTGTAAAATATAGTGAATGGAATGGCTTAAAGACTTTGCAGAAGTGACTCTTAAGGATTTTGAGATGACACTATCATAGATAATTTTAGCTCAGTTAATTTAACAAAGAAGGTCTTCCAACAATGGTTAATTTGACTGTCACTTGATTGGATTGGTGGATACTTTGTCTACAGTGATGACTGCCTATGAGTTTCTGGTAGTCTCAAGTCCAGGGTGGCAGTGTTGTTGCCATGAGTTCAGATCTTCTTCAGCATAGCTGCAGCTCTGTATTCTTTGCATTCTTAGACCAGCAGTGTTTGTATTCTGTCAAGCCCTAGGCCTGTGCTCATCACACACAGGGGCAGTCTGTCTGTGCTTACGACTTTCCTCGGTATGCATCTACTATTGTGCTTATGATCCCCCAGCTAGGCAGCTAGTGACACTTACTACTTAATTGGTTTCTCACTGGACATTCTTACATCATCATTCACTGACAAGGAGACTCAGAAAAAGCACCTTAAGCCACAGAGCTAAGCCAACACAGAAGGCGCCAAATACTCACCTTCAGATTTCATGTCTATTTCTAGAATTGTGTGTAAAGCAATGTAATAGCTAGGGAACAGATCCTCAGTGGACCAAGACTTTCCTTCTAAAGTGAAGAACTGGGAAATCACAGTAATGGGATTTTCTCCTGGATTGGGTTAGGGTGATGAAGTGATGCTGCTGGTGATAGTGGTGATAATGATGTGGGTGATAATGATGGTGGCAAAGATGATGATGCTCATGAGAACGGTGATGGCGGCCATGGTGATGGTGATAAATGTGGTGATGTGAATTGTGATGGTCATAGTGTTAATGAGTGAACATAAGTGAGGTTGACAGCAATTTTTACAGTGATGGCCATGATGATGATGGTGGTGGTGATGGTCATAATGATAATCACAATGAGGTTTTAGAAGTTATCATTCATTTCCAAAGAGCTAATGTGTTTGTGCATGCATGTATATGTAAATGAATACATATATGTGTGCATACATATGTATGTGTGTATATTATATATAAATATATAATGTATTTAATATATTTAATATTTAGTATATATTTGCACACACACACATACACACACACATACACACACACACACACACACACACACACACACACACGACAAATACCAGCCACAAGTAGCTAAGTTTTCACATCATTAGAAATGTGGGGATAAAGCTTTTATCATTATCAATTGGCTCTAAAATTATTGTATTGACATCTTGTAAATTATGATATTATTTATAAATAAATCTGATTGGTTGGTTAAGCTTTAAGAGTCTTGATTCTACTGGGTAACTAGGTAGAGGAGGCAGATCATGTGGGGTGTTGTGTGGTAGCGAGATGAACTGGGGGGAGGGCACCAGAGAGATAGCCAAGTGAGATGGCCAAGGAATGCCCTGTGGCCCCACAGGGCCAGAGTGTTGGCGAGCCAGAGGGACAACCAGAGAGATGGCTCGGTGGGAGCCCTGTGCCCCAGTTGGTGAGCCAGCTGGCAGGAGCACGGGAGCATGGTCCAGCATCATGGAGGGTTGGTGGGTCATTTTTTAATATTACCCTCAACATACACACACACACACACACACACACACACACACACACACACACTCCTAAATCATTGTCTTAATGTGTGTATCAAGGTAAAAGCATCACCTCTTTGAAACCACTCCTACCAGATCTGAATATTCACTTAAATATTTTTTTCTGTAACAGCACCTCTCTCCCTCAGGGAACTCCTTAATGAAGCATGACAGCACTACAGACCATGCTCACCATGTTGTGTTGCTCTAGTATAAAATACTGTTTCATGTTTTCAAAGTTTGACAGGTTATAAAAAAGAGAGA
Organism: Apodemus sylvaticus; assembly: GCF_947179515.1. NCBI lineage: Eukaryota > Metazoa > Chordata > Mammalia > Rodentia > Muridae > Apodemus > Apodemus sylvaticus. The sequence continues at coordinate 7,402,069 of NC_067487.1, read as the reverse complement.
TCTCTGCTTTTGCCATTTGTACACAGATATTATGGAGAACTTTAAAACAGGATGCCAATTTAATAAATATATATTTCTATTGGCAAATATATTGGAAATTGCACATATATGTATAGCAACGTGTCTTCATAAATACCCCCTTTTGTATGGAGAAATGTAGGGAAGTCTACATTTTTCTACTAAAATTGAAAATGGAAGTCCCTGTTGTTTAGAGCTCTGAAATGAAAGGCCTCACACTCAATTCCCCTAGGAAACTTGCTGGAGGCATCTGGCATCTCTGAATTTTAATAACCCCCTTTTATAAAAGTTTTCCCTTTTGTCACCCACACAGAATGTGAGTGTCTGTTTCCAAGCTCTCCTCCCTCCTCTCGCATCTCTGACTTCTAGCCTGAGGCTTACTCAGTTCTGCCCCAAACCTTCCAGGTCCTTTGATAAACAGTCCCCAGGGGTTCCTGCACGCTTCAGAAACTTCCATGGTTAGTGTGTGCCTCCTCCTTCTCTGAGAAGATGAAACTGAAAAATATATTAAAGGAGGGAAAGAAACAAATCTGGCATAGCGGGTTGTCAGCCTTCACACCAGAGGGGAAAACGCTCCAGAGATAGAGAAACTTGGCTTCAAATAAACCTTGTATTCTGAAGAAAAAATGGTGGCTCCCTAATTCCTTTCATCTGTTTGAGGAAAAGCACTATGGGATACTGCAGTGTCCCATGAAGCAGACTCATTCTCTAGAAGGCCTGCTTTTCCCAAGCTGCCCCACTTGGAAGTCAGGGCCTGAGACCTTGCTTTGGAGATGATGCCACAGGACATGTGCTGGGAGGTGGATTAGTGCCAATGAATCTCTAGGCTGACATGTCAGGACACCATGAACTATGCATGTGTGGTGTTACTTGCCACTCAGAACCTGGGCAATATATAGGGACATTTGGTTTGTGATTTGAAGGAATCCAAGAAAGTTGTGTCCGAGTGCTAAACTAGACATGCTCCAAAAACCCTTGTCATTTTAATGTTTTATGAATCTGTTTTTAAGTTTAATTCTATATCATTATAAGGATTCAGGGAGGGCATATGGCTTAGTCACCTTTCTATTGATGTGAAAAGACTCTGTCTTAGTTAGGGTTTTACTGCTGTGAACAGACACCATGACCAAGGCAACTCTTATAAGAACAACACTGAATTGGGGCTGACTTACAGGTTCAGAGGTTCAGTCCATTATCATCAAGGCAGGAGCATGGCAAAATCCAGGCAGGCATGGTGCAGGAGGAGCTGAGAGTTCTACATCTTCATCTGAAGGCTGCTAGTGGAAGACTAACTTTCAGGCAGCTAGGGTGAAGGTCTTAAGCTCACGCCCACAGTGATACACCCACTCCAACAAGGCCACACCTCCTACCTAATAGTGCCACTCCCTGGGCCAAGCATATACAAACCATCACAGACCTCATGGCCAAGGCAACTCTTATAAAGAAACGCATTTAATTGGGCTCACAGCTTTAGAAGTTTCATCTACTCTTGTCACGGGCAGGGAGCATGCAACACACAGGCAGATGCGATGATAGAGAAGTAGCTGAGTGCTCTGCAGGCAGCAGGTAAAGAGAGACACTGGGCCTAGTTTGGGCTTTTGAAACCTCAAAGCCACCCCCAGTGGCACAGCACACTTCCTTCAGCAAGGACCCTCCTCCTAATCCTTCCCAAGTGGTACCACTCCCTGATGATAAAGCATTATCTATGAGGCTATAGATTTAACTTATCATTCACACCACCACAGGGTCCATGAACATTATGCAGAGGACAATCTTCGTAGTTTATCCTTCCTTCCCCTTATTAGCAGCTGTGTATATGAAGCTGACTGCCTATGAATGCAAGGACGGGCCCATGTGCACATCCCTTCTCCCTGCAGGGATTGCAGATACCCTGTCTGCTTTTTTACATCTGTCCTGGAGATTTGGTGGCTTAAACTCAGGTCCTCATGCTTTCAAGGCTATGGATTTATCCACTGATCCTTCTCAGTAGTCTCATTACCCCAATTGGACACTAACCTGTGTTATCCCCTCACCTCCTTGGAATTTTTCGAACAATGACAAGACTCAGTGATGGTTGTCTGTCGAATGAAGAGAACTTTTGTTATTGGCCCTAAGTGGGACAAAGTGAGGACCAGACCTGGAAATGACCCTCAACCTAGGGGCATTAAAGGAGCTTACATCAGTACTCAGAGGAGCTTGTTACAAGCATTTCTCTCCTGTACCCAGAGTCTGTGTCATTGACTCTGTGTCACCTCACTTCCAAGCCCCAAAGTCAGGGTTGGTGAGTAGTCCAGGGCACCCATATTCCATCCAGATGGCTGTAAGTGGATTTTATTAATGACCTTGTGACCTCTTTGCTACCTGTGGAGGCAGACCTCAGCCAAATGTCCCAGAATGATTATCCCAGACTCTTCCCTCCCTAGACTATTACCCTTCTTTAGAAAAGATGACACATGTACTCTATGGTCTGCAAACACCTATTCCATTGGTTAGAGAGCACTCTAGATTCTAGAGCTTTTAACTAGAGAACCTTCCCTCATAGTCACATGCACGGTGTAAAGGAGTTTTTATGTAGCTACACCTTAAGCTTTATTGTGCACTAGGAATTGGAATCATTAAGGGAATTATTGTTACCTGGAGACACTTTCCAAGTTCTAGTGTTTAAATATACCTACAAGAAACTGCCTCGTATAAGACTCCCTGAAGTCTGATCCAGGTTGATAAATCAATCTCAATCTGCACTGGGGTTTCATTCTTATGTTTTCTTGGGGTTCTCTTCCCTACCCAGATACCTTCAGGAATCCCCTTGGCTGATCAGAAGAGGAAATACACCTGAAAGTGAATTTGAGCAGCAACTCCTAGTGGAATATTTAGGAACTGAGAATTTCTCAGACACAGCCAGATGCTAATATAATCAATTATGACTTTTCAGATCTGGGCCATACTGAGCTCTCTGTATAGGTTAATTTCTCAATAAAAGTAATTTTCTCCCTCTCTTGGGCTCCTTTCTAGCTTCCTGGCATAAATTTCCCCTGTCCATCTATCTATATAGCTGCACGTGGACAAAAAGTAGTTGACATTTGCATCTGAGTAGACACGGCTTATACCTCTGAGTCTGGGTGACCCCATTTAAGGTACATTGTTTTATCAGTTTTCTAAGAAAAAAAAGGTGTGTGTGTGTGTGTGTGTGTGTGTGTGTGTGTGCGTGTGCGTGTGTATGTGTGTGTGTGTGTGTGTGTGCTCATGCATGTGCACATGTATGCATGTTTGTATGTTCTGAGAGATGTGTCATCTGTGAAGGATACTGTGGAGGATGGAGGAAGATGGACCTGATAAGACAAATACTGTGCCTGTCACACTGCACATCCCTGTTTAAAGAGACAATGACATTTGTTTACAAATACTGATTACTCAGAGCTCCCAGAGGACTGTGGGGCAAAGTAGATTTGGTTAAGCTGCTCCACCCTACATGGTGCATCGGTGCACTGTAGCTGGCACTTGTTTGCTATGGGAGTCAGAATAGCTGTTGTTTTCTAATAATAGAGTTGCTATATGTAACTCTAATTCTCTATGAGAATTAAAAGAATTAAAGAGAATTAAAAGAAAAATACTTAGATTCACCATTATCTCAATAACCTGATAGAATGGTTGCTGAAGATTTGTTCACTTGATGAGCTTTTTACAGTTGCCTGTCTGTGAAAATACAGGGACACCACACACACACACACACACACACACACACACACCCCACACAGGATGTACACACACAGATGATATACATACAGGATATATCTACACATACATATACACAATGTACACACATGTTCTACACACAATGTATACTCATGATATGCACACACAATGTATACACACACATAGACACACACAAACACACATGATGTACACACAGATGATGTATGTACAGAATGTATAGACACATACATATACACAGTGTACACACATGATCTACACACACTGTATACACCACACACATACACACACACACACACACACACACACTCACACTCCTAAAACAGACCTCACCTACTAAGTTGGTGTATGCCCACTTATTGCTATCCTTCCATCTTCTGAAAATGCTGTCCCTGTGAGGACACAGTCTCTGGGTTCAGAGCTATGGCCTGCAGAAAGGATGTCAGTCACTGAGCTAAGAGGCTGGATTGGCAGCCTGGGAAGAGAACTGTGTCCCTGTTGACTTCTGCCACACCACACAATGGTCCCTATGACATGCCTTCCTCTCCTTCCCACACACCAGCTGTGTGTACTGGTTTATGGTTAGGAAGGCCAGTAGGGAGGTGATGCCTATCAGAGAGGTCTAATTCCTTTTTCCTTAGATTGTGGTTTTGATGCAGGTAAAAGTCATTACTTCAGCCTGAATTAGACTAGCTAAATTTAGGCTTTCTAAATTAGACTTCTTCATTTAGAATCTCTTTTATGCTGGTTTGTAGGCATTTTATTGTAGATGTTGTAAAAAATATTCATATGTATGGTATGTGTGTGTGTATGGTGGGAGTATTGTATATGGTGAGTATGTGTGTCTGTATATGTGTGTATAGAGTGTGTGCATATGGTGGTAGAGTTGTATATGATGTGTACTTGTTGCATGTTCACCTGGGTGACTACATATGTGCATGTTTGTGCATGTGTGTGGCAGCCTGAGGTAGGTTTCTCTCCATTTCCCTACTGAGGTAGAGCCTGTCACTGAGATGGGGGTTGGCATTTGGCTGTCTTGGATAAGCTAGCTTGCTCAGGATGCCTTGTCTCTGCTTCCTGTGGGTGCTGGGGTCAGAACTCCTCTGGTTCTTGTGCACCTAGAGGGAGACTCCCTGAGCAGATAGATGGAGAAGCTTTATAGTTGTTCATTTTTATTAGAATTTAATAATTTGTTAAGGTTGCAAGGTCTCTGTGTAATGTAATGTTCAACACCCCTCCACCTTATTGCCTGCCTCTCTGTCAGGACTCAGCCCAGTCTGTGTGTGAAGTTCCACTTGTGTATTGCTGGAATACACAATACCAGCTCCGCCTTGGAAAAGATTCCTTCGTATTGACTCTGTAGCTTGCAAATGTCTTCAAAACAGTTGTTTGTCTTGATGGTGTTTGTAGGGAGGTTTTGGATCACCGATTCCAGCCTCTTGATCTTTTAAGGATATTGAACTTGATTTTCCCTGATAGTTTTCCATGAGATATGAACCCCGTGTATTTACTGGATCTGCTCCAACTGTTTAGTATCAACGCAGATAACACCTTTCTTTGTAAAACCTTCACGGTGCTGGTCACTGGTTTTAGGTGTTTTTCCCCATATAAATTCTATAACTAGTGAGTCATTTCCTCACGATGAGTTCCCAGGTACAGCACTAATCTATAGTTGCTTCGAGAAAGACTGGCTTGTTCCCCGCCCACAAGCTTCATCCCTAGACCCCAATGAGCCTACCCTTGGCTCATTTTGCCTTTAATTCTGGAAATCACTATAAATTTCATATGCGTCTCACTTATATTTGGGGGATCATGTCTAGAATTTTTGGCTCTAGTTTTAATTGGCATCTCCTGTGTGAAGTTTCCTTCTGGCACATTCTAATTGCTCCTTCCAGTTGTTTGCCATTCCTATGACGGCTTCGTGCAGAACACAAAGGGCTTTCCGTTCACCCTCCTGGATCCTCTGCATAGCTAATTACACGGCTGGAAGATGCCTGGCTCCCTCTCACTCATTTCTGTACTATTTATTAAGCTCATCACAGCGGGGAGACTCCAGGTCAGCAATGTGGGGAACATCCCAGTCAGCGCTGGTCATTATTAGAAAGTGCAGAAATCCTGGCTTCTCCCTGACTTCGGTTGGGACTACCTCCAAATAGTTCCTGTGGGCTCTGGTACTCAGTCCAGGCACAGATAAAGACTTCCCCCATGTGTTCCTGTTCCCCTGAGTCCCTTCTGAGGGGTCATGGTGGATTGTAGGCTGCTCTTTATGGGTGTGTGAGATAATCATGTGTACATACATTAGCTGTTTGAATATGCTGATGTAATTAATTCCACTAATAGATTGTCCCACCCTCTGACAACCTTGGAAGCAGAGTATTGCTCCAACACTCTCAAAGGTCACCAGGGATACTCAGAGAAGTTAATTAAGTCACCCCTGGTGACACTGCTAAGTGGAAAAGTGGGAGGCTTCCTTGGTTCCTCCTTCAGGGTATCAGCTCATCTGGCCCTTTGGGGTCAAGAGTCAACCACTCTGTGGGGTGCTATATGGGACACTCTTATTTCCCAAGGGAAGATCAGTATAGTGTTCAGGCAGGGAGCCTCCTGCTGTTTGGGTGTCCTGGAGCACAGAGAAGTCCTCAGGCTGAGCTGACTGCAGGGAGCCACTGAAGTGAGCAAACTCCCAGCATGGGAGGGCCTGGTGCACTGAGGCTCAAAGCTGTGCCTCAGCAGGAGGAGGGAGAATCCTCTACCTCCACCCCAGGGCACTCTGGGGCCTAAACCTCATCTCTTTGCTATGGCTTGTATTCTCTGGTCTGACTCTTATCCAAATCCCCCCTTCCTCCAGAGAACTTTGTTGACCTTGCATAAGTCAGCCACTCCTGCTCTGGACAGGCTACCGTTCCTGCTCATTCTTCCCAAGAGTCCATTACCTCCTTCTTCACACAGGTCCCGTAGAGTGGGTCTTCCTCTGCGCTTCTGTTCTGCAGACCCTGAGCCCACATCTCACAGCTACTCCACTCCCACACTCTGTTTCCCACCCTAGCGGTGGCGTCAAATAATTTGTACTCTGGGGGTGAGGGGGAATCACAGGAACAAGGACAAGCCACATGGCGTGGGGCAAAAGCGATTCTTTCCTTAGAGGCGTATAAATAAATAACATAGCCATCTGTAATGAATACTCTGAAGTAACTCATTTCTGTCCACTAAACCTGGGGGGGAGAGGATGAAAAACTGATTCAAAGGACAGTTCTGTGTTTTGAAGAAACAGCGGTCACAAGACTCCTGTCTTGTTTTCTTGAAATTTTCCCACTCGAATTCAAGATTCTCCATGCACGTCTTCATTGGACCTGATTCCTACACCTCCCCAAGCTGTAGATCTGAACACCCACATCCACCCTCCTCCCTGTGTGGATGTGTTAGTCCTTACTGTACAGCCCCTGATTACCCACACCACTGCCCCGACTGCACTGCACTTCCAGCTCCCAAACTGCCCACCCCCGCACTGTCTGCCCCCCTTCGGCACTGCCCACCCCTGCACTACCCACCCCTGCAGCACTTCCCACCTCTGTGCTGCCCACCTCCGAGCTTTCTGCCCCCTTCTGTGCTGCACATTCCCTCTCAGGGTGAAGTTTCAATGTCTTGCATCCTCTGGCCTCCCCTCCCCCAACAAAATGACCTACTCATTCTTGTTATTCTACCTTTAAAGCAAGGTAGGGTTCCTGGGACAACACCCAGCTGCCCAGATGCCCTCCTATAGCATCAGAGACTTAGGGGCTGCATAGGACTCTTTAGTACCAACAAAGCCATGACCAGCTGACTGGTCATGGAGGCTGGGCAGGGTGTTGGCATGTCCATCACTGTAGTCCAAATGTCAAGACAGCCTGGGCCACTATGCTTAGGAAACACATGGCTGGCAGGATGTGTCCTGAGTATTGGAGATGATCTGTCTCCCGGATTCTCATGTTGAATCAGTAACCCCACATCCTTCAGAGCATGACTGACGGTAGGCAGGGTGTATTGTTAACAGAGAGGATGTGAGCCTAAACCCAGCGTGGCTGCTCTCTCTCCTCAGAGAGATCAGAGCAGACATGCAGAGTGACAAATACAAGGCCTATAGGGAGCAGGTACTGTGTGCACTCAGGACGAGAACCCCCTTACCTTGCATGTCCAGCCTTCAGAACTGTGTGAGAATCCACCAATGGCCTGTCAGGATGTTCCTTTATGATCACTCCAGAAATCCAGGACACTGAGGCATTGTATCAAGTAGCTGCTGGTTACTAGCTGGCGGGATCTAGGAAGAGACTGGCTTGGAAATGACTAGTTTATTAATGATATAATCCATTGATGAGTGCACAAATGAGTGTGTTCCTAGGAGGTGGGTGGGGTGAAGGCAGCTGCTCACAGTTGGTGCGTTCTGAAGGACAGTTTCCTTTTTAATTAGGAACTTTTATGCGCCCCATCTTTCTGCTTCCTGGATGCTATGAAGTGAGCAACTCCCTCTCCGCCATGACCCTCTGTGTCGTCTTAGGGGCCAGAAATGTAAGTGCTAATGGCCATGGGTGGAAATCTCTAAAGTCATGAGCTATAATCAATATCTCCTCGGGGGGGGGGGGGGGGATTGCTTTCTCGGAACTTTGCCATACCAGTAGAAAGACAAGTTCCCTGGCCATCACAGTGCTCTCTGCTGGAGAACAACACTGCATTAGCTTTACAGCATGAAGAACAGACAGCAAGGCAGTGCGATCCGTCCACTGTCCTCTATCAGTCTCCTACACCCAAGGCTTCTGCCTCAGACATTTGATCTTCCCTCCTTAGATGAATTTAACTCTATACTGCACAAGGTGTAGATTGTGTCTGCAATTAGGCACGCCCTGGTAGCAGCTAATATGAGAATATTGGTTGTATAAATTAATACAAACATTGACAGCCATGTAGGCTAAAGAAAGTCAGGAGAAAATTCCTGCAGAAACACGCACAAACACATATACACACACCACATATTCATATATGCATGTTCATTCACACACTGCTGAATCTTGAGTGACTCTGAGGCTAGTTATAGTGGCTGGTTTTGTGAGTCCACTTGACACAAACTGGAGTTATCATACAGAAAGGAGCCTCCCTTGAAGAAGTACCTCCATGAGATCCAGCTATAAGTCATTTTCTCAATTAGTGATCAAGGGTGGGGACGGCCCATTGTGGGTGGTGCCATCCCTGGGCTGGTAGCTCTGGGTTCTATAAGAAAGCAAGCTGAGCAAGCCAGGGGAAGCAAGCCAGTAAGAGACATCCCTCCATGGCCTCTGCATCAGCTCCTGCTTCCTGACCTCCTTGAGTTCCAGTCCTGACTTACTTTGGTAATGAACAGCAGTATGGAAATGTAAGCTGAGTAAACCCTTTCCTCTCCAACTTGCTTCTTGTTCGTGATGTTTGTGCAGGAATAGGAACCCTGACTAAGACGCTAGGCAAGCTGGGTGGTATTACTCTGCCTGTTTGTCATATTCTCTCTATGCCATCAAGGGGCTGAGTTGGCGGCTCTCACTTTCCCTGCTTGACTTTTCTTATTTATTGCTCTTGCGGTTGGCTCTTTTTCTCCAGAGATGGTGCAGTTGAGTTTAGATCTATAGCCACATTCATTATCATGGCAGCCGCAGCAGCAGAGCCTTGCGCCACCCTCTCCCTCTTCCCACCGTGGTGATGCCAGGGAGATAGAGAGACGGTGGGGATTTATTGACACGGTGTTATTTAATTATCTCGATGGCCTTTTGCAAGCCAAAGAAGGAAAGATTCCCAGCAGCTGCCTCCCACTCTCAGGCCGGCGTGTGTCTGCCTCTGTATTCACACCCTTGGCTCTTGCTCTTTAGAGGTTTCTCCGGAAATTCAATTCCCAGGGACTAGGAGCCAGATATGAACAGTGCCTGCCTGCGTCACAGCTCCACTGTAGAGCTTCCAATCCATGTTTGTCCCAGTTGCCTGGGGCTGTACTCTGAAGCATGCGAGGACCAAGACCTTTGCAATGATAATACTGAGCCTTATTTCCTTACTGAATTGAAGATAGAGAACCAAGGAGCCTGATCCTTCCAGTGTCAGCTACCCAGCACAACCATTTCCTGGTCTGAATTAGGATTCTTTTTGGAGACTCCTGGTATTTAAGTTATGGTCTCAGATACGTCTCTATACTCATATCAGATATGATTCCAATGCAAAGCCAGTCTGCAATAACAAGCCATGTGGCCCTGGTTTCTGGTGATGTCAACATCCCCAGAGACACCAGCTACCAGAAATTCTTTTTCACTGCCTGTGGCCAGCTGTTCCAGTGTCTGTGGTGGATGACCAGCAAGAACCCCTTCACTGCTGATTCCTGTGTTCACCTGCCCAGAGAGTGGGAGGCTGGGTCTCCTTCTCTGAGCACATCAGGAACCTTCCAGTGCTCATGAGACAAAGAGGAACAAAGGACACATATAGCATGAGCAGGGGTAGGAGAGGTTGGGGTCAGAGGGAAGGATAACCAGTGATGCTCTGCTACATGAAGGATCCTTCCCTGGAAGGTACAGGGAGCAAGGGGGTGCCCTGGTCTTACGCTCTGCTCTGCTAATCTGGGCTATGCTGAGCTGTGCTGAGCTGAGCTGAGCTGTGCTGGTCTGCACTGTCTTCCAGCATGATTTCCCCAGCAGAAGCCTTCACAAAAAATCTCCATCTCACATCAGCTGCCTTTTGTCACTCACCAATGGCCCTCACCAAAGTCCAGGATGTGTCCAGCACAGAATAGATGTGGAGCGGCATTTTACAAGCAGGCCCTGGCAGTGTAGAGTGCAGAGTGGCTCAGGAACTGCCTGGGCTTCCCACCTTCTGCTCTGGCAGGACCCCTGTTCTACCACATCCCTGCCTAGCAATGCCTAGCTTGGCTGCTACAGTCAATGTACAGGTGTTTTAGCTCCATACTGAAGTCCCTTAAGACCAAGAGGGTTGTGAGGGATCTCATCCAAAAGGCCCCTGGAGGCATCCGGGATGACACCTGGGCTAGTGGACGGGGTCAACCCTGTCCAAACCTGTTCCTTATGTCAGCCCATCTTTCCCATTCCCTAGATCACCTCGTTCCTGTCTTGTCTTCTCATGCCCATCTGGTTCTCTTCTCCTTGAGTATCTGGCTATTCTGCCCTCCAAAACAGTCATCAAAGTCATGAATTTGGAAAGGGATCATGAGAGGGCATTAAAGGAATGGTGGTGTCTTAGGTTTCTACTGTTCTGAGCAGACACCATGACCAAGTCAAGTCTTACAAGGACAACATTTAAATGGGGCTGGCTGACAAGTTCAGAGGTTTGATTCATTATCATCAAGGTGGGGAACATGGCAACATCAAAGCAGGTATGGTGCAGGAAGAGCTGAGAATTCTATATCTTCATCTGAAGGCTGCTAGAAGAATACTGGCTTTCAGGCAACTACAACAAGGGTCTTAAAGCCCACACTTGAAGTGACACACCTACTTCAACAAGGCCACACCTCCAAATAGTGCCACTCCCTGAGCCAAACATATATAAAACTTCACAGGGAGTGAGTAGACAATGGAACACACCTGGTCAGAAAACAGATCTGGGGAGGAAGTGAACCTGCCAGAGAGGAATGTCAGAGGACAATGCGGGTAGGGGTAAAAACGGAATGCATGTATATATGTGTACTGGCTGGTTTTATGTGTCAGCTTGACACAAGCTGGAGTTATCACAGAGAAAGGAGCTTCAGTTGAGAAAATGACTCTATGAGATCCAGCTGTAAGGCATTTTCTCAATTAGTGATCAAGGGTGGGGAGGGCTCCTTGTGGGTGATGCCATCCCTGGGCTGGTAGTCCTGGGTTCTATAAGAAAGCAAGCTGAGTAAGCCAGGGGAAGCAAGCCAGTAAGAAAATCATCCCTCCATGACCTCTGCATCATCTCCTGCTTCCTGACCTGCTTGAGTGTTAGTCCTGACTTCCTTTAGTGATGAACATCAATGTGAAAGTGTAAGCTCAATAAACCCTTTCCTCCCCAACTTGATTCTTGGTCATGGTGTTTGTCAGGAATAGAAACCTTGACTAAGACAATGGGAATGCCATACCAAAACCAAATTGTTCTTTTGTTAGCCTGAAAGTTAAAATAAAACAACACAATCCCATTTGTCCATGCATTAGCAGAAACATTCTCTGCCTACAGGCCTTACCCCAGCAGCCTTGATGGCATCATTGTGATGAGATTTCTGATCTCTGTCTTGTATATTGGGCCAGGGCTTCTTCTCTCAGGTGGCAGGCCCACTCTATGCCTGAGGTTGCTTGCTGCCATTGCCTGAGGAAATCCCTTCATATTTTGAATTGCCTGATCCTTAAGTTCCAAGAGCACCACTCTCTCTTGGGTCAGGCCATTGTCCTAGGGTGACACTAGTGTCACCTGCATCCATCCCTTCCCACAGCTCTGTGCCAGCCTTGAAACTTCCTCACCAGCCTGTCTCTAAGGAAGGTGGGCTGAGCCTCTTCCCCAGAGAGTCTCTCCTCCAGGGGATTTACTGTTGCTGCCGCAGTTTAGAACCCCCTCATCCATGCAATTTTGCATATGCTCAATAATTTTGTTTCTTCCTTTTTAACCTCAACCTTAAACGTACTCTTGAGCAAACAATGAGCCATGTGAGACAGTTGCCACCCACATCTGAACATGGAAAGTCCTGCCCCTCTTCCCCTCTAGGGCTCCTTGCTCATGCACATGGACGGTGAGTGCTAAGCCAAGTGTGAGGTGCAGTTTGGCAGGAAGCCATAACCACGTTATTGTTGAATTCTGGATTTTTGCCCATTAATAAAAATACTGGCTAAGCAAGAAACATGAGCTAAAAGAAAAAGGCAGAATTGATGTCTTTGAGGAAAAAAACAGCCTAAATGACTTGGCAGTCTCTCTCCCTCTCCCCCCCCCTCCCACTCCCGTCTCTCTCTACCTCCTCTTATCACCTTGCACTCTGCTTTCTATTAAAGATGCTTTCTATTTTATTCATTATTACTTAGAATGAGAATCACAAAGAGACAACTGCTTGATGTGGACCTGTTTTAGACTCTATCACTGGCAGATTGGGAAACAGAAATTTAGATTATCAGACAACAGGGAAGACTTGAATAGATAACGACACAGGTCACTGCTATTGTCACCTGCTGCTTGTCTTAGGACCAGTGTCCAGACTCAGGGACAGTTTGTGCTTGAATTTAGCACTCCCTGCACACCTCAGGAAGGAGAGGATGAACCAGCCATGTGAAGGTCTACTTTGATAATCCAGAAAGTCCTGGCCTTACAATAAGACATATGGATGGGAGTCTTTCTTGTGCATTAAGTGTTGATCTGGACAAAAATGGGCCAGAAAGTTGCTATGGAAGCCAAACTTTTCGGAACTGATGACATCTCTATTTTATGCAAAGAAAATGTATCCCTAGTCCTTTGAGTTTACACTTGCCTGACTGGGAAACCCTCCTTCTGCCCCATTCCAGTTTCAGCTGAGATCACCTCGTACTTTGGTTTTCTGCATCAAGCCTTGACATCTCCCAATGGCTGCTCTTGAGCACACTGCAGAGAGCTTCAAACTAAGGTCACCTGTAGTCACGCCATCTAACCCTCTCCTTCTCAGTTGTCCAATTTATGTGAAGAGACACCATGACCATGGCAACTCATAAAAAATGCATTTAATTGGGGCTTGTGTACATTCAAAGGTTTAGTCCATTGTCATTGTGGAGGGAAGCATCGCAGGACATAGGCAGACATGGAGCTGGAGAGATCTGCAGCCAGATTACTAGGCAGCAGGAAGAGAGAAACTCAGGGACTGTTTGGGCTTCGTTAACCTCAAATCTCACCTTTGGTGACACACTTCCTCCAATAAAGTCATACTTCCCTGTCAAGTAGTGCCACTTCAAAAAGACCAAGCATTTAAAACATGAGCAAACGAGGTTATTCTTATTCAAACTACCCTCCCTCCTAGCAGTAAGACCCTGACTGGGTCCATCCTCACTTCATCTCCAGTAGTATTTCTCCTCTACTTACCACCTATAATCTACTGTCCTTGCATGTCTTCTGCAAGCCTCTCAGGGCCTTCTAGTCTGAGGATCTTGTTGTCTCTGGGCCTTAGCTTGGGGCATCCAAGTGAGGAAACATGTTTTTGTATTCATTAAACCTTATATTGTCCATATCCAGCAAATCCTTGCTCACAAGAACCATGTTGGGCCCTAGAAATCTTGTGGGAAGGTTGGTTCAAGTATCTCAGACCCCAGGAAGCTTGTGAAGGAAGTGGTTTCAGAGGCTGAGAAAACTGACCATCAGTGGAGATTTTCCTTTAATTTTATTTAAAGACACTCCAAACACCAGGATTTTCAGTTTATACTTAGATGTTGCATTGAGACCTGAGCCCCAGGAAGCTGCTGGTGGCTGAATATTGGCCTCTAACATCAGACTGCACTTGGAGACAAGTTCTCTTTTCTGTGTATTTTCAAAGCATAAGACCTGGCTCTCAGTCCATGATTAATAGCTGTTTGATTGACCCGTCTGTTATGATGCCTTATGATTAATGGGTTTATGTAGTAAACCCAAGAACACTTTCCAGTATGTTTTGGGCTGTTTGTTTACTCCAGGCTTATGTTTGTCACTGCAAAAATAATTCTCACCTTAAAGGGCCAATGAAATAATTTGTTCTAGAGTTAATATGAATGACCATGGTCTGGGAGTACAGATTTAAGTCACCCAAGTGTAATGTTCAAATGTGGTAACAGTTTGATGACATTCTTATAGGAATAAACAAAGGAAATTATAAATCAAGCTACTTTTTGAAAACATCATTGGAAACATCAGAGAGGTGGGTTGAAGCAAGGCAAGGAACTCTCCAATGGGCCTCAGATGGTGTTTAAGGATGTAGTTATCCTCGGTTTTGTGGAAGCCACTGGTCCAGAGGTTCCTTACATGTTAGATACAAGCATATTTGGTCAGACTCAGAGCATGGCAGAGAATAGCTAATGCGGAAGTTAAAGATTGTCTAAGATACATTAAGATTATGAGCTGGACCTGCAACATTCCAACCTCCCCACCACCGTTGATATTCCAACCAGTTAACCAGTCAGGCAGAAGGTTCGGGGGAAGTGCTATTCCCCTGAGTCTCCTTTGTTCTATGGAAAGTGAACTTGGAATTTGGGATGTGAGGCCATGTTCACCTCCCAGAGAGACTCACCTGTGAGAAGAGGTGACCGTGATGCTCTAAAAGCAGCTGTTCCACCTGCCACCCAGGTGTAGATCTTCCTCTGCAGCAGCTCTGGCATTCCAGAACGCCCACTGCCTGCTCTGAGGTACTGAAGTGCCATGCACTGTGTCCCTAGTGAGAGTGAGGCTAGGGGCATGCACAGCCCACACTTTTAGTCTAGTCACGACTAGAGCAAAAGAATCACACCAGCTGAACCACAGACTTCCAATTTCTGTGCCGTTATCTATTAATTTTAAATTAACGCTCTGCCCTTTGTCAGAGAGCTCAGGGTGCTTGGTGATAAGAGACTGAACACAAGTACACAATAGAGAAGCACTCTCGACACCCAGCGTGTTTCCTAGGTGAATGAGAGATCAAGCTTGCTTCTGACTTCATTGTGGAACTAGGTTTCTGAGGAGAGAACGGTGTTAAAAAATGAAGAGGTGGTGTTGCTGGGGAAACCGAGGTTTCTTTTATTGGTCCTTATTCTCTAGTTAATAAAAGAATTCAGAAACAGACTCAAAAGAAAGCCCAAGGACAGTTTCATTAGTGCCTAAGAGGAAATATAGTACAGGTTAGGTAAAAATCCCAGCAGCTTCCACGAGAAGACGTTAAAAACAAAGTCAAGCCTTTCAAGTTGGGCCTGGAACAGAGATCAACAGCTCATCAAGAGAGGACAAAGACCTCTCAAGAACGGAAGTCGGAAGTCAGAAGTCGGAAGACGGAAGACAGAAGACTGAAGAGGGAAGATGGAAGGCGGAAGCGGAAGGCAGAAGACAGAAGGCAGAAAGTGGAAGGCTGAAGTTGCCAGCAAGAGCCCCCAAGCGTCCAGCCATGGAGGTAGCATCTTCTCCAGCTCCCCTCTGCCTCTCCTCTCATTTGCATTTCATGAGCTCTGTCTCATGACTGTTCTGTTCAGTAGATGACCCTAAGGTCTTGCTTTTCCTTTGCAAACCGGCATCCGTCCCATGTTCATCTTGACATAGGCTTTTATTGTTTTAGAGTTCTGTTACAGTGGGGTAAATTAAGAGACACCATTTCTCACAGAATCAGCTACTAGCTTTGTGATCCTGGTCAGTCTGGCTCAAAGCTTTTCACCTTGACCTCTTCCTATCTGCCTTGTGGAAACCACTGAGTAGTTCTCGGATTATGAGTCACAGGGACCATGGGGTGTGGGAAGAAGAGTGAAAGGAATCTGAGTGGTGCCAGCAGTGTGAGCAGGGTGAAGGGGTGACAACTGTTTAGAACCTTGTTCTAAAGGGGGGAGGACATGAAGAAATCAGAGACCCAGAGGAAAGAGCAACATGAGAGGGACACCTTACAGAGTATGGAATCTTTAGCAGTGAGGTGCAAGCAGTCATTCCCTCTGTCTGTGTGTCTCTCCCTGCATCTGTCTCAGTATCTCTGTCTCTGTGTCTCTTTGTTTCTCCCCTTCTCCTTTTTCTCTTCCTTTTGTGCAGGGGAGGAGCCAAATATCGACATAATACTCTAACCTTGCTCCTTCCTTGACTCATGCACCTGTGGTCACCACTAGATAGACTGTAATGGAAGTCAAAGTATTCAGCCTCTGATGTCAGAAAGCAGGGTCTGAGAGTGCAGGTACACAGAGAGTCACATGATAAAATACCTGCAAGATCACTGAAAATATAAAAAAGTTATGGTGAACTTAACAAAACAGGATTTTATTTTAACTTATGAATTGGGAGTAGGACTTTTAAAACCCAAATAAAACAGCTTGCAATTTTTTGAACCTTTAAGAAGTCCGGTGTTAAAAGAGCTTCACCACCCAAAACATGCTATGATCAGAACACTTGTTCATCCTATGCAGGTCATGGAGACATGGCTGTCACAAATCTCTATATTAGGCTTAAAAAGTACCCAAGCCAGCAACAAAGCCAGAGGTGTCCCTTCCCAATTCTGTCCCAATGACACCTAACTCCCCTGTCCTCAGCTGTTTCAGACACATAACTCGACAGTGGGACAGCCTTGCACATGACAATTCTGACATCAGGGCATCTCTGACCTTGAGGAATGGGAAAACAGAGTAGACAACAGTGAAATGCTCAATGCACACACAGTCTTTGTTAGTTTTCTCCAGTCCTCTAGTTCTTAGCAGAATTTATGTCCTTGTAGTTTTAGGATGGAAGGCCCTGGATTCCCATTGTCAAGTTGTTGAAGGCTCCCTTCAGTTCATACCATCTCTCCAGCAACAGTCATAAGACATTCCATGCGTATACTTTTGCCACATCCAACTGGAAAGAAAAAGCTCACATTTCACAGCCTATAGTGAAGATGGCCCTCCAAATTCTAGCCAAACCAAGTCCATGGTGCACAGGCCACCATTTAGTTCTGTGAGCTTAAATGAGGAGCCAAACCTCACCAAGCTGAGTCATACTTCCAGCAGGATCTGGTACATGTGAAGTTTCTGATAAGAACTTGAATAGCGTATAACTGAATACATAGATCATGTCCGTGTCTCGATGACTTCATCCTCTGCTCAGGAGCATGTAAACTTAGATCATTATAAAACAGGAGCTCAGTGGCTACTGCCAAGGCTAAGGGAGTTACAAAATCAGTAGATAAAGCCACCCTCATGCCGTCCAATGCTACTTACACATTCTCCAATAATTTATTTACTCAGCAAACGAGGCTTGTTTGCACCAGGCTTTGGTTTGTCAGCATGGTCTGATTCAGCAGCAGATGTGACTTTAATGTCTCCCAGGATGTTCACACAAAAGGCTCATATTCAAGGCTATCACTATCTGGTGACAGACTTCGAGGGCAACTTTAAAAGTCTGGCTTCTTGAATGCCCACAGTAACTATGAGGTTGTGCCTCATGTGGTTTCCCAATCCCTCCTGCTTCCGGTAGGTTATTTACACATAGTCTCTAAAGAGAGGTATGTATTATAAAAGCCATTTAATAGAAACTGACTAATTAAAGATGCTGTGAAAAGTCCTCCCCCTCACACACACACATACACACACACACACACACACATACACACACAATATAAAACATTGCAGGAGGGCATTACAAATGTTACAAGCAGTTGTAATATTAAAACACAAATTTGAATCCTATTTAAATTAGATTAAAATTGTGTCTTTTTTAAAAAAAAGTTTAAAACAGGCAGCTAATGAGCTTTGTTTCCTATTTCTAAGGGGAAGTGCACTGCAGACCAACTCTCAACAGAGTCAAGACTCTGAGTGTGCACTCAATGCTTCTGAAGTAGAATTACCTGACAAGAGAAACGAATACACAAACAAGCCATGCTGTCTGTTTTGTTGTCATAGCCCTAAAACACAGGCAGAAACCTAATTTACCAATATGCTCATGTAAACACTAGATTCACCAGTAGCTGCTGTCATAAAAAGACAGATTATGTTGAAATCTTAAGAAAGCCTCACCCTAGAAAGTTTGCTTCCAAGTTGTACTAAAATTGCTTATAAACAGCAGACTTGGCAAATGTGCAGAGGAAAAAAATACAATTTATTTTTTGTGAAAGACAAAAGGGTAAAGTCATGCAGCTGATGGAAGAATAAAACTTCAAGAAGTCACTGACAGAGTAGCTGTGTTCAGACTCATCATGACAGTCACGGTTGTGGTGATTCGGAAAATGGCAGTGCCTAAGGAACATCTAGCTGCATGCCATTTAATGCTGCATTAACATACATGCGTTTCTGTAAGTAGTCCTGAGGTCGTGAAATCCAAATCTCAGAAATGACAAACTAATGACCTCAACATCTCTCTAACTTCACCGTGCAGGTTGGTTTTTGTCATCTTGACACAATTCGTGGTCATCGGGGAAGGGGAAGTGAAGGTTAACCAAGTGCCCCCATAAGATTGGTCTGTAGGCAAGTCTGTGGGGGCATTTCCTTGATTAATGAGGATGTGGGAGTGAAGGTCCAGCCCACTGCTGGAAAGGCCACCCTGAGGCAGGTGGCCCTGGGTGGTTAAAGAGCATAGATAGGCTGAGCAAGCCACAGAGAGCAAGCCAGGATGTAGTGCTCCTCCTGCCTTCAAAGCCAGGTCACCCTTCTCACTGTAGAGCTTCGGAAGAAAGCTGAGAAGCCTCATTAGGAAAAGCCAAGAACACGGACCAGAGCCAGTGCTCACACGCACACAGCCAACCCTGGTATCCACAGATCCCCCACTCACAACTCTCCCCCAACCTGGACAGAGCCCACAAATCTGCAGACAGAATCCTTCTCATGTGCCCAAAGCCTTCTTCATAATGACTGACAGTAGCATGTCCTCTAATCAAACAGCTGGCTGCTAACAAAGCAAAAGGAAAACCACAAAGACAGAAGTGACAGGTGGACAGGCAGATTGGTCTGAAGTGATTGAAGTTGCAACAGTCAGCACAGAACCATGCGATTTCATCTAAATACTGTTTGGGTCCAACAACCAAACAGTGCAAAGAACAGCGGCATGTGCAACAGCAGGGACAGGCTCAGTGAGGAAGTGCGGTCTAAAAAGTGTATCTATTTCGCAATTTCGACATCTCAGGTGAATGCAAACTTCTGTAACTATCTCAGACTCCTTTAATTTTCTAGGTTACCACTCCTTGGTGAACCAGCTTTAGGGCAGAGAAGGCAGGCTTCCTCGGGGCTTCCAATGCTTCTTGCCCTCTTTCTAAAGTTCTCATTCCAAGAGGAAAGTGAGTTTTCCCAGTCATGGCCTCAGTAGCTTAATGCTAACAGAAGCGAGTCCATGTCACACATTATCGTCACCAAAGAGCTGAGGTACCTGAGCAGGCAGGGACATAGGGCTTCTTTGGTATCTTTTCTTACCACACTCTCTCTCAACTACTCCCAGAGAACAATAACAGTAAAGTCATAAAAAATCATTCAAAGATCATAACTTCATACAAAATAAACTTAGCATTCCTGTGCCACAGAGCTGAGGCAGAAGAGGGATCAAGAAGAACTGCTCTACAGAGACAAGGCACAAACCCACTGAGCAGCAGACTCAAGCCTCCACTATGCAACGACAAACAGGATACTCATTCACCACTAACCTCCCTGCTGTGTCAAGAGCTGAGCTGCTAAAGTGGACTTAATTCTCAGGAGGAATAGGGGGTGGTGTTTACCAGAGTAGCAGCATTTTTGTACAACTTGGGAGAGAATAAACACACACAAAGTGCATGCACACACACAAAGCACATGTACATACTGACAGATGCACACATATACCAATATAAACACTCCATCACACATACACAAACACCATACCACATACAAGAGATTATACACACAAACACACCACACATATACAACATACCCCTATTATACCACCCACAGTACATATATACATAAACACCACATACATTCATAGCACATATACACACAAACACCACACACATACAAAGGACATACAAATACCACCTCTCTCTGTCTCTCTTTCTCTCACCCCCACACATATGAACAATACATCATACATGCAGCACACCTATATACACACACCTGCTTGAGGTAAATGTGAGATCTGAAATTCCAAAGTGCATAAGAAGGGTGTCATTGATCAGGAAAGGCTGAAGTCCACTAAGCACAAATTCACTCCACAGGTCATATGTCCAATGGAGGAACCTTTCAAAGTATAAGGCCTCAGAGCTACAACCAGTGTGACAAACCATCAAGCAAGCAGTTTGAGAAGAAAGCCTAGTAGAAAAAAGGAAACAAGCAAACAAACAAAAAACAAATCGGCTGCGTACATTAGAAGGGACCGGAGAACTGGAAAGCTGAGGCAGTGGCCCAGCGTGCTGAAGAAGTCAGAGGGAGCAGAGGCAGAAATCCTCCTGACAGAGAGAAGGGATGGATGGGCAAGCTCCACTGCACACCTGGGGCGGACTGACTCAACATTCTGTGCACGGACAAGGCGGGGATGGTAAGAGCTTGCATATGTTTCACACATATTTTCTGCATATGTGTCTAGATCTGCATCTGATGTCATCAAAACAAAAGTAAAGAGCATCAGAGGTTTTAAAAAACAATGTGTATAAAAGCTTCCAGCAAGTTAAAAAATGGCAAACCCCAAGAGACTGGTAATCCTTGCACTGAATGTAAAAATTAACTCAAAAGAATCCATTAAAGGATTGAATTCACAAATTAGAGGATTAAATTCATGCTGATAATATGATTATTTGCTGTATAAATAGAAGGGTCCCATTTGAACAATGTGATCCCAGACAGTTCTGAGTCACTGGAAGTCCCAATGTCCACCAGCTGTCTCTGCTTCCAAGGACAACCACCTCTGCGGTTTATTTATTTATTTATTTATTTATTTATTTATATTATTTTTATTTTTATTTTTTATTTGATATATTGTTTATGTACATTTCAAATGATATCCCCTTTCCTGGATCCCCCCTCCCCGAAAGTCCCATAAGCCCTCTTCCCTCCTCTTGTTCCCCAATCAATCCCCTCCCACTTCCCTGTCCTGCTATTCCCCTACACTGCTGCACTGAGCCTTCCACGACCAGGGGCCTCTCCTTCCTTCCTTCTTGGGCATCATTTGATATGTGAATTGTTTCTTGAGTATTCCAAGCTTCTGGGTTAATATCCACTTATCAGTGAGTGCATATCATGTGTGTTCTTTTGTGATTGGGTTGCCTCACTCAGGATGACATTCTCCAGTTCCACCCACTTGCCTAAGAATTTCATGAATTCATTGTTTTTAATAGTTGAGTAGTATTCCATAGTATAAATATACCACATTTTCTGTATCCATTCCTCTGTTGAGGGGCATCTGGGTTCTTTCCAGCCTCTAGCCATTATAAATAGAGCTGCTAAGAACATAGTGAAGTATGTGTCCTCATTACATGCTGGGGAATCCTCTGAGTATATGCCCAGAAGTGGTATAGTGGGGTCCTCCTTGCCAAAGGCAATATACAGATTCAATGCAATCCCATCAAAATCCCAACTCTACTCTTCATAGAGTTAGTGTACTGGCTGGTTTTGTGTGTCAACTTGACACAGGCTGGAGTTACCACAGAGAAAGAAGTTTCAGTTGGGGAAGTGCCTCCATGAGATCCAACTGTGATGCATTTTCTCAATTAGTGATCAAGGGGGAGGGCCCCTTGTGGGTAGTACCACCCCTGGGCTGGTATTCTTGGGTTCTATAAGAGAGCAGGCTGAGCAAGCCAGGGGAAGCAAGCCAGTAAGGGACATCTCTCCATGGCCTCTGCATCAGCTCCTGCTTCCTAACCTGCTTGAATTCCAGTCCTGACTTCCTTTTGTGATGAACAGCAACGTAGAAGTGTAAGCTGAATAAACCCTTTCCTCCCCAACTTGCTTCTTGGTCATGATGTTGTACAGGAATAGAAACTCTAAGACAAATTGGTACCAGCATAGTGGGGTATTCCTGTGATAACCTAGCCATATTTGGGGGAGGACCGTGGAAGGACTTTGGAACTTTGGGCTAGATGATCCATTCAATGTTGAGAGCTTGGTGGAAAGTTCTGTAGGAGCTTGGAAGACAATGTTAAGAAGAGTGCAGAAGATGGAAGCCTGGCTTGTGAAATTTCAGAGGGAAGACTAAAGACTCTTACAGTGGCCATGTTTTGATTGTGAAGATTCTGTGGTTTTGGTTAGCTGGGGCTGAAGAATCAGCTGTGATTAACAAGACAGCAGAACCACTAAAGCAAACCTTTGTGTTACTGGGACTATTGATGCTGCTTAGCTGGAGCTAAGAAATTAGCAATGATTAAGAAGAGACCAGCATCACTGAGGTGAAATCTTCTAGGAAGTGTTTTCTGAGAGCACAGAGGGTGTGTTCCAGAGATAGCCACAGTTGTATTTTGTGCTGTGGCTGGACTTGGTACTGTGTAAGAGTCACCCAGATGGTACTGGTTTTGAAGGCATGAAGGGGTCATGAAGATCAGCTGAGGCTCTTGGCCCAGTGAAAGACCACGGAAGGCCATTGGTGAAGGTGCAGCCTCATTTGCAATTGATATCCCAGGACTTGAAGGGGTCATGCATAGGAGCAGAGGCTTGTCACCATGAAGAGAGCCTATGAGAGGCTATTGGTGAAGCCTAATTGCAGTAGAAGATAGCAGCATTTTGGAGATGCCACTACCATGTGAGGACCACCAAGAACAGCAGCAGCAGTGGAATACAGGCAGCTGGAGCCTAGAAGACAAGCTGTGTGCTACAAAGGGCAGAGCTGGAGAAGTGACCCAAGCCTTTGGAAGAACCTGAAAGATCATGAGTTGGATCCCAGACATTGAACCATTGGAGTTTGAGTTTTGCTTTTGGTTGTGACTGTGCCCTGATATGTTTCCCTCTTGAAGGAAGAAAGCATTTTAGTGGAGCCCATAGTTGAGAGACTTTGAATTTTTAAAAGACTTTGAATTTTAAAGATATTGGACATTTTGAAGTGATTGAACTTTTAATGTGTAAAGACTGTGGGACTTTTAAAGTAATTTAGATCTTGGGGATGAATAAGAAAGTAAAGGTTGAGGCTTAATAGTGATGTGTTTGTGTGTCAAGTTGATAAGGGGTCAATTGTACTGGCTGGTTTTGCGTGTCAACTTGACACAGGCTGGAGTTATCACAGAGAAAGGAGCTTCAATTGGGGAAGTGACTCCATGAGATCCAACTGTGAGGCATTTTCTCAATTAGTGATCAAGGGGGAGGGCCCCTTGTGGGTGGTACCATCCCTGGGCTGGTATTCTTGGGTTCTATAAGAGAGCAGGCTGAGCAAGCCAGGGGAAGCAAGCCAGTAAGGAACATCTCTCCATGGCCTCTGCATCAGCTCCTGCTTCCTAACCTGCTTGAATTCCAGTCCTGACTTCCTTTTGTGATGAACAGCAACGTAGAAGTGTAAGCTGAATAAACCCTCTCCTCCCCAACTTGCTTCTTGGTCATGATGTTGTGCAGGAATAGAAACCCTGACTAAGATAGTTAGAACAATTCTCAAATTCATCTGGAATAGCAAAACACCAAGGATAGCTAAAACTATTCTCAACAGTAAAAGAACTTCTGGGGGAATCAGTATCCCAGACCTCAAGTAGTACAGAGAGCAATAGTGCTAAAAACTACATGGTATTGGTACAGTGACAGGCAGGTAGATCAATGGAATAGAAGTGAAGAGCCAGAAATGAACCTACACAAATATGGTCACTTGATCTTTAACAAAGGAGCTACAGCCGTCCAATGGAAAAAAGATAACCTTTTCAACAAATGGTGTTGGTTCAACTGGAGGTCAACATGCAGAAGAATGCAAATCAATCCATTCTTATCTCTTGTACTAAGCTCAAGTCCAAGTGGATCAAGGACCTCCACATAAAACCAGACACACTGAAACTAATAGAAAAGAAACTGGGGAAGAGCCTTTAGTACATGGGCACAGGGGATAATTTCCTGAACAGAACACCAATAGCTTATGCTCTAAGATCAAGAATTGACAAATGGGACCTCATAAAATTACAAAGTTTCTGTAAGGCAAAGGACATTGTCAAAAGGACAAAACGGCAACCAACAAATTGGGAAAAGATCTTTACCAAACCTACATCTGACAGAGGGCTAATATCCAAGATATACAAAGAACTCAAGAAGGTAGACTCCAGCGAGCCAAATAACCCTATTAAAAATGGGGTACAGAGCTAAAAAAAGAATTTTCACTTGAATATCAAATGGCTGAGAAGCACCTAAAGAAATGTTCAACATCCTTAGTCATCAGGGAAACGCAAATCATAACAACTCTGAGGTTTCACCTCACACCAGTCAGAATGGCTAAGATCAAAAATTCAGGAGAAAACAGGTGCTGACAAGGATGTGGAGAAAGAGAAACACTCCTCCACTGCTGGCAGGGTTGCAAGCTGGTACAACCACTCTGGAAATCAGTCTGGTGGTTCCTCAGAAACTAAGCACGATTCTACCGGAGGACCCTGCTATAACACTTCTGTGTTTCTCTTACTGTGATACTCAGACCCAGCATCTCTGACAGGCCCTACTGTAAGCCCCAACCAAGAAGCTCTTCAGTCCCAAGCTACTTCCTATTCATTGCTTCTTCTTCCTAGTTTAAAATGTTTTTTAAAGTATTCTTTGAGAATTCCATACACGACACAATGTGTTTTCATCAAGCCTGCCTCCCACTCCCTCCCTGACAGCAATGTTTCTTTTTTTCCTGAGTGCTTCCTGAATTCGTTATACATATTGACATAACTTTTGATGGAGCTGTGTCCTGATAACCTGATGAAGGTTAGCAACGTTGTAAGTTGTTGCTTATCTATAAACCCTGGATGCTTTCTGGAGGTCTTCAGGGTTCTGGCCTGGCTGGAGCGACCAAGGAGTTGCTCTCTCTTCCATAGCTGCTGCTATCTAGAACAGCAAGATGCTGCTACCCAGCCAGCAGGCCAGTGCAAGCAGGGAGGGGAAGTACAATTGAAGTGTGTGTGTGCCCAGGCAGCTTCCAGCCTCCAGAGAACTCTCTTCCCAAGAGCGTTACAGCTCTTATATGACAGACACACCCAGGTGATCTTGGTGAAACAATTTCCGCACCTTTATTCCTTGTGGACAGTATCTTATATACATTTTGGGGTTGGTTGGGGGTCTAAGAGCAGATGCTTTCTATTGGCTTTTTCTGAGTTATTAGGGATGCGTCATCTGCACATGTGGAGATGTCAGGTGCTGCCCCTATGTGACTGATTGTTATGGTCTTCTCCACGTGGTGCTATGGTCACATGACAGGAATTTGGTTGGGAGTGGGTAAAATGCCTACAGTCCTCGGGCCAGAGGGTTCTGGGGTTTCTGAACCCACTGAAACTTACCAAGTTTTCTGGCATGGTCTATTGCTTCACAATAAGTTGAACAATAAGTTGGATGCACAGATCTGTGAGCCCTCCCAGGTTAGCAATACAGCCCATGGAACAGACACTCTGGTCCCATGGCTGAGAAGAGGCTGGAGCCCGAAAACCACATCTAGTTTCAAACTAAAGTTCCCCAAATGAGTATGGCTTCTACATCTGCAAAATCAAAGCAAGAGGCAAACCAGCCTAAGCTGGATAATGCATCACCACTGGGACAGCAATATGACTCTTCGGGGTTGAGAAAAAATAACACGTGTGGCACTCAGTTGCACAAGTCAATCCTCACTAGGCCACCAAGTGTGAACTTCTACAGTGTGTGCAACACTGTGGTAGATTTTTGTTCATGAGCCTCTATGTTTTCTTGATATTAGGAGACATGAATGGGTTTTTCTGTTTAATAATCCCAGCACTGTCTATGAATCCCAGTACTGCCGTACAGTGTGTGGACAGTAAGTGTGATCAGGATGAATGTTCTGTCTTCCTCCTTGCCTCCTTGTCCTTGGGCCACCTGTGAATTCTCTGTCTGGGCAGAGTCTATGGTCCACTCAAGTCATGAAGTAAAAGGCTGTGAGCCCTTCAGGCCAAAGCATTGGAGTTGGGCTACATTGTACCTGGAACAGTCTGAGGGTTCAGACTCTACCTGCCTTTGAACTGTTACAGAAGCATCCTGGGCATCTGCATAGTGAAAGGAGGCCCTCAGCATCCTTGGCTCAGAAAACAGCTGACCGTCAAGAATCACTTTACCCACTTCATAGCCAGCAGCAGGACACCCATTCCTTACCCACAGAAGAGCCAGAGAGATCAGACAACTGCTCATTTATTGTCACCCAAATGTTTAAGTGAACTCTAATATTAATAAAATACATTACTGACCAAAGTCCCCTTCTGCTGCAAGGTCTTCAGTATCCCATGTTCTCATAGAAGGGACAGTCTCCTAGATTGGGACAACCTAGTACCCCGTGAGAGTCAGCTAGCTCTCTGAACATCTTTGTTTGTTTGTTTGTTTGTTTGTTTGTGAAATACCTCTTGCCCTCAGCAACTAAACAAAACTAAACTTTTGAAGAACTTTGCAACCAAATCACTAATAGGACTTGGGAGCATCTCAAACTGTATGCTCAGTCTCGTACTTCACGGTGTATTCACATGTTCAAATCTAACCTGCCTCTTTGAAAATCATCTAACAGACCTTACCATGCCCTGGGTCCTCCAAGCAGTCCACTTTTACAATCCAAGCTAAATGGACAGCCTTAATCTTAAACTGTGTGTGCCTCCATGTCCCAGACCCAGAATAACATAAGTGGATGTACGTCACAGTAACCATTTGCTGACAGCAGCCAACAGTTTAGAAACAACCTTAAAAAAAAAAAAAAAAGAACAACTATAACTTCGCCGGCGGTGTTGGAGGCAGCACGAGATGAAGGCTGGAGGTTTTGACTGCCGTTCTGGATCAGCCAGGAGTCAGTGATGTAACTTCTTCCCCTGTAAAACGGTTAACGGTTTCTGGGAAAGTTATCTCTCCCTCCTTTCCCGCACCCTGTGTTCAGTGCCATTCAAAAAACACGGAGCAGGGACTTTTGTTGTGTACAGGCAACAGGGACAGACAACTCAGATGCTCATAACAGACAGAAGGAAAAAGAAGAGAAATGTTGAGCCCAAGACTGAGCTCATTGCTTGTCTAGCCTGCTCCAAGAGGAAGACTCTTTTCATTGTTCAATGGCGCCAGTCATGTGAGCCACCAGGAATGACTGGCTATGTCATCCCCTATACCGTCACACCCCAATACTTTCCATCTTCCCTCTCCATTCCTGTCATTTTTGCCAAAGGACCTTGGCCATTGCAGCATTCTCCTTAAATCATATACCTCTCCTCATGCTGTAGTAGTCATTTTGGGTTAAATCCTCATTATCTTAGCTGGGTGTGTTTCTATCTGTACCAATGACAACACCCAAGGTCCTGTCCTGTTTGAAAATCGACCCAGTGTGAGTCCTGATCTTAAAGTCTCTGGTGGTACCCCTGCTGTGCATTTTGTGACACTGTGGTCACCATAGCTGCAGCTTGTGAAGACTTTGGGGTCTCTGTCTTACTCGGGGTTTCCATTCCTGGACAAAACATCATGGCCAAGAAGGAAGTTGGGGAGGAAAGGGTTTATTCAGTTTATACCTCCACATTGCTGTTCATCTCTAAAAGAAGTCAGGACTGGAACTCAAGCAGGTCAGGAAGCAGTAGCTGATGCAGAGGACATGGAGGGATGTTACTTACTGTCTTACTTCCCCTGGCTTGCTCAGCCTGCTCTCTTATAGAACCCAGACTACCAGCCCAGGGATGGCACCACCCACAAGGGGCCCTCCCACCCTTGATCACTAATTGAGAAAATGCTTTATAGCTGGATCTCATAATGGCATTTCCACAAGGGAGGCTCCTTTCTCTGTGATAACTCCAGCTTGTGTCAAATGGACACACAAAACCAGTCAGTACAGTTTCTATTGGCCTCTAACTTTGAACTCTCTGAGGTTACAACTGGACTGGTACGTCAGGTTCAGACATCCCTTTTCATTTAACAAATGCCGATGAAATCAATCAGCTAGGCTTCCTGAGAGCTTGTACCTTGGTGCTTTTTGTGGTTGAGCCCAGGTAGCAGATCTGACCTCAAGCTCAGACTGGCTGCACAGTCATCCCATCCCACTCTATATAATTGTGTGAAAATGGCACCCATTATAATGTAACTATTGAAAAATCATGAAGTACTGGGTATAAGGAGGAAGTACTAAGGCAGTGCTGGGTATAAGGAGGAAGTACTAAGTAATAGGAAGGAGGAAATGCTAGGTATGATTAGGAAGTACTGGGTATGATGAAGAAGTGCTGGGTATAAGGAGGAAGTGCTAGGTGTATGATGACGTATATACTGGATATGATGAGGAAATGCTGATTCTAAGGAGGAAGTGCTGGCTGTAAGGAGGAAGTACTAGGTAAGAGGAGGAAATTCTAGACAAAAGATTTTTGTGAAACTCTTCTAAGTTAATCTGTAACCATCATATTTTTTTAAGAATGTCATCAGCATAATTTCACTCCTTAGAGAAAAGAACTTACACATTCAATCTAATTACATCACGGCAAAACCATTATAATCATTCAAATAAGTAGTTTAGATCTTAATGAATCGATAAAGTTGGGTCTCAAAAATGTGCTGAGTTTGAATATTGCAGCTTGAGCTGCCCTGTGGATTACAAACAGCGAAGTTCCAGGAGGTCAGCCTTCTTCTGTGTGACAAACTATGGCACAAGTAAGACTTTCTGCTGAGACTGGCTCTGTGAATAGCTTGAATTAAACTGCAGCTATCTGTGTGCTGGGACGCTTAGTACAGTGCAGCCACAACTGCCCCCATAGCCACCTTCCTGCTTAGGACTCTGCATAAGCTTGGCTGGAATTACTTAACTCAGAAACCCTGGTTTATTCTCTTTTTAAAATTGGATATATTTTTATCTACATTACAAATGCTATCCCCTTTCCCAGTTTCCCCCGCCTCCCAATTAGCCCCTATCCCATCCTCCCTCCCCCTACTTCTATGAGGGTGCTCCTCCATCCATCCCACCTCCCCAGCCTCAATTCTCCTACACTTGGGTATCTATGAAGCCTTCATAGGATCTAAGACCTCTCATCCCATTGATGCCTGACAAGGCAATCCTCTGCTACATATGCAGCTGGAGCTATGTGTACCCCTTGGTTGATGACTTAGTCCCTGTGAGCTCTGGGGAGTCTGGTTGGTTGATATTGTTGTTCTTCCTATGGGCTTGCAAACCCCTTCAGCTTCTTTAGTCCTTTCTCTAACTCCTGCATTGGGGACCCCATACTCAGTCCAATGGTTGACTGTGAGCATCTGCCTCTGTATTTGTAAGACTCTGGCAGGGCCTCCCAGGAGACAGCCATATCAGGCTCCTTTCAGCAAGCATTTCTTGGCATCTACAATACTGTCAGGGTTTGGTGACTGTTTATGGGATGGTCCCCAGGTAGGACAGTCTCTGAATGGCCTTTGCTTCAGTCTCCTTCTGATTTTCCCAATAGCTTACATCTACACAAGCTTGTGTGAATGGGAGTCTCCTCACCATATCTTGAAATAATTTGACCCTGGCTTGTGTGTGTGTGTGTGTGTGTGTGTGTGTGTATGTTTTGTTATGACAGAAAACTTTACTGCCTAAGAAAATACAAAAATTACACAGCTCTGGCTGCAGGGCCAGATGACAAGCATTAAGACGATTAACACAGGAGTCTAGGCCAGTGCTTTTCTGTGCTATGTGGTGGCAAATGTGTTGACCTTGTTATCACACAAAGTCTGAAGGCAGGAAATTGCCCAAGGAGTAGAGAGTATGTTTCTGGACAACGAGGGAGCCAGGCCACTGTAGTGGTGACGGCCTACTGCTATCTTCTTTCTTGATGAGATCCTACAAGAAAGACTAGGCTCAGAAAAGAACTGACTAGCTTCACGTGTAAAGGAGGGAGAAAGTGACATAGGGATTCTAGAGCATGAAGACTTGGATGGTACCTGCTTTTCGGTGTTTGTTCCACTGCCCTGCAGGCGCACCATGCCTCCTCACTCTGCAAAGGCTTTCTGAAGCGAACCTAAGACAGAAGGTAGAACACTTGAGATCTTGAATATAATAGGACAGTCACGTGGTGCCCGTGTCTTCCCCAAATTGCTAGTGTGGTAGTATTCTCTATATGTAGTCTCAGGAATTTCCTGACTCTAATAAATGTTCTGATTTAATTTGGGATATGCTTGCCTCAACTCTGTAAATCAAGCTGCCAGCAAGGGTCCATGAAAAGACGTTCTGGATAGCTAGCCCTCCTGACTACCAGTCACTGATTTATCTTTCTGTCTAGCCTGGCAGTGTTTCAAGTTCTCCCTCTGATGTTGGTCTTTAGGCAACTGTGTAGATGGTCTTCCTCATTGCCTCGGGGCTTATGAAGTGACACTGTAAATAAGCCACATCTGGTTAATGATAAAGCTCCCATGTTAGTACATCTTGTGTTGTTATAGCAACAACAAAACGTGAGGCTGGGTATTTCATAAAGAAAATAACCATGTGGCTCAAAATTCTAGTGGCTGAAAAAATCCAGCCAGTGTGGTCAGAACATCCCAACAGGTCCCCTGGATGTACCATTACATGGGAGCTGAATAAGGTATGTGGGAGGATCACAGACGTGGGACAGATACTTACGATAGGCAAACCACTTCACAACTTGTTCCAGGACCAAGGACTTGATTCACTCTCAGAGAGAACATCGGTCCCGTCTGAAAATGGTGTGTTCCGAGACCTAGCTGCCCTCCATTAGGCCTCCCTTCTTAGAGATCTTCCAGCTCCCTTATTGTCACGCAGGGGCCAAGCTTCTGAGAAGCACAGGAGCTTTTGGGAAATGAGTCATATCCACACCACAGCAGGCTGTTGGCTCAGATAACGGAAGAGCTTTGAATGCAAGGTGGAATTAATTCTTTATTGTATATTGAAACAAAAACCTCCTTTAGTTTTAGAACTCGGTGGCATTCCCTCACACCATCAGAATGGCTGTCACACCAAACGCTTTTCCAGCACTAGCCAGCATCAACAGTGTGGGCAAACGTAACTCTCACTCATGTCTAGTGAGAACACATGGCCACAGTGTTCCCTCCTTCCTGCCTGCCTGCCTCTCCTCCTTTCTCTCGCTTTGTTACTCTGCATATTCCTTTGTCCCACTATGCACTCTTTGACTCTGACTGCTTGCACCACTGCCCTCTCCACCGACGGCGAGCGTACACGCGGGCTGACCTCAGGTGTGCTCATGGCACACTCCCTTGTTATGTCATTGAAGGACTTGCTTGCGAACATTTCCCTTGTCTTTTTCTGCTTTAAGTTCCACTGAGCAAAGGGTTTGTGTTTAGCAGTTTGCAGAGAGCTGAGTGAAACTCTACCTTTGGGTACAGAAGTAACAGAGCATGAAAAACTCACCACAGTCTTTAGTTACTGCATTCTTTTGAAAACGTCAGAAATAAGGCAAAACACATCTAGTGAACAAATGTTTTAAAGAAGTCAGGTTGAGTGAAACAGAAATTGGTGAGACTATCTTAGGTCATCACTGGAAAAAAAGGCGGTGTAAAGGAATACACAAAGTCATGAAATGTTTGATGGGTTTTCTCTTATGAAAAAGAGAAGCCGGGCAGTGTTGGTGCACGCCTTTAATCCTAGCACTTGGGAGGCAGAGGGAGGCAGATTTCTGAGTTCCAGGCCAGCCTTGTCTACAGAGTGAGTTCCAGGACAGCTAGGGCTGTACAGAGAAGCCCTGTCCCCCCAAAAAATAAAAATAAAAATAAAAATAAAAATAAAAATAAAAAAATAAAAAGAAAAAAAAGAAAAAAAAGAAAAAAGAAAAGAAAAAACACAAAAACAGAAAATAATATGGCTGTATGTTCTGCCTTTGGCATAAATAAAATATTAGACCCCTCAGCATGAGATGTGATCCAAAACCTTCACTGTGCTGGAGGAGGACACACCAAGCCCTCCTCTTATAACTGTTGTGATAACACTCTGAAAAACCAACTTAGGGGAGTGCAACTTAGTGTTTGTTTAAGCTCACAGCTCCAGGTCACAGTCCATCATAGCAGGGAAACCACAGCGTCAGGAGCTTGAAAAGGCTGGCCCCAGCTCATCACATCACATTCAGGAGCAAAAGAAATGAATGTGTGCGTGCTTCCTCGACTGCATGTGTCCAACTCAAATTCTACTCTTCCACGCTGTTCAGGACTCTGTCTAGAGAGCGGTTCAGACCACACCCGGCTGGGTCTTCCCACACCAATAAGCTCAATTAAGACAGTCATCCACAGATGTGCACAGGCCCACCCAATATAGATAATTCCCCACTGAGACTTTCCTGCCAAGAGATTCTAGGTTGTGTCAAGGTGACACCAAGCTATTTGGTAAGTTAATATCACTACTCAGATGTGATGCGTATGTACGTGATATTCTTATGAGATATGTACCATGTATGTGTATGTGTCTTCCTGGATCATACTTCTCTTTGAGGCAGGCTTTCACAGTTGAACCTGGAGCACACTGACTAACTACTCTAGCTAGCCAGGTTGCCCAGGGATCTGATATCTCTGCCTCCCAAGCAATGGACTTGCAGGCTGCCACTAAGCCTGCTCTGCTTTTCCCCTGGTGAGTTCTCAAAAGCTAACCTCTGGTCCTTGCTCTCACATGATAATGACTTTATCCAGCGAGCCATCTCCCCAGCCAACTCATCTCTTCATTTTTGAAGAAATGTCATTTTTAAAAGTAAATTTTAATACACCTACTTTTAACTTCTCAATACTTTTTCTTCAACCGATTCTTACATCATGGGAAAACATCACTGAAAATGAGGCCTGTGAAATAATCATAAAAAGAAATACCTTTTCATCTCTAGCTATAGGGTAGTGTGGCTTATGTCGGATTTACCCTTCATTTGAAATTTAGTTTTTATTCAAAAGTTTTGTATCAATTTTCTTTTATTTACTCTTATAATCTTTCTCTAGGGTTTTATTCATCTTGATTAGAGTTTTCTGATATCAAGTTTGGTGCCTTAGGCAACTGCTTCATTCTGAGCCATTAATCCAATGTTTTGCCTTACTTTCTGTGTGATCCAGCCTTCACAAGGTAAACAATGTCCCACCTGAGCTTCCTTTTTAGCCTCTGAGGTATATATAACAATGCCCCACCTGGATTTCGCTTCCAGGTTACTCATTTCTTACATGGATTCAGTTGGTGAAGGAAAAGACTCATCCTCTGTGTGTGGAAAACTCAGCCTTACTGGTATATAAGCTAGCCCTAAATGGAAGTCGGCTTACCCTGAAGCATCAGCGTTGACTGCTAAGAACTTTAAGAAGAACTCCACGGTGCATAATGAGAAGAAACGCCAATGAAAACACGGAGCCAGGACGATCTGAGACAGACAGAAAACTATAGAAGTTGTGAGGAAACTATGGTAAGGGAGGTTCAGGCTACATGAGAAAGATTGCAGCTTGCAGAGAAGGTGTCCCTGCTGCTGAGTCTTGGAGAGATAGCTGGAAAGGAAGATTGTGAGGGATGACTACTTTGTCCCCTGTACTGGATGGACTCTGACTTTCTAAAGACAATAAAATGATGCACAGAGAAAGACAGTCTAATTACTTACACATTTAAGGACCCAAGTAGGACACAAGCTCCTGGGACCCACCACAAAACAGACACCTACATCAAGGCTTCTGAACATAAGACCCCCCCTCAAAATTGCTGTACTCACTGATGATGTCTGAGAGTTCAGACTTTTTGATGTTCCAGTTCTAGTGAGTTCCACTGCAAGGCCAGCTTAAGCAACAGCCTGACAAGTATCCTTGGCTTCCTGGATACTTGGAAGTGCTTTAAAAAGAAACTTACATATAGATAGTCCCTTCTCCTTCCCAGGAGGAAGATGCTCCCAAGGATAGGAAAGCATGTGACATGTCTACCCACACAAGGACAGGAGAGAAAATAATGTTACAGGTGCTGACAGAATTGCACAGGTAAATTGTAACAGCCGCCCACCAGGTGTCAAGTACAATTCTGGTGATGACAAGGAGCTGTGTCAGCAAAACCAGACTCAGCTTCTGTCGCAGAAAAATGAGATCCTTGCTGGACAGGCTTGGGTGTCAGCAACTCTCAAGGCCTCGAAAATGGAGCAGTGACAGCCGAGGGGGTTCTGACTTCCTGGCTCCTCGAAGTCCAAGGGCACAAGACTGATATGAGACTCTCCAGAGGCCCCTACAAGAACTGACTGGATCCCAGTGACCTTCCAGTAGCATCTACTGACTCGGGCTGACCAACCCTGGTGTCACAAGTCCTGATCTCAACATCCTGCCAGCCAGATTGGGGTCTGGTGATACCCGTCTTCCATGTCTATGCGTGATTCAGGAAGTGAAAGGAAGAACGGGAACAGAATATCATCCAGTGCACCATGGGGACCTTTAGCTTCACACATAGTGCACTATGGGGACCTTTAGCTTCACACACAGTGCATCATGGGGACCTTTAGCCTCACACACAGTGCATCATGGGGACCTTTAGCCTCACACACAGTGCATCATGGGGACCTTTAGCCTCACACACAGTGCATCATGGGGACCTTTAGCCTCACACACAGTGCATCATTGGGACCTTTAGCCTCACACACAGTGCATCATGGGGACCTTTAGCCTCACACACAGTGCATCATGGGGACCTTTAGCCTCACACACAGTGCATCATGGGGACCTTTAGCCTCACACACAGTGCATTATGGGAACCTTTAGCCTCACACAGAGCAGGCATGGACAGGGGTGTACAGTGCACAGCCACTCCTTATGTTCTGTATATTTCATTGCATTAAATGCTTCAGACTTTTATGAAATTCCTGAGGTAGTAGTGATTATAACTATGCAGGCCTTCAACATTGCTCACAGTCATATTGGGACTTATAACTTATGACAGTGTTACTCATTTATAATTATTGTTCTTAAAAGAACAGCTGCAAAAAGCTTTCATACACACATACACCCCCCCCCCAGATAAAACAAAATTTTCACCCACGTCATACCTTAAAAATTGCTATAAAAGTCTTAATTCTAGGAGCAGTGGTAGCACATGCCTTTAATCCCAGCACCTGGGAAACAGAGGCAGGCGGATTTTTGAGTTCGAGGCCAGCCTGGTCTATAGAATGAGTTCCAGGACAGCCAGGGTTACACAGAGAAACTCTGTTTAGAAAAACGGGGAAAAAACCAACAACTACAAAAACAACAAAAAAACAAAAACAAAAAATCCTCCCAAACCAAAAGTCTTAATTCTAAAACTACTGTAAGGCTGTGAAATGACTCTGTGAGTAAGAGGGCTGCCTCCATCCGATCACACAGTTCAACCCTCTGGGCCTA
Source organism: Apodemus sylvaticus (assembly GCF_947179515.1). Taxonomy (NCBI): domain Eukaryota; kingdom Metazoa; phylum Chordata; class Mammalia; order Rodentia; family Muridae; genus Apodemus; species Apodemus sylvaticus. The sequence continues at coordinate 7,366,385 of NC_067487.1, read as the reverse complement.
AATGATGGAAGGAGATGAATAAAGCCTGAAATTTGGTCTTTGACCTCCAAAGCTCTGCCATTACACTCCCCTGATGATCCTCCCCCCACCACACACATACATTTTTCCCCCTTTCTTTGAGAGAAACCAAAGTCTAGGTCTTTTAAATACTTACTTTTAGGATGTTATGTAGTGAGTTCTGAGTTTTGTGAAATTTAAAACTTAAAATTTTTATAAACTAATTAAAAAATCAAACCTTAAGTTTTATTAAAATTAGATTTATAAAGTTTTAGCAAACCATGGTGTAAAATCAGAATGCTTAATACTGTGAAATAAAACATCAAGACAAAACTAAAATATAATTGTAGAAATACTGCATTTTGTCTCTCAGTGACATAGAAACAACATAATATAAATGAAACATTGTTTAGAAAAAAATGTATAGAAAAGCTTTTGGTGTGTATTTCTGAGTAAAAGAATGTAGCCTGAGGTTATATGCTACATGACTCTAAATAAACAGTATTTCGTACAAGGCAAACCCACAAATAATAAAAAGATATATATTTCTTATGAATTAGTATGGATGGAAATGAATAGGCCTCAAAGTTGCTGGTTATTTTCTAATAAGGAAATTTGTATTTGTAATTTAGCAATTTTAAAATGCTTCCTATTGTATAGGTGGAGTTATCAAAGGTTCCAGGACCTTCCCAGAAATAGAAGGTGAAGATCACAGGAAAGGAGGTGAATCTGGATGTCAAGGACAAAGGTCAAGAGTGTCCAAAGAGCAGAGCAGGGACTGGAAGAGGAGCAGGGCAGGGACTGGAAGAGGAAGCATAGTGGTAAGGACCAATTTCTACCCAGTTCTGGTCTCTAAGATCAAAATCTCTTCCTGTATGCTTTCCTTGAGGGACTCTGTGGGCTGTCCTGGGTTATCTCTGAAAATAATTGCTGTCCGTGGACCGAAAAATGTGAATGTCATATGAAGTAAATATGAAGTTACCCTGCCATATGCCAGACAAAAGGCAAAGGGGGTGGGAACACGGGCTCCAGTGGGAGAAGCGAAGAGTCAGAACCTCGTGGCAGTATCCAGTAAGACCCGAGTACTACTGAATCTGAAAAATGGCACCCACTTTATCAGAGAGCTGTTGCAGCAGAGAGAGAGAGAGAGAGAGAGAGAGAGAGAGAGAGAGAGAGAGAGAGAGAGAGAGAGAGGTTTTGATATTTATAGCTGCTCCTTCTGCAAAATACAAGAGAAGCTAGAAAGAATTGCTGCCGTGTTATTCTAAAACAGCATGTTATTGGATAAAACTAAGAACTAAGTATTGAAATAACAAAGGAAAGCAGTGAAACAGACATGCTATTAATTACCTGCAGAAGTGGATATCATTTCTCACCATATGGTCACTTAGCCGTGATGATGTTCTCTCTGCTTACCCAGAGATTCGATTCCCAGCAACTTCAATTGAGTGTTAGCAAATGACTGTGACAAAGCCCATGAATTCAGACCATAAGAACCACCCTGGATGGGAAAATGGTACATACAATGTAGTCCTTCTTTAGTGGCTCTTCACCATCTGCCTGCCATTGACACACACAAGGTGACTTACTCTGGAACAGAGTCCTGGGTGTGCCTCGTAACGACTCAACCATTCAGTCACAGGATATCATGCTTCTAGTTATCATAGCCCTCAAGAAGTATGGCCTGGGTCTCACAAAGTTATCCATGATATCAGAATCCTAGAAGCTCTGGGAAAGATGGCTTCAGCTGTCTCTGACTTAGCAGGGTCATCCCTTTGTTGGGATATGACTGAGCTCTCAGTGCCCTTGGTGATCATCAGATGGGTCCTGCGGGCTACTGGTGTTTCTTGGCTATCAACATCTTCTCTACCTTTAAATTCAAAAGACATCCATGGAGTCTCTCTCAGCTTTTAGGCTTTTACCACTCTCCTGTCCTTGTGACATCTGCCTAACAATTTCTCCTCCGGTCTCCCCTCACAATGATCTGATTGACTGTATTGATCCTACAAGATAATTCAATACAACCCCTTACCTTAATGCTCATCATTTTAGTTCTGTCTCTGTCTGTGACACAGAGATTAATCGGCTCCGTGGAACCCCATGGCAGACATTCTTTAGAGCCAGTTGTCGTATCCGTCGCTTCTTCCAAGGAAGGACACTAGACATGTGGTACAGCGATGTCAAAAATACACACCTGCATATTCCAGTTTCTGGGATCCCTGATTCATTTTTTCCTGCCCCCACTTTCCAGCACATGGGGTACATGCTCAACAGTGTTGCCAACACATCGTTCTTTAATGAGTGACAGACAGCTGCACCCCAAGTTCCAGTGACCTTTTTCTCAACCCAGTCTCTCATCACGAACCACAAACTTCCCAAACAATTCACCCACAATGTTTGTTTTTTTTTACTGCCAGAAAAAGGATTTCTCTGTAGACCAGGCTAGGAAACTGCTAACTTGTTAAAGTATTCAGAATTCTGGCTCAGGCTTAGAGAGTAGAAAGTCATTATAATTTTTGAAAATTAGTAATTTTTATTCTCTGACACTTCCAGTCATTTATGCATGTATACTGATCATATCTATGCAAGGATACCTCCCTCCATCTCCCTGGAATGCTCACACTCCTCCCCTTACACCCCTTCCAACTTGATGTCCTCTGATGCTTCGATTTTATTGATAGTAGGCTTCCTCTTATGTCCCATTACTGTCCCCCTACACACATGTGTTGTCATCCACTGGGGAATGAGGAACCTATTCAGCCATATCCCAAAGGAGACTTACTCTCTCTTGTTCAGCCTTCTAGGCCCAATAGCCCCTCCCCCATCTATAGTGGCATTTGACTGGTTGGTCTTGTGTTGGTCTTTTTCAGGTAACCACAGCTGCTGTACGTGGACGCCCAGTTTCAATTCAGTTTTTTTTTTAAATCACAGAAATCAAAGGTATTATTAAATTTTCATTTCCCAACTGCGGACCACTCAAAACTCACTATGGTCATCACACTGGGAAGCCCCAAATACAGGATGGAGGGCAGGCAGGAGTTACTACTGTTCAGGTCATAGATCGTCAATGCATTTTTTTCATTCTTAATTACAGCTGGCTCTGGACAATAACAATGACCAAAAATGCCAAGAAAAAGGAGAATTGTTTATGTTCTGAGGTGTTTTGCCATCAGTGGAGAAAGCGAGGATGAGCCTGCTGCACATGATCTATGTGCTTCTTGCTTATAAGGAGTATGACTATACAGGTGAAGGTAGCCTTCAACCCTAAGAGGAACCCGTAGTTTCCCCTTCTCATGGGTAACAACGTGGAGTTGGGAGTGAGAAGTAAATGGGAAGGCCTTCAGAAGGATCATAGATCCTCAGAAGATGTTAAAAACCAGAGGTACAAGATAAACTTGGATTTGAGTATCTCCCTTTTCATGAGCACATTTCGGAGTTTGCTTTTATGAAGCCAGGAATTGAAAACCCCAATGCAGATTCTCCTGAGCTAGAAAATTGAACAAAGTGTGAGATCTGGATGTTCCTAGATCACGGTTTCTTTTCCATCCACTTCAGATGATGCTTTCAGAAGCCAGAAGTCAAGAATAACCTGCAGAGGCTAAAATCAAGGTCCCTTCGAAGGTTCCCAAGGACAATTCATCTTGCCTTGTTCCAGCTCTAGAAACCATCAGCATTCCTTGGTTTCTGGTTTCTGTCTGACTCCCAACTACTCTTGGATCTCTCAGCCTTCACCACCCCTCCCACCAGTCTAAGGGCTCCAGGGGTTACATTCACGTCCCACTCAGAATTTCCAAATCCGGAGCAGCAAGTGGTGTGGTGAGAGCTTCACATATATGCAAGATCATTTCAGAGATTCCACAAGACAAATCTTGTGATATTCTCTGCAACAGACAGCCTTCCTTCCCAAACAGGCACTGTCTCGGGAAAAGACAGGTTTCGCAGCAGCAAATGATGTGTGACTGAAGTCTGCAGGGGCCTTGACAACAAAAGGGGCCAGAATTCAAAGAGGATGGGCACATTGCAATGTGCAAGCTAGTCAGGGAAGGAGAAAGAAAATGAGTTAGTAAGTCAGAAGGCGGAGGTGGGAGGGACCTGAGAGGTGAGAGGAGCCTGAGAGGTGGGAGGAGCCTGAGAGGTAGGAGGAGCCTGAGAGGTGGGAGGAGCCTGAGAGGTAGGAGGAGCCTGAGAGGTGGGAGGAACCTGAGACTTTGATTTTGATTTTCCCAAAGCTGCAACAAACCTCAATGGACTGAGAAGCTCCTGACAACCTTTTGAGAAGAGGAGCACCCCACACACAGAACAATCTGCTCTGTTCTTATTTTCTTGCAGCATATTTAACCCTTGCCTCTTGTTTTTCTTTTTATGCTTCTTAAGAAATATAAAAGGGTATGCACTCACTAATAAGTGGATATTAGCCTGGAAAACTGGAATACCCAAAACATAATCCACACATCAAATGAGGTACAAGAAGAACGGAGGAGTGGCCCCTGGTTCTGGAAAGACTCAGGGTAGCAGTATAAGACAAAACCAGAACTGGGAAGTGGGAAGGGGTAGGTGGGAGAACAGGGGGAGGGAAGGGGGCTTATGTGACTTTTGGGGAGTGGGGGGCCAGAAAAGGGGAAATCATTTGAAATGTAAATAAAAAAATATATTGACTAAAAAAAAGAAGAAAAAAAGGACCCTGAGATTTCACCTTACACCAATCACAATGGCTAAGATCAAAACTTCAGCTGACAACACATGTTGGAGAGGATGTGGAGAAAGAGGAACATTCCTCCATTACTGGTGGGATTGCAAACTGGTACAACAACTCTGGAAATCAGTCTGGAGGTTCCTCTGAAAATAGGAAATAGATCTACCTGATGACCCAGCAAGAGATGTCCCAACATGCCATGGGGGCACATGTTCCACTATGTTCATAGCAGTCTTATTTGTGATCGCCAAAAGCTGGAAACAACCCAGATGTCCCATGGCAGAAGAATGGATACAGAAAATGTCGTTCATTTACACAATGGAATACTACTCGGCTATTAAGAACGAGGACATCCTGAGTTTTACAGGCAAACGGATGGAGCTAGAAAATATCATCCTGAGTGAAGTAACTCAGACCCAAAATGACATACATGGTATGTACTCACTAATAAGTGGATGTTAGCCCAAAAAAGAGTACAGAGTACCCAAGATACAGTCCACAGAACTCAATAAGGGATGGAAATGGAGAGGAGCCTGAGGAAAAGAAGGTTCAGAGACAGGCCCAAAGTGGGACCCAGCTCAAGGGGAGGTTCCAAGACCTGACAGTATTACTGAGGCTATGGAGTGCTCACAAAAAGGGACCTAGCATGACAGCACTCCAGAAGACCCATCAAGCAGCTGAAAGAGACAGATGCAGATATTTGCACCCAACCAAGGGACAGAATCTGCTGACCCCTGTTGTTGAATTAGAAAAGACTGAAAGAAGCAAAGGAGAAGGGCAGTCCTTTAGGAGAACTAGCAGCCTCAATTAAACTGGATCCCTGAGATCTCTCAAACACTGGCAGCATACACCTTCTGGTATGAGGTCCCCAACACATATACAGCAGAGGACTGCCGGGTCTGTGTTCATTCAGAGGTGATACACCTAACCCTCAAGAGACTGGAGGCCCCAGGGAGTTTAGAGGTTAGGTGGGGTGGGGACATCCATGTGGAGACAGGGGTAGGGAGGAGGTATGGGATGTGGAAGAGTCAGAGGGTGGACACGGGTGGAGGGAATAAAATGTGGAGTGTAAAAATAAATTAATTAATTAAAAAAATAAAATAAAAGAAAAGAACTATAAAAGGGATAAATCTTCACTTGATCATGGGAACGAGGCCGCCGTGATAGTGGTTTGGTTTCCATGTGCATCCAAAGAGAATAGGAAGTGATGAGATTCACTGGCAAGAGATGCAAGACATGCAAATGAGCTTGTACCTGGTCCCTGGAATAAGCAGTTGGAGAAAAAGGTAAACTTGGAACAGTGGTGGAAATCATTATCTGTTCTGCAAGGCATGCCGCCTGCCCTGTTGTGTATGGTATTGACTTACACATATTTTGGTCAAAGACTTATTTGCCTAACAAAGTTGTGAGTCATATGATCATCCAGAATGCTAAAATCACATATTTATAAAACCAGAACATTTGCTATGCACCCAAACACGAGTCTACTGAAATAGAGCCTGTTTGCAGTTGCTACAACATGCAGTTTCTTGTCATTTGGGTAGCACTCAGTTCTGTGCATTGGCTGTCTGAAAATGTTTTCAAGCTTGTGAGAGGCTGTAGCATGCACTCACAACTATCTGATCTCTTTGGTCTGAATACCTTAATAATGATTTTCATGTTTATTTAAATTAGTCTCCGATTGCGTATTCAGACATTTGTCTGAAAACTTAAGAGGCAGGATTGCAGACCAGAATTTGTGCTCGATCTCTCAAAAATAAACATGATAAAATCAACTTCATTTCACAGCAACACAAATTACTTAGTTTTTTTTTTCCACCCATTTTCTTTTCTTGGGTACATTTACTTGCTTGTTCTTGTTTTCTCTGGAATTTTCTTACCCCTTGCATCTTTTATATTTTTTTTCCAAATGCAAGTAAAATTTCAAAATATATTGACTCTTAGTTTCTAAACCTTAGATGTAATTTCTTCATACAACTGCTAGTTTTATTCTTTTAACTGAAATAGAACATTTGAGCTCATCTGGAAAAACAACAAAATGAAGGCAAATTCTATTTTGATTTTAAGTAAGTAAAATTAATCCATAGCTGGGTGTCTTCCCTCCATGGTCACATGTGTGGCACATTCAACAATTTACCTTCTGTGACCATCTAGGTGAAGCCTGGTGACAGGTATGCATGCCAAAGACCGAATTCCTTCAACCTGTGTCAAGAGCCCTGGAGCCCTCGCTCAGTAATAAATGCATTGCCAGGCCCTGAAATGTATTTAAAGCCAGTGCTCAGTTTTCTATTCTATAAGTTTCTGCAGTGGCTCAGAACCTCTGGGAACTAAGAGAGGAGCCTAGCTGACTGCAGCAGAGTGCATGTCCTTGGGGTAGACCGTAAGACAGTTCAAATAATACACTTACAAAGCGACTGCACACTGCGCTCACCTTGCTTATCTTGGTGCTACTTTGAAAGTATAAAGGGATAAACCTTGCCTGAGCATAGGAACGGGGCCTTCATGAGTGCTCCGTCTGGTTTCCATGCTCCCCAAAGAGAATCATCCTAAGCCAGTGACCACGGAGACCCACTTAGGAAGTGAAGAGATCCACACCGAAACACACTAGACAAACAAGTGAGCTCGCACCCAGGAGTGCGTTATCAGGTGTCCTCGTTCACCGAAACATTACTCACCAAATCAGGATATGGAAACAAGATAGGTTCCCGCACCCTGTCACCTGACAAACCGATAATGAATGTTTATGTGTGAGAGACAGAGAGACACGGAGAGAGAAGGGGGGGATTATTTAAAAATCTTAGATACTCTAAATTATCTGAAAAAAAATGTTATTTTGCAGATATTTTGAATCAGTTATGGTTTTCCTGTGTTATGATAGATTCTTTAAAACACAAAGCTGGTGAGATTGCCCAGAAGGTAAAGACAGTTGATCTGCAAAACTGGAGACCTAGGTTCAGTTCCCAGAATCCACACAGAGAGGCAGGAAGGGAATGGACTCCACAAGCTTCCTTCTGCCTTCCTTACACAGGTCCCACTTACACAATCACAATAAAAATAACTTAAATGTAGTTACTGGAACAAAGGGTTTGAACTCACAGCATTTTCAGGAATATATCTCCAAGAGATGCAGCCATTCGGACATCAGTGGTGGCTGCAGGTCTCATTCCTCGTTGTCCTTGATAATGTGGGGGTCTGTTGTACTTCCTACATATGGCTGAGTGGAAGGTATTAACTGACTGTTACAGTTTCCTTTTCTGTAAATGGCTGGATCCTGAACTTCCTCCATCTTCTCTCTAAGCTGCCATGCTTTTTCTCCTCAGTTCATACAAGGTACACCCCCCAGCCAGGAGTGTCCCTGAAAGCTGGGTCTTGAAAGTGTGCTGAGGGGCAAGAGCTCCTGGAAGTAACAGCTGTCCCTGCATTCAGCACAGAAGTTTAGACATAAATAGTCTAGCATCGTGGCAAATTTCCATTTTCTTGTCTCAAACAACATGAAGACCAAAGCATCTTAAGTGACTAAAGCATGCCAAGCATCCAGCTTCCACCTCGTATGATGTGGCAACTCCACCATGACCTTCTCTTTCTTCCTCATGCACAGCTCTCTATCGGGTACATTCCACATTTCTCCTTGATTTGACATAAATGAGATTTCCTAGTAGTGTCTGGGTCCTACCAGGTCTCAGCCTAGAAGTCTTGTGCGTGCTGGCACTTGCACCTACCCGAGTCAATCGCTGCACTGAGTCCTGGAGTTGGCATGTGCTTGAGCTTAGCACAATGCGTTGATTGAATTAAAGACCCAAAGGATTCCCCAGCTGCCACCAGAATGTGTGGCCCAGATTCAGTGTGTCTTCCTACCTTAAATGATCCAGTCAAGAAAATCCCTCACAGATGTGTCCAGCTACTTGGGTTTCAGATGATCAACCGTCACATAGCTATGATGCAGTCTTGGGGGCTATGATTGTTTGTGTCAAAAGTGGGACTCAGTCAGTATCTTGTATGGCTTGAATGTGTCTCTTAAAACTGTGTAACTCATGCTCAATGTAGTGGATATGGGGATGAGCCTGAAGAGAGGTGAAGCAAGAGGACTGGGAAGCCGTTTACTTTCTTAGCAGTTACTAGCATGCCACAAGCTCTACACTCAAGTCTTCTGGGAGGAGAAACCACTGTCCCCCGCACTGACATTCCCCACTGTCCCCCGCACTGACATCCCCTACTGCCTCCTAGTGTTTCTTTTCTTCGCATCCATCCAGACAGCCATCCAGTCTTCTTGTGAGTTTCCTTCACTTAGACAATATGTGATGGAAATATGCTTCTGCCAGCTATTGAGTTAATTGAACTAGAACTAATTTCCCATTACTAACTTGAAAAGCAAATAGATTATTCTATTTCCCTTTTAAAGAGCAAAGGAAATTAAATTAGCTTTTAATTTATATTGTAAAAAATGGTGTGTGCATCTGAATATATATGTACATATATATGTATAAAATGTGTGTGTATATATGTAAATAGATGACAGACAGACAGACAGACAGATAAATGATAGAAATATTGACAGAGACAGAGAGAGTGCTTCAATTAAAGAAAGCATATCCATTTTCAATTTCTACCCTTTTGTTTAAATCAATCTCAACATTCCCAATTGCTGGAGCCTTTCAATATAGTTCCTCATGTTGTGGTGATCCCCAATCATAAAATATCTCATTGCTACTTCATAACTGTAATTTTGCTACTGCTATAAGTTGTGATGCAAATATCTGATATGGGACTTCCTAAAGGGGGTTGAGAACTCTTGGTTTACATAGGTTTTGAAATACTAGGGTCTCAAGTAGTGTCTAGAGACTCTGTCCCTGGGGACTCAGCACTTTGTTCAAACTTCATGTGTCTACAGTCATTGTACTGTCTAGCAATCACTGTCAGTCTTTTATTCTAGCTGAAAGGAAACTGTTTATCTGTATGTATCTGTCTGGTTTTCCCCTTCCTCCCTCCCTCCCTCCCTCCCTCCCTCCCTCCCTCCCTCCCTCCCTCCCTCCCTTCCTTCCTTCCTTCCTTCCTTCCTTCCTTCCTTCCTTCCTTCTTGTTTTCTTTAGGAGGATGCAAGTTTCTGTTTTAATAATTCACTTTCACAAACATATAAAAGTCAATAACCTTTTGAGAACTGCCTCCCTGTTGCCATGGTAGCACACTTAGGTGGCTGAAGTGGGATATCACAGTTGATGTCAGCCTTGGGCTGGAGACATGGGCCTGTAATTCCAGCGACTTGGGAAGCAGAGGCAGGGGCATTGCAAGTTCAAAGTCTGTCTCAAAATAAAGTCAAGAGAGGGGAGAGGGGAGAGCTCCCACCTGGCATACCGGGACAGATGCTCATTTCCCAGAACTGCAAACATGAGTGTTATTTCTTTCATGTAAGTAAGAGGGTCCCTGAAACTTGGGTTTGAAGAAGAAACATCCCAGAAGAAAGGTGACTGCCATTTAATGGGAGAAATCTCAGACAGATGTGAATTATACTCTCAGACACTTCACAGAAGACAATATTAAAAATAAACACCCAAGGCACCAATTTTACTATCTCAAAGACAGGATGGATGGAGATAAAAACCACCCCACCCCTCTTCTCCCTCCCCACCTATGCACCCCCAACTCCCCTACTCCATAAACCCTCTAAATGCTGTTTTCTTGTGCCTTCTCTTAGCGTAACTGAGAAGAGAAACACATTGTAGTTGATAGACTCAATTTCCCCAGACTTGTGCATTGCATTGGTTTTGTTGGAAGAAATGGCTGTTAGCTAATGGCCTTGAGCTTATTGCGGCTTACAGGGCTGTGTTCATAAGGGGAGAGCTGCCTGGTCAGCAATTACATTAACCTCTCAGAGGACCAAAAGCTGTTGTTATCCAACTTTTAAGACCAAGAAGGAAACTAAGAACTATTTAATTCTTGAAAACAATGCATAATGAACCTCAAACAACGAATTTATCCTGGAAGCCGATAAAGTAATTTTAAGGTGTTTCTGCCATCAGCCAAGTATTACCTTGTGGTCTTTAGAGTCAAAGCCAGGGATTTGATGATGCTTGTCAGACCCAGAACCATCTTGGTTCCCATCCAGAACAAACTGACCTTGCTGGATGTCTCTCAGGGTCCAGCCAGAAAATGCTTTTCCAAAGACAAATGATCAGAACATAGTTAATTCCTATGACCACCACACTAGTCACTGAGGACTGTAGTGTGTGAAGGATTCTTCTAGACTCACAGTTTACTTGTTATTACTTGCAACCCATCTTATCTTCCTAGCCACTCTGCATATGTAAACAGAATCAGACTGGAGCAATTAGCAAAACCCTGGGACCTGGAAGAGATTTTGTTTCTTGTCCACCAGTGGAACTTTGTTAGGCTGCAGACTATCACACAAGCATGATGAGAACAGTTTCCTGGTTGTCCTCTAGTGCCATTGAAGGCCTTCTGGAAGGCCGCAAGCTGCAACTGCAGAAGATTTCGTCTCTTTCATTGCTCTATCTGTCTGATCGAGGCAGACTTGTATCTTCAAGGTAAGTCGTGCTACTGCTTTAAAATTCAGGAGTTTCTAGGACATTCCTGAATATTCTGACTTGTTTGCTTATGTGCTTTCTTGATAGCTTTACATAAATATATAGAAACACTGGAGAGCATATCCCAGAAGAGTGTGATAAGTGGTCCCAACAACAGAGTTCATGAAGGTACCACACTGGTAAGGGGACAGGTTGTCTTAGATTCCTTAGAGTGGGACTGTTAGCATTTTGGTGTCCTTTGCCCTCCTAAAGAAACCCAGTGTCTTCACCTCTATCAACATAGATGACTTTTGCTGAGTTGTGAGTATTCTAGAAATAAAATCATTAAGTGTGTAGTTTGAATTCAATACAGCCTCTCTGATCAATACTATTTGTGCTTAAACGCATGCATATTGTTGTCCTGAATAGGAGATTGCTGCCTAATACTTTAACCCACAATCCTCATTTACAAAAAGGAAAAGCTTTGTGTATGCTTGTTTTCGTGGAGTCGACAGGAGCACTCAGCTCTCTCTCTGCAGTTGGCAGCAGACAGAGCTTCTATGTCCTGGGGGAAGGAAGGGAACGAAGCTTGTGGTTGGTTGTAACTGGAGTGTCAAATCTCCTCTTTTTTCAGTCTGTCCTGTAACTTCAATCCAAGCTTTGACTCTAAGGCCCAAATACCTCGTCTCATTCTTTAGGCTCCTTAGAAACATGTGGTTCTCACAGATACTTGGGATCAGGATCTAAGGTTCTATAGCTAAATCATAAAAAGAGTTTTCTGAGGCAAATTACTCTTCCAATTTCAAATGCAATTAGTGATATTTTATTAATTTTCATTTATTTGTAGTATTTATTTGTATTTCCATATCATAATTCACTAGTTATTTTCTCTTTAAGGTTTATAGCTATTGAAGACAACATTATTGTGAGATGATATTGATATTGTCACCATTTCTCAGTGTTGGTGATTAAAGCCAGGCTCCTTTCCACTAAATACTTACAGTACTACCAAGATACATGCAAGCCCCAGCACTGCTGTTGACATCACATATTTGTTCTTCAGTGTCCACACACAGGTATGTTGCTGAATGATGTATTAATTATCTAAGGACATATATATTTTGAAAAATTGCAAGCTTAACGTGTGTTAAGCAACTAGAAGTTATCACCTATTGACCTTTCAAGGTTCCAGTTGGTTGACAGTTCTAGAAAGATCCAGGGGTGCAGTTTAACCTTCGTGAGAAATCACCAGGACTGATGTCACTCCCATATTTGGAGAACTTCCACTAGTTAGGGACTAGATATTGGGCTCCTCTCCAAGCTGCAAAAGCATCTTACGAACCAGCTTGGCACTGCACAGGTTCTTGGGCCAGGGTTTCCTGAGCATGTGTTTCTGCTCTCAATTCTGTCTTAGTTTTAGTTCCTTGCTTTCGCCTCCTCCCAGGCTGATCGCATTGCATCAAGAATTTGATGCTGAGAGTGACCAAAGTGCAGGAATAACAAGAGGATCCCTTCTCCTAATGAATATTTTTGTGGTGCTAGAGACAGAAGCCCAGAGCCTTGCACATTATAGACAAATGCTCTCTTACTCACTCATGGTCTTTAAACATTTTATTTGGTTTATTCTTTAAAGTGGACAGGTGTGTGCCAGCTCCTTTTCCAAATGTTAAAATATCTCAAATGAACAATACAGGGAAGGGAGGGTTGATTTGGTCTCATTGTTTCAAGGGTGTTGGTCTATGGTCACTTGATTGTACCACATTTGGGAAGGTATAAGGTGAAGAAGAGTGTCATGCTGAGTTTGTGGAAAAACACAGTGGCTCAACTGATGGCAGATAGGGGATGGAGGGGCAGAGACAAAGAAAGACACACAGAGAAAGAAAAGAGACAAGATACACTCCAAGGGCATGGAGCATTGCTCTACTCTGTCCAGCAAGGTCTAAAGCCCACCCATCATCTGTGGGGTTAACCCACTGTACTGGCTGCGTTTGTGTGTCAACAAGCTGGAGTTATCACAGAGAAAAGAGCCTCCCTTGAGGAAAAGCCTCTGTGAGATTCAGCTGTGGGGCATTTTCTCAATTAGTGACCAGAGGGGTGGGGCATTGTGGATGGTGCCATCCTGGGCTGGTAGTCCTGGATTCTATAAGAAAGCAAGCTAAGGAAGCCAGGGGAAGCAATCCAGTAAGAAGCACCCCTCTTCTGGTTTTTGTATCACCTCCTAGCCCCAAGTTCCTGCCCTGTATGAGTTCCTGTCCTGACTTCCTTTAGTGATGAACAGCAATATGGAAGTGTAATCTGAATAAACCCTATCCTCACCAACTTGCTTCTTGGTCATGATGTTTTGTGCAGAAATACAAACCCTGACTCAGTCACCCTCACAGTCCAGTCAGTTTTCAATAGCCCATTTGAGAACCAAACTTTCAACACATGAGCCTACAGGTAACAACTTACATCCAACAACAGTGATGGATACTGTGCATACTTGTGCTGTGTAGCATTCCTGTGCTTGTATGTGTGCATTTGCGTGTTTTTATGTTAGTATATGTTTGTATGCCTTTGTGTGTGTTTTTATGTTTTCTGTGTAATGTAATGGCTAAATCAAGTCTAAGTTGAGAGACTATTCTTTAATTCTTCTTGCTACCCATAAAAATAGTTGATAATATGAAGATTCTTTCATTTACTTAGGTGACAGCAGGGCAGTGTGCAGGCACATGGACAGACTAGGGTTAAAGGCAGACACCAGGCTCTCATTTGAAAGTACTGGGTCTGGATCCAATGCTCTTTCCATAACCCAGGAGCTTCTGAAGACTCTTCTCTTTATGAACCTGGAACTCTGCTTTGTCCCCTCACACCTCCCCCACCGTGCCTCTGCCTAGAAATGATTAAAGTCAAGGATGGCTGAGAGACAGAGACTCACCTCCAGGCCATACCTTCTGCCTGGCCCCAAGCTTCCCTTTGCTATAAACATCAGAGCTCAGCTCTTGCTTCTGAAGCTCAGAGCCTGCTTCCTGCTGCTCTGCTCCTCTGGGTTCTGCAGCGCCTATGAAAGGACAGAATCAGAAGATTAGCACGGCACAAAATGTCACTCTGACATGAGTAGTGTCCTACAGGATACAGCATTGTCATGTCTGGCTACTTAGGCATTCTGCTGAAGCATTTGAACTCATCTGAAGAGATTTTTTTTTTCTTAAGACTTTTTTTTATTAGTATCAGGGGGAGGGTTATCTGCAAGAAGACACCCTGCTATATCCAGAAGGAGAACCTATGAAGATTTTGTACACACTCTCTCCTTTCTCTCTCTCTCTCTCTCTCTCTCTCTCTCTCTCTCTCTCTCTCTCTCTCTGTGTGTGTGTGTGTGTGTATTTGACGTGCTACACATGAAAATTCAGAAGGTTTCTAAGCATCATGGAAGGCAAACTTATGCTTTGCTCAAAAGCTGTCCACATCCTAAGCTCCACAGCCTGAGAATATAATGCAAAGGCAATTTAAATTAAAGATGGAATTGGGGCTGATTTTGAGCTGACATTACAGTGTGAGGCTCTTCTGCATTATTCAGTGGGTAAAATTGGATCTAAACATCCTCACAAGTGGGGAGAGAAGGAAAGAATTCAGAGTGAGAGGATGGTTGTAAGAGGATGTAGCTTTGAAGTAAAGAAGTCCTCTGGCCACAGAAGGCAGGTAGCATCCAACGCCTTGCAAAGGTCAGATACCCCATTGGCCTCCACAGGAAGCAAGCCTGTCAATCAATATTGGTCTTAACCCAGAGAAAGTCTTGCCTTCCCAAACTGTAAGAGGCTAGAAAGCAGTACTCCCAAAGAGTTAAGGCCACCTTGTCTTTACACATTAGTCCAGATACTCCTACTCCTTCTTCACATAATACACTGGTGAGCCACATGACCCACTGATGTGTCACACAATTCACTGGTGTGTCACATGACCCACTGATATTCACATGACCCACTACTCGTTTTCACATGACCCACTGGTCACATGACTCATGGGTATTCTTCACATATGCCACTGTCACATGACCCGTTGGTGTTCACATGACCCAGGGTTGTTCACATTACCCAAGAGTGTTCCCATGACCCATTGGTGTTTACATGTCCCACTGATCACATGACTCACTGATGTTCATATAACCCATTGGTAACTCATCAAACTCCTACAGCCTAACATCTTCCAACCTCTCATTATTATAACTGAATGTGAGACAATTAGCTTATTAAAAGGATTTTTATGGCTCATAATTTTGGTCTGGCCCCTGTGCTTGGTCCTCTGGTAAAATAGCATTTTGTGATGTGACAGGTAGGACAATTCACTTGCCTTGTGGACCAGGGAGCAAATCAGCATAACCATGTTGGCTATAACCTAAAATATCCCTTGAGAGGCCTGAATACTTTTCACTAGGCTCTGCCTGCCAGAGTTTCCACCAGGTCCCCAAAGGCCACACTGGGGGAGCAACTTTTATCACAGTGTTTGGAAGGGCTCCCATCCAAGCCATGTTAGCTTACTAAAGCAGTTGAGATCAACAGGCTCATAACAGCAGACATTTCAGTCTGCTTGAGTCTGAACATCAAAGGCTTTCGATTCTGTTTGGTGAGAGACATTCCCTGCCTGAAATGGTGACTTTTGGTTGTGCCCTCACATGATCAAGGGGACAAGGGAGTTCTCTGGAGCCTTGAGGCATTGGCAGCTGTTAGCTTCTGGCAGAAGAAGGGTTAGTTTCTCTTATGAATCAGCATTCTAGGGAAAGACCGCACAACCAAGACTGTTTGGATACCACAGATTAGCCTTAATGAGGGGGAAGAAAGGATAAATTTTGGTAGCAAAGAAGGGGAGTGTAGATCTGGGAAGGGTTGGCAGAAGGAGAAACTATAACCAAAAGGCACTGTATGAAATTCTCGAAGAAAATATAAAAATACTATAATGAAGCAACTACTCTCCCTAGCGATGGTGTCATGCTCTGATACTGCTTCCTTCACACTTCTGTCTGAACACCTCTCTGTGGAGGTTCAGCCTCAGTGTGAGGAGACATAGCTATGCCAGACTCAGCACCTCTCACACTGGGGGTTAGTTTTGTAACAAGTGGTTTCTTGATGGAGCACAAGCATTAGAAACCTTACTGAGAGCGTCTAGTTTCCGTGAGCCTTAACTCCCCAGTGTTCTGTGTTCCCTCTGTCCTCTGAATTCCAGAGGAATAGGCACCGTGTCTTACTCAGCATTGGGCTTTGGCTGTACTAAGAGCCACAGAGCGGATAATCGATAAGTATTGGTTGCAGTGAATTTAATTAAGAGGCAAGGGGTGGACTGAGGAATTGAAGGTCTCCCAGGGAAAATTGCTTTGTGTGTGCTATAATAAATAATACAAGCACAAACCAAATAAGGAAAGATGAGCTGCAGTCCACTTTGAAAGAGTAAACAGAGAGTGGTATTTGTTATCTCATTTTGATTTTTCACAAAATTCCCAGCAAAGATCCTGCCACATGCTCACCTCTCTATAAATCCCTCTTCAGTTCTGTTTCCCATTCTTTCTCTCCTCTATAATCTGAACTGTAATTTGGAAATGTTATATTAAAATGCTCATGGATTTTCAAGAACGTATAGGAAGAAATTCATATATGCTATATTTTTAAGAGAAGAGCTTTGGGTTTTGTTTAGATGGTTGGTTTTTGAGACAGGGTCTCATGTAAGCCAGGCTGGCCTTGATTTCTCCACGTGACCAAGGATGACTTGAACTTGCAATTCTCCTGCTTTTTTCTGCCTCTATTTTCCTTCCCTTGTTCTGGAATTACAGGGATGCACAGCCATGCTCAATTTCATGCCGTGCTGTGCTCTGGATACGAAGTTCCATGCATAAGAGATAAGTGCTCTACCAACCGAGCTACTGGGCAACTGAGCTTTGCGTTGTGAAGTGGGTTATTTGGACAAATATATGATGTGTGTATATGTAAGAGATAATGCATAGCATGGGAGATAGATAATTTATGTGCATCTTTTAATATATAGTAATATATAGTAGTATGTGAAATCACCAACACAAGAAAGATATGGAAAACCATGCTGATTAAATCAATGAAGAATATGAGTCCTTTCATTTTTGGCTGGTGACCAAAAGCAGGCTCGTGCCACAATGCCTCTTGCCGCTGAAGCTCAGCAGTGCAGCATTATAAAGGCAAAGACTGCAGCTATATCAGTGTCAGATGAGAGTAACCTCAGAGCGTTTGTTGAGGCAGAACTTAGCAGGTATTTCACACACAACATGGAAATTTTGATTTATCCCTTTTTCAGTTATTTAGTTTTGTGTTTAATTCATACAAACACTGATTATTTTGGTCAGCTCACCTGGACTATGGTCAGAGTAATGGTAACCCCAAATGAATTGCCAAGGCAATAGAGGGCAGAGAAGTGTCTAAGCAGACAAGATGGAGTTCTCTTAGTCACTTAGGTATGGACTGATAAATATTCATGTCTCTCAAAGTTACAATGAAGTCCTAGCATCTATGCTCATGGTATTAGCACGTGGAACACTTGGGGAGTGATTCAGACATGCGGTCAGAACACAGATTAACAGTATTAATGTCAAGGAAGAATCAAAGAAAGAGACTCTACCCTTCACATCCTGTAAAGACCCAGCTTGAATTCCCTGCCAACAAACTAATAAAGCACCCTTCCCTGAACAGTGCCTCTCTAGCTTGTCAGATGTCTCTGATAAGTGAAGAGTAAATCTCTTTTGTTTACAAGCCATGCAACCTATTGCATTATGTGACACAAACACACAGAGACACGCATGCCCTCTATTAATATTACATAGGAATAAAACAATATATGTGTGTGTGTGTGTGTGTGATGGATGTTTTAGAAAACTGGTTCTTGCTTTATACTTCAGGCAGCTTTGTATAAGAAGAGAACTATAGGTTTCATGCAGATGTTATCCTAAGGATCAAGGTGAAGCAAGAGAAGGAGATCTTGAAGTGTGAAGACAAACAGGCCAGTAACAAGTGACGGTGGAAAGTATTGAGGGACTTGGGAAGCAAACAGACAAAGATCAGAGGTTGTAATTGCAGGACAGGTGCTTAGAGTTAGCAAGCACTGGGGCACACCTTAGGCTAACAACCTCAGGAGTCAAACACAGACTGAGGCTACCGCAGGCATAGTAGGGCAGGACCAGAATGCCTGGGGAAAGTGGGTTGGGCAGCTAGGGGCATCAGCAGCCATGCACACTCCTGGATGACTGTTTAGCCTTGCCTTGTGTGCTGAGCTTGTGGAATCTCCTCTTGATGGGAATTAACTTATGCAAGGATAACCTTGGCTCTGATGAAGGAGACGAGCTGGTATAAACCTAGGAACAGCAGGTTGTAGTGGCAGCATTAGAGAAGAGATCTTTGTGGAAGGCTTAGTGGCCTTGGATGGGGCATCTGTGGGGATGGAGCATCTGTGAGGATGGAACATCTGTGGGGATGGAACATCTGTGGGGATGGAGCATCTGTGGGGATGGAGCATCTGTGAGGATGGAACATCTGTGGGGATGGAGCAGCTGTGGGGATGGAGCATCTGTGGGGATGGAGCAGCTGTGGGGATGAAACAGCTGTGAGGATGGAGCAACTGTGAGGATGGAGCAGCTGTGGGGATGGAGCAGCTGTGGGGATGGAGCAGCTGTGGGGATGAAGCATCCATGAGGAGGAACATCTGTGGGGATGGAGCATCTGTGAGGATGGAACATCTGTGGGGATGGAGCAGCTGTGGGTGTGGAACAGCTGTGAGGATGGAGCATCTGTGGGGATGTAGCAGCTGTGGGTGTGGAACAGCTGTGAGGAAAGCAGTTTGCAAAGCTCCTGTGCTCAGGAGGCCAGCCTGCACTGGGACACTTACAACATTACAAGACCTCATTAGCCAAAGTCACAACCATGATACACAGAAACATGCCTGGAACAAGGGTATAGACATTACATCGATGCCGAAAGTAAATACCAGAGCCAGACTTAAAAACCAAAATGCAAGGAAATATTTAGATATGACATTCCAACAAACAGGGGAGAGAGAACCAAACATATCTGTGGTAAAAACAGGTCTGAAAAACCTGAAATTGCTTTTGAAGAAAATAAGCAGGAGGCCTCTGAAGTCCGTTGGAGCAGCATCATGTACAAGCACACACGCCAGCCGGCTCTTTAATGGGACCGTATCTGTGATAGCCAAGCATTCATTACTACCGTGCCATCAAAGCGGGGCTGGATAATTGCCTTCATAGATAGTCCTGAAAATATTTTGCTTTCTTGGATATCCTTTCATTTAGGAGTTAATGTGTGGTAAACGAAAGCAATTTGTATTAATGCGTGCTCAGGCCATGATTTATTTTTGTCTGCTCTTTCAAGAATTAAAGAGTCTCAGCAAATTTGCTGTGACATTAGGAGCATATTCATAGGCCATTCTAAATCGTTGTCCTTGGAAACCAAATACATTTCTATATCCAACCTTTCCTCTGAAGCCTAGCCTGTGTTATTACAAAGCTGAAGAAATGGATAGAAAAAGGTAACCCTGGCTTCTGCCTGGGACTCATTGTGAAGGACACTAGAAGGTCTTATTCAGAATAGAATGGGAAACAGGGCTTTCTTCCATATGCAATAAATGTGGGTCATATAGAGTGGTTATATCATTTCTTCTGATGTGTGGGTATTATCAGGAACTTACTGTGAGAGTCATGAATAAAACTTAAGTCTTGTCTCACACTTCACATGAGAAGAGTATATTAAATCAATTTGTGTGAGAACTAATATTTTAGGCAAATACTAAAACTACTTATATGAACACACTGTTTTCAAGCACCTTCAAGTGTCTAGAAGCCTCTGTTTCCTGGTAAACACTTGATATGGTAATTGAAAATTATTCTTGCCTCTTTATTAAGAAGATTTCTCCATGAAGACCTTTTAGATATATCTTTTCAAGTATGTCCCTGTTTAATATCAGAATACCAGAAAGTGTTAAGGTAGGCATCCATGGACATCTTTTATAATCTGGTCTCCTTTTTGTTCTCCAGACTGTGCTTCTAGCCCCTGCCCAGAGAATACTGGATGTGAGGAAGAAAACACAGACACACACAGACACACACAGACACACACACACACACACACACACACACACACACACACACAGCTCAATTCCAACCTGCCATATTGGTTCAATGACTGGGTGTTTCTAAGCCTTCCTTGGCTATCTCACACCCTTCTTTTCACTCCCAGCTCAGCACCCTAAATATGCCCTTGGTTTTAGTTGTTCAGTTACATTGTTCTCCTTGTTCAGCCCCTTAAATCTGCCCTCAGCATAATTATATTTCTAATAGCCCACCTGCTACCCGAAGCCCAGTTGTGGAAGTGGTCAATGGCCACTCACCCTAGACCTCACGTAGTTAGTGGTTCAAGTCCAGCTTGTCTGGAGCTTAAAGCGGGGTAGCAGAACCCACACGCTACAGGCTCCATGTCTAGTTCATGTGCACTGGGTATTTACTTTTGCTATTACTCCAGTGCTCATCGCCTTCCCATTCCTCCTTCCTTACAATGCTAGCCATCTTTAAGGAGCCGATGGGAATGGAGACCCACACCTCCCACCTACCACAAGCATTCAAGTGCAGCACAGTTTCCATCCAGTGCTGACAGGAGTTGGCAGTTTCTATCCTCTGTGCATGGTACAGACAGTGGTAGCTGAGAGTTACAGACCAGCATCAGCTTTCAGGGCCTGTTTCCCCAGTGTGCTGACAGCCCTCCAGTTTCTGGTATGTAAACAAAGCTGAGCCAACCTTTGTAATAAGATGCTCATGATCAGAATAAAAGTGGGCTTTAATTGCCAGTCCTGGCAATTCATATTTGCTATATATTTAATTATCAATGATTAAAACCACGGCACTTTAAATTTACTTCCCTTATACGTATAGATGCACTCCAAAATTACAATGCAAAGTAATTAGACTCAACATAAATTACACATTTCTTAGTTTAAAAACTGTTTTCCAAAATTGCAATGGAGAGTGGCATGATGGAGCTATTTTACTTTTTTAAAAAAAAACTTATTTATTACCTATCGCCCTGGTTAGTTTTTATTGTTCACTTGACACAACCCAAAGCTACATGGGAAGAAGGAGCCTCAACTGAAGAATTTCCTCCATTAAAATATCCTGTGGCCATGTCTGTGGGGAATTATCATAGTCAACAATTAATGTCTGAGGGTCCAGCCCTCTATGGGTGGCACCATTCCGAGACAGGAAGTGCCAGAGGATATATGAAAGTAGGTTGAGCAAGCCAGAGGAAACAAGCCAGGAGATAGAATTTTTCATGGTTTCTGCTTCAGACCCTGCTTGAGTTTCCACAATAATTGATTATGACCTGGAAGTGTAAGACAATTCAATTATTTTTCTCTTCTAGGTTGCATTTAAATCATGTTTTGTTTTGTTTTTATTAAGGCAATGGAAAGACAAACTAGAACACATGGATGCTGTATTTAATCTCTAGGCATACCACAAATCTGAAACCTCTAAACCCTACCCTGGGCACCTGAACAAGGTCACAGATAGCACTGTGGGATGATTACAACCTTGTGGATCCCCTGTAAAGGTTTAGAAATTGCTATGAAGTTCCTGATCCTCACGTTGAGGAGCATCCATCTCTTTGCTTAGGTAGCTCAGGTACCATGCACTGGGAGTTAAAGAGAAGTAAAGAAAGACATCAAAGATGTCAAATCTAGTGGAAGGGGGGATACTGGGAGTTTAATTCTTTAAATTTGAATGCAAGAATTGACAAACAGTTTGGATTTCAAGTTGACACACAAAACCAGCCAGTACAGTCCTATGAAGGCTTCATTCCCCATAATAGGGGTGGGGTGGGGTGGGTGGTGAGCAGGGGGAGGAGGAATGGGATAGGGTTGTTTTTTTGTTTTGTTTTGTTTTGTTTTTTTGAGGGATAACACAGGGGATACCATTTGAAAAGTAATAAAGCAAATATCTAATAATAAATAAATAAATAAATAAATAAATAAATAAATAAATAAATAAATAATGGAATTCTGAAAAACAAAAGCTGGCCAGAGGTTATCAGGAAGCACCGAGCTTCAGCACTGTGGGTGTTTCTCTCTCCTCTTAGGCTCCTGGGCAGAAGTAACCTTGCTTCATGCTTGAGATGCACAGCAAGTGATTAGTTGGGAATTATAGTTTCTTTCTGTCCTGGCTGGTTCTGTGTCAACTTGACACAGGCTGGAGTTATCACAGAGAAAGGAGCTTCAGTTGAGGAAATGCCTCCATGAGATCCAGCTGTGGGGCATTTTCTCAATTAGTGATCAAGGGAGGAGGGCCCCTTGTGGGTGGTGCCATCTCTGGGTTGGTGCTCTTGGGTTCTATAAGAAAGCAGGCTGAACAAGCCAGGGGAAGCAAGTCAATAAGCAGCACCCCTCCATGGCCTCTACATCAGCTCCTGCTTCCTGACCTGCTTGAGTTCCAGTCCTGACTTCATTTAGTGATGTACAGCAATGTGGAAGTGTAAGCTGAATAAACTTTTTCCTCCCCAACTTGCTTCTTGGCCATAATGTTTGTGCAGAAATAGAAACCCTGACTATGACACTCTCCTTTGAGATTTGTGATGCACAAGAATTAATCAAGGATGGGTTTTGTGGTGTGTGTGAGCCTTGTTTTCCCAGAAAGCTTGACTTACCAAAGCCAACTTTACAGCTTGGAGGTTCTGCAAACCAAGAATGTGTCCTGTTCAGGGTGACCACCAGATGCAATGCCAAGTCAAAACATCTGAAGCTGGATAGCTTGTCTTAAAAATTATTAATTATGTGTGTTGCAGTAGTCCTTTAGTCATTAGAAATTTTGTTGTACATGTGGCTAGACCTTTGGGGTTTAAGAAATCACAAGTTGAAATCATAAAAGTTAGTTTTTATCTCTTCACCCAAAAATGACTTCTTTCAATGAAAATCAGTTTTTGAGGCCTGGGTATATCAGCTACATTTTGAGTATATCTCTAGGCAATGAGAACATCGGAGTAGAATGATTGGTTAGGTCTTCATCTTCAAAGAGCTTATGTTCCAGGGGTAATAGCACATAATATGTATATTTAAAATACTGTATAAGTACCATGCAGAAAATTTAAATGTATGGTGAGAAAGCCTGAGAGCACAGAGAGGCGATTTTCAGCCACTCAGATCCCTGATTACTTTCTTATGGGGATAAGGAGCTTCCTCAGTCTTGGCCAAGAATTAATGACTCATCTACACTGAAGAGCCCTCAATGAAAAGACTCCTTACAAAAATGTGATCAGGGTTAAACATACCAACAGGAGATGTAAGGCCCTCATAACCTGGCAACAAGGAAATGATTTCTACCCCAAGACTTGAAAGGTAGGTGGAGAAAAAATTTCCCTCTGGAGAAAGAGGGCTTGTCAGGGGGCCCTCCTGCTGATACCAGGAACAGAAGAAGAGGCTACCTAATGTCTGTGGCCCATGCTGAGGTAAAACAAAGAAGACAAGTCCAAGCCTTCTCCTTTCTCATGTTCCAGTCAGCTGAGCCCATTGGAAGTTTTTTCTGCAGTCCAGGAAAACCATTAACAGGCAAGTGTAAGCCCAGACAGTGTATGAGCTGAGCAGGAATGAACAGAATGAGCAGAAGATAAGCAACTAGGGGGAGATATCTACACCATGGGTCGGTCTAGGACGGAGAGATACTGGCAATGGGAAATGCTCAGTTGCCCTGGCCTGGCAGGCTGTAAGCACACGGGCCCTTTCAGGAGGGACTGCTTGACCACATTTCATATTGGGAACCAGTAAAATTTTCTTCTGCTACCTATTGACATGGTGCTTCCCGGAAAAGACCCAAGAAAACTCAGTTGTGAAGCGTGGTAAATGTCATTGGCTTATGACTTTGTGGGTTATAGAGTCTGAATCAGTTGGGAGGGTCTAACGAGGAAGGAGGACTCATGGGGTAGGGGCTCCCACCAGTCCAGATCCTGAGGGCCACTGAAGCTCTTGTGAAAAGGAGGTTAAAAAAGTTACTCAGGCCTTTCAGAGGAAGCAACTTGCTGCCTCTTCACAGCACCCAGAACAAAACAAACTGCATGTCACGTCATCTCATGGAAATACGGCTCCCTGCTTCCCCCACGGGTCAGTGAAAGGTTCATCAAGAGTAAGACATGTATTTACATCCAACTCCATGCTAAAATTAATTTTTCCAATGAATCAATACCTCTTATGCCTTTGCCACCAGGAGTATGAAATTCAGCAATATGCTATCATACTTGGTTTAGTGTGGCATTCTAGTTTGTTTCTGTATGGCTGTGATAAAAACCCATGACCAAAAGCAACTGGAGAAGGAAGAGGTTTATTTGGTCTATATCCATGTACACTCTCCACATTGATGGAAGTCAGGGCAGGAACCTGGAGGTAAGAACTAAAGTATATAGCATGGAGATGTGCTACTTACTAGCTTTCCCCTTACGTCTTGATCATTTATTTTAATAGCAACCCAGAACCACTTGCCCAAGTATGGGACCACTCACAGTAAGCTCAGCCTTCCTCTATCAATTAATAATCAAGGAAATACCTCTACAAACTTACCAATACTCCAGTCTGGGAGAGGCATTTTTTTTAATTGATATATTCTCTTCCCTGATGATCCTAGCTTGTGTCAAGTTAACAAAATACCCAACCAGCACACACAAACTTTGAGATAGGGCCTCTTGCATGCAGCTTGGCTCTTTATCAACTGGGAAACTTTCCCAGCCTGGAAACATTTCCCCATAGCACCTATGGCTAGAAGTTCACAACCAGTGCTGCCAAGAGCAGAGAGTTTAAGTGCCTTGGGGGCAGCCTTTCATCCTGGAGAGATACAGGGCAATTAAAAACTGCCTCTTTCTCCCCATCAGGAACACTGGTGAGAATGCCCTGGGGATGTTGCTTTGTCCTAGGCATAATCTAAGTATTTAAGAATACAACAAAATCTAATAAGCCTTAGTAGAGGCTTATTAGAGTCTGGTTGGGAGTGATGCTAGAGTTGGAAGGAGGTCTCTACAGGAGGGTTGTGAGGGTTAAGATATAGTTTCTCCAACTGGTGGTGGTGGTGGTGGTAATGATGATGATGGTGAGTGTGTGTGTGTGTGTTAAATAGCTCCTTGTCAATTATATATATGCATGACATATTATAATTACTGTGAGCCTGCTCCCTCCTTATCTCATTCCCATTCCTCTCCCACCAGTCTTTTCCCAGATTCATGACTATCGGTTTTGCTTTTTGGCCCATTTAGCTTAATCAGGGCCCCCCGTGCGACCACTGTTCTTTGGGGCTTGGTGTAGTCACCAGTGCCTGCACAACTAAAGGCAATGACTCTTCCTCCCAGAACATATCAGTAGGAAATATTTCACCAATAACAGGTACAGCACCACCACCCCAGCTACCCCTTCACCTATCCCTGCCTGCAGATAAGCCCTTTGTACAGACCCAGTGTTGGAAAATGCAGGTGCTCAGAGCTCCTGACTGCAACTGTTGTGTCCTGCCCAGAACACAGCACTTCAGCTCTTTCTCATCTTCCATTTCTTTCTTTCTTTTTTTTTCCCCGGTCTTTTTAGATTTGTTTTTTTTTTTTTTTCTGTATAGCCCTGGCTGTCCTGGAACTCACTCTGTAGACCAGGTTGGCCTCAAACTCAGAAATCCTCCTGCCTCTGCCTCCCAGAGTGCTAGGATTACAGGCATGCACCACCACCGCCTGGCTCATCTTCCATTTCTTATATGCCTTCCATCCCTTTCTGAGACGTTGCCTGGAAGGGGTAGGATACTCATGCTGTTTCTGTCTGAGCATTGATCTGTTGCAGCCCAGAGTCTTTACATTCGCCCTTTTCCTGGAAAGTTGCTTTTCTACTGAACATGACAGTGGCAATAGTCTATGTGGATAAACATAAATATTTACAAGACATTTTCATCCTGTCAAGTTAGCTAAACAACAGAATTAAATTGCTCCTGAGACTTATGGACTTCCGTAATTTGGGTTTTTGGTTGGATTTTCAGGACCAGGTATGAATTAAAACAAACAGACAAAGCAAAATAAAAACCAACAAACCAAAACAAAGAGAAAACAGCAAGCTAGTCATTTTCTGATATTTGTAGAGTGTTAGGTATTTAAATTAGTGTATAGAGATAAACACAAGGCTGACTACATATGTAATTCTTAACATTTTAGAAATCACATTTTAAAAGCTTAAAGCAAAACAAGTGAAATTATTTACAATAATATATTTTATTTATGATGATATGCCTAAACTATTATCATGTCTCTTCATAATAAATACACATATTTTCCACATTGCACACATTCATTTCTAGGGATTCAAGATCTCATTTATAGTTTGGAAGAGATGTTTTGATTCCATAGGCAATGGACAACTTTGATGAAAGCACGGGATCTCAAGGTCCCCATGGCCATGTGTGAACAGAGGCCCGCTGCTGAACCACTTAGGTTCCTAATGCTGTGACAAAACATGCAACTGTATGTAATGACCAAAAGCAAATTGGGGGAAGAAGAGTTTATTTCCATTTACAAGGTTAAACTCCATCACTGAGGGAAGTCAGGGCAGAAATTTGGAGGCTAGGCTGATGCAGAGACCATGGAAGGTGCTGATTAAGAGCTTGCTACTTATGGCTGGTCCAGCTGCTTTCTTATACAATCCAGGACCACCTCCCTAGGGGTGGTACCATCCACAGTGATCTAGGCTCTCCCAAATCAATCATCACTAAAAAAAAACAAACAAACAAACAAAAAAAAAAAAAAAAAAAAAAACAACAACAACAACAACAAAAAATCACCAAGGCTTTCCCACAGGCCAGTGTGGTAGGGGCACTTTGTCAGTTGAGGTTCCCTCTTCTCAGTTAACTCTAGCTTGTCAAGTTGACATAAAACTAACTCTCACAACTGCAAATCACAAGGCTCTCTTGTGGTTGCCATAACATATCAGGAAACCAAGTAGACACAGTTTGATGAGATTATTGCTATCTACTAGCAAGGCCCAGAGATTGGAGCAGATGCTCCAGTTGGTCTTAGGAGCACAATGACTGCCCTGGACAAGGTACAGACACAGCCAAGAGTGTCTGGCTACGTTCACAGGACTTTACAGTGGGATGCCCAGAAAACTTGTCATGGGGTAAGACCTGGCATGCAGAGAAGATGCAAGAGAGATCAGGCAGTGATAAAGGTATGGGATCTTCTAGCAGGGATGGTGTTGGTCTACAGCTATTACAAGTCTATGAGAGCTGATGGCTCTAATGGAATATCATATCTACTCTAATATCAGTGTTGCAGAGCTCAAGGCCAAGAACAAACACTGTAAAACCCTAGAATCCATCCCAGGAAGAAATTCTGAGCCAGGCTTTTCTGAATTTACCTAGCTATTCAGAGGTTAGGCTAAAAAACTAGGGAAGCTGAATGTGGCCACACAGTTCCAAGAATTGTAATCAGAAAATCCTAAAGCATTTTAGTTACTTTTAAAAAATAATATTTATATAATTAGTGTGTACATATGTGTGTATATATGTGTATATCTGTACATATCTATATGTGTGTTTATGTGTATGTGTGTATGTAGATGTGTATGTATGTGTGTTTGTGTGTGTTTGTGTTCATATGCATGTGGATACTTGTAGAGGTCAGGAAGCAACATGTATGACTCCGTTTTATCTTCCACCATGTGGGTACCAGAGATTGAATGACTAAACTCAGATCATCAGGTTTGGGAGGAAGCACTGAACCAGCTGAGTCAGTCTTCTTGCCTGCCCTAACACATATTTTAAAATGATTCCTCCAAAGTGGAAGATAACTAGTACTTTCAAAGTCATTTTCTCTGTTGAAGATGATAATAATGTCAGCTATCACCGAGAGCACACTGACACTCAGTGCACTGTAAATAACTCTCCCAGGGATATTTAGTTAGCATTTCATCAACACTCATTCAAACTCAACTGTAAAGCACTCCCCAGTCTCTAAAACTGGGCAGGCCTGGTGAGCAGATGCCAAGGTCATTGAGGTTTGCTAATTGTAACATATATCACATATAGCTTATGTAACACATAGCACATACTTTTTGATATATGGGAGAGGCTAATTCTCCTCCCCGCTGTCATTAGCAGCATGTAGTTTGCTGTTTAGGGGTAAGACACCATGAAAATTTCCCCTTCCATGTTAACACGCTCATTACTAATATTGTTATTGCTCTGGTCTTATTTCCATACCCACTTCTAGGAGAGACTGTTTCACAGGCAACATCCTGGAATTCTGGCTTTTACAATCTTTTTTGCATGTTCCCAGCGCTATGAAAACTCAAGGTTTATTTAAAACCCTCGGTCCTGTTATGCAACTGAGGAAGAAAGTCTATGCTACAGAAAGGATCATTAGAAAGAGGCCGCCATTCACTCCTCACAAGAGCCCTCAGGAAGCTAGGCATGAAGTAAGGCTCACAAAGCTACACCTAGGAGACCACCTCCCAGGGAGCATCCGGCCCTCCGGAGGCTCCTGGGCTCTCACTCAGCAGGGAGAGAAGCTGGAGTCCTGGGCTGCCACTCAGCATTGTTCTGGAGGCTTTAGAGCTTGCAATAAAGGAAGAATAGGAAATACACTGTGATTATGGAGGACCCACCATTCTCAGCATCAGTGAGTGTCATGTGTTTGTAGGAAAGAACCCCCCCCCACCCCGAACTGCACCAGGAAATTGAGCAGCAAGCAAACCAAGAAGTGGCAATGAAACCCTGTACACAAAAGCTACATTGTAGCTCTAGTGTAAACAAAAGCGGTCAGCATTTAACATAAAAACACCTGTTTATAAATAACACCAAAGTGTGAAAGAAGGTTAAAGCATATAAAAGACATAAATTCCTGAAAGATAGAAACTATAAACCACTGGTGAAGTTCTGAAAATCCAGATAAGCCATAGATATCTGGACTACATTTTTAGTCCAAAACTCTCGAGATGTGAACTCTCCCTGTGCTGCTGTGCAGATTTTACTCACAGTTAGTGATTTCTGTGACCTTCCAATTTGTAGAAACTGGTGTGTCGATTCCAAACATCATGTAGGTCATCCAAAGATCTAGAAGTATGGAACATACATTTTTTTATAAAAACAAAGCAAGTTGGGTGTGGTTGTGCATGCTTTTAATCCCAGCACTCAGGAGACAGAAGCAGGAAGATCTCTTAGAGAGTTTCAGGTCAGTCAGGGCTTTGTAGTGAGGCCCTATCTCAAAAACCAATTGAACAGCATTGCCGGAGTAAAACTAGATTTGCTATAAAAGAGAGAAAAGACATGGCATCTTTATCAGGGTCAGATGAAGAGAATTTCCAAATAGATCCCTTCTAACCCTGACTTTAACCAGCTAGTGTGCACTCAAGCTTACATTTACAAATGCTGGGGGACTCACTGAACTCAAGACAAGTGTCTTCCTTTGAAATAGGAAAAATGTCACTGTTGAGAGGGTCACAGCAATACTGTTTTCCCGGTGGGATCAGTCACAGCCTCCAATCCTTTGGCCTCTAATAAATTGTGAAAATGTCAAAATGTGTCAGTATAGTGTTGGTCTTGGAAATGTCTAATTTCTCATAATTTATTCTGGTTTGTCTGACCCTACCCTTTACAGTATAATGAAGAATCACTTCCGTTGTGCTATAGACAGTGCTGTGAGTGTCCAGGGGAGAGTTTATCCAGTAAAAATAGATATCAGCCAGAAAGCGGGCCAATCCACTGTAGTTTGGTTTGAGTACAATACACTGCTTCAAATTCCAAATGGACATTGCAGCAAATATAGGTAATATAAGTTTGTTTGAGTCACAGCTATTAAGCAATTCCTGCGAAATTCCAGGCTTAGTGTGAAATCTTAGATTGCTGTGTGATTCTGCTCTACTTAATGTGTTACTGTGTCAGTATCATCAGATAAAAAAACATAGAAATGATGAGGGTATCACTTATATTCTTGAGGTTAGGGGTTTACTAGCTAAACCAAGACAGTATTTTAGCAATAACTTCTCACTAGAGAGACAGAAACCGTGAATCACATGAGTTGATGCTTGATATCTGAGAATATCCTATATTATAGCATCAGAGTCCCTGTAGAGAGCCCTTCAGTAAATCACACTTGTAACTTCAGATCATAGCCTAAACTGCCGTGAAGACAGCAGAATGTTGGAGGACATCAGCAGAAGGAAGCTGCAGCCCAGAGTAGAGGTGGCCCAGCCCAAGAGAGAAGACATATTGGTTCAGGTGGCAGGGGCATGGGAAGGTTTGCCCAAGGCCCTTGCAGCCAGATCATATAACTAGTACCCAGATACCACACAAGGAGCTATAGAAATATGTATGGTCTGACACTATGCTCTCTTGGAATTCCCTCTGTCAAATAAAGTAGTCCATTGCTTTTGAATTCATCCTACATAATATTTCAGGACACCATCAGGATGCAGACACAGTCTTCCTCTGAATATAGCTTGATTGACCTATAATCCACTTTCCACCTGAAACCTCATGAGCCATCACTACTACTCTGCATTTTCATAAACATTCCATTTTTTTTTAACTCCCAGGAAGATAGTCTATCAGATTACAGTGGTATATATCTGGTATTTCTACCCCATGTCCCTCCACCAAAAAAGTTCCAAAGCCTTGAGAGCTATGTGTTCAAGTTTAGTCACAGTAACATCTCCACTTCTCTGCTATAAGCTTCTGTATTAGTCACGGAAGTCTTGCTGTGAGCCAAGTATCTAAATCAAAGAACCTGGGAGGGGTGTGAGTGGGTTCTGTTGGCTCATGGATTTAGAGGCATCTTGGTCTATCATGCAGAGAAAGGACAATGGAGTGGTTACATCCCTCTGCTCTAACCCAAGTGCTTTTGGAAACGGTGTTTGATCACAATAAAGGATAGGCAACGGACACACTCTTAACCAGCTCATTTATCGTGGAAGAAGGTGGAAGAAGCTCCTGTTTCTTCTCCATCCTGCCTTGAGTTTGTTGAACATCCTAGAAGCCACCGGAGCCACATTATTGTTTCAGAATTTCTTTCCCACCTGGTTGAGAGCCTGTAAACTTTTGTTTGTGTCCCTCAAATTGCACACTGATGCATTCCTGTGTAGTCCACTCCCACGCTGATGGAATGTTGTATGTGATGGCTAATCTTGACTGTCAATTTGATCGGCTTGACAGCTATCAAAGAGACAAGTAAAGAATACCTCTGGGTACTTTCGTAAGTGTGTTTTCAGGGAAGATTGACAGGGAGACAAAACATGATAGGGAAAGAACCCATCGAGTGTGTGGGTGGCAATATCAAGTAGGCGGGGTGTCTCAGTGGAGTCCCCATGGGTAAAGGAGGAAGTCAGGCTATACAGACCTCTCTCCACGTCTTCAATGCCAGGGTGTGAGCTGCTCTTTCTTGCATACTCTACCTGACATTACACGTGAAAACCTTTAAAACTGTGAACTCACATCTTCTAATAAACTTTTTCATTCAAACTTTATGTCACAGTGATAAAAGTTTTGTTGATACATGGAATAATTGAGCTCTGTCAATGCCTTGTTATCAATGTTGAGAAGACAGGAGTCTTGCTTAGTAAGTACTCATGGGGACTTAGTAAGTACTCCTAGAGAGCTGCCGTGCTGGAGGCAACCTGACCATCAGCATAGGAGGACCAATGTCCCACTCTGACAGAACTGACACCCTAACATCAAGTGAGTGAGACAGCTTGGGTGTCCATCTCTGTGAAGTCTGCAAATGCCCGTAATGCAGCTGATATTATATGGGATTATAGAAGAACTTCCAAGCTAGGATTTATCAAGTACATAGTATGAGAATGGCTATGTCTTAAGTCATGAACTTTGGTGCAGTTTGTGATATGGTGCTGATAATAAAAAAAATCTGACTTGCCTTCTGTATTACCTTCCTGTTTACCAAGGTTCCTGGTGTTAACTATCCTCATTCAGTCGTCTTCTATGCTCCTGCTGTGGTGCTCTGCCTCCCTCTCACTGAGATCATCACTGTTCTTCATCCTTTCCCTCATTATGACCTAGCTTGCAGTGGCTTCTTCATGAATCTGCAGTTACCACCCAAGGCTTGTATATCCCCCAGTCTGCCACTTTGCAACCCCAAATGGTAGGCATCCTGCTCTCCATGGTCCCCTTCACTGCTCTATTTGTTAACAGTGCTTGGTTCTCCTTTAAACCGGCTTCTCTGTAATTTAGATTAACAACCTCCTTGTCCTCCACAAAGCCTTCTGCGTGTCCTAGGCATGTGTTTTTTGATTTGAGATCGTTCAGCTTCTAACACAGCAATCTCATAAAGTACAAGTATCACACTGAGGACAAAAAGCAATGAGCCACAAAGAAAATTACAGGGCCGAGCTAGACTTATTAAAGCAGAACACAGTGGGCAAAAGAGCAAGACAGAAACAGCCTCTCTCTATTGTAGAAACCTTAAAACATGATTGTCACTCAGCTTATAGGATAATAAGCTGTGTTTCCTGTGATAGCAGTAAGCAAGTATATGTTATCTTGAGGGTCCAGTTATGTGAAGCATTTCCAAATGACAAGGGGAAATAATGGACAAAAAGAAGTGACAGGAAGATAAAGAATAAATTTAGATAGATGATAAAGAGATAAATAGATATGCAGGTAGATAATGGTAGACAAATGGGTAGATGATATGTAAATATAGATAAGTGATAGATGATAGATTAGATGGATGATAGGTAGATAAAGATAGATATAGAAAAATAAATGATGGATACATGTTAGATAGATCACACACACACATATACTGAATGCTATTTAGAAAAACACATTTTTAAGTTAAATGAAAATCAATTAACACCTGAACTTTAACACATTAGGTGAGGGCCAGGGAAGGTGAAAGTTGATTTTCCCATGGAGAACACAGGACACTAGATAGAAGAGATCCTTCCTAAGTGTGTCACTAAGTGCCTGGCCTCTATGGTGTGCTCCACTGAACCGTCTCTTTGTATGCAGCAGGCGCATCCCAGTGCCTGTCCTAAGTACTGCTTCTGGCTATAAGAACCTTGGGAGCTGGGATGATCTGAAAGCAGGTCCATGTAAAAGAATTTTGTCTTGAGAGCTACTCCCTGCTCACTTTGCACACATGACATCGGGGTAGAACTATCGGAAAATTGAAACGGGAAGGTAGGGGACCCAACAGGAAATTACACCATGGGCTATTTGTTCCTCGTGCCCTTCTGGTTCTGTGTGCAGCAGGTGTGGCACCATATTGAGAGCCTGTACACTTGTGTCTCTTCTCATCCCTGCAGGACTTAACTTGAGCCTGTCTTCTTCCTTTGCTCCTGAATAGCACTCTAGTTCTAGAAAGATCTTCAGCTTAGGTAGAAAATAAAAAGAAGATACTAACTGCTCTTAGAACTAATTATTTCCATATAGATTTTTAAAATCAAACTTTAAGTATAGCCTTTTATCAGTATGGTTTAATGATATTGCATGACCCAGAAACATAAGGAGTGGCTTTGGATTCTATTTGGTATTATTAAATGAATAGATGTTACCCTGATGATAATGGTAATTCCTTTGCATTATTTAAGAGATTCAGTGAGTTAAGTAAAACATGAGTGGGTGGGAAAGATTTTTAATAGGATTTTGAAATCAACTTTTATCACAATCATCAGGAAAAGTTTAACAGAAATTATTAGACATGTGAACTTAATACACTCAGGACAGTGGAGTTTCACACACAGAATGGTTGCAACTATATTCTAATATCTGTTCTGAGACCCTATAGTAGTTTGAATGTGAGAATATTTGGTTCCCAGTTGGTGGCGCTATTTGGGGGAGGTTATGGGACCTTTAGCAGATGCAGCCTTGCTAGAGGAAGTATATTTGTTAATGGTGGTAGACTTTGAGAATTTAATCACTCTGTGTTACCTGATGGTGGTTGAAGACTTGATCTCTTAGCTTTTGCCTCTGCCCCCCTGCCTGCTCTTGGCTCCCCTTCCCCCCTGCAATGGTCGACTCTTATCCTATGGAACTGTAAGCCCAAATAAATCCCTCCATAAGTTGCTTTCAGACATGGCATTTTAAAGTAACTTTCACTGATCTTAGCTAGGTTCCTCCACTCGTCCTTGTCTTGCCCATGAGTGTAAATAGTGATGCTTCCCACTTTTCTGAGTTAGCACATACTTTTGATATATGTTACACTTATATATGTGAGTCCCCTTCCTGGTTTTCCAGTGCAGAGTGTTCAACCCTGAAACCATGCAACCAAAACAGACTCATCAGACTGCATTTTATATATTTGTGCATACCCTTGCATTTGTGTGCATGTGTCCATAAATTTAAAAGAAGCTATTAATCTGAGAGTGTGTGGATGTAACGCAGAAGGAGTTTGAGGGGAGGGGAGCTAGGAAAGACTGGACTGAGTAAAGGGAGGAGGGAGAGTGATGTAATTGTAGTTCACTTAAAAACATATTTTAAAAAACGATTTTCTGAAATGAACCTTAGCTGCTCCTGATGACGTTTCTTGAGGCTGGGTCTTCACGATACTCCAGACTTGTTGCTCACCATGACCTCTAATTCAGCAGTTCTTGTGCCTCAGCCCCCTGAAGCTTGGCTTACAATTATGAGAGTCACCATGCCTAGCTCACGATGCATGCCTTCTGCGCGTTATTAGATGACCATTGCTTTTTATCAGTGCTCCTGAGTAGAACTTCTCCATAGCCATGTTTTCCTGTAACTTCTGTCTAGATTCTTCTGACCCCACAGTAAGAGTAGAAACATTTTCCTTTCCTGTCTCACAGGTGCTTTGGAAGGATAGATGAATGGTAGATCAACTATTCACTTTGTCCAGTCATTAGCCAAATTCAACTTAAAACCAGTGTGAAAGGCCTGGGGTATGCTTTCAAGGTGCAATACTGGTAGAAAGAGGGCAGGTGTTATGACACATTATAATCCACTACTGAGCATTTTAAATCCTGTCCAGGGTGCAATAACTTGAGTTCTGTTGGTAGGACAACACAGTCTTGGATTTTTAGAGAAGTTGGAACCTTCTGCAAAGGATAAAGGAGCTTCCATGGGGCTCCATCCTTCTGCTCGTAGACATTTTCTGGAAGAGTTGCACGTCTACAAAGTCATATGCTGTTATTGGCTTAGTTAAAATAAGCAAAACCTGGAAGTGGTCCATATCCACAGGATGATAGACAAACTCCCTCCCCTACAAGGGGTTCCTGTGAGTAACGGAAGCCAATGGCCTATTGGAATGTTCCAGAATAAACTGAGAATCACTGGGGCCACATGAGAGACGCCAGCCACTTAGTTGCAGTGAGAGAAGGATGAAAAGATCAGTGGTTGCTTAGATACTGAGGTGAGGAGCCAGGGCTGGGTGGATGCGGGAGGGTACCCAAGGACAGGATGACACGTTCTGCACAGACAGCTGGGCTGCTATCTTAATGTGGGAATGGTTTTAAGGGGTTTGCCTCTGTTGAAACAGAGTAACAGTTGTATCCTCTAAGTGTCTGCTATAATTAAACACCACAATCACCTATAATACTGCCAAACATCAGTAAATACTTTGTAAATACTATGCATAAAGCTTGGCATATGGATTGCTGATCTACAATACAGACATACGGAAACTTGGAGAAATTAAGGAAGTACAAGAAAGAAAAATCACTAAGTGCTACAAATAATTGATTTTTTTGTTTTTTAAATTTATAAGCAGTGTTATCTTTCCTTTGATTATGTACATATTTTTCTTAAAGGTTCCAGACTGGAAGGTGGTTAGAGTTACGTCACCCATCCTTTCAGGGAGTGAGCGAAGCTGAGCCCTGTTGTCTTCTGCAACAACCAAGACCACGATGCCTTGTTTTTTACTTCGTCATCCTGTTAGGTTCACACATTATTTCTTGTTTCACTTTTTAGTCCGGTGGAGGTTGGGGGGCAGCCTCTAGAAAGTCCCAGAGACCTGGGATGTGAAAAGTTCCCAGGACCCAATGGGGATGACCTTGGCCAAAATGCCCAACAGTAGGGAGATGGAACCCAAAGAGACCTCCTGTAGTAGATAAACATGGCCCCCAGTTGAGGCATGGGGCCACCTACTCATCTTCAATTTTTGACCCAGAATTGTTCCTGTCTAAAGGAATTTGGGACAAAAATGGATCAGTGATTGAAGGAAAGGCCATCCAGTGACCCCCCGCCCCAACTTGGAATCCATCCCAGGAGTGGGCACCAAACCCTGACACTATTACTGATGTTATGCTGTGCTTGAAGACAGGAGCCTAGCATGGCTGTCCTCTGAGAGGCTCTACCAGCAGATGCAGATACTTATAGCCAACCACTGGACTGTGGTCTAGGACCTCTATGGAAGAGTTAGGGGAAGGATTGATGGAGTTGAAGGGGATGGCACCCCCACACACACTGTAGGAAGGAACTACAGTATCAACTAGCCCAGATCCCTCAGAGCTCCCAGAGACTAAGCCACTAACCACAGATAGTAGAGGACTGCCTTGTCTGGCCTCAGTGGGAGAGGATGCACTTAATTCTGTAAAGAACTGATACTCCATGCTGGTGGGGTGAGGCAGGGTTGGGACTAGGGGAGGAGAGCACCTGCTCAAAAGCGAAGGGGAGAGGGATTTGAGTGAAAAACTTTGGAATGGGGGACTAAGAAGGGGGTCAATATTTTGTAATATAAACAAAATAATTTAATAATAGCAAAAAAAGAATGTTGTACCCAAAACACGCATGTATAATCTGGAATATGTATATGTATATGTATATGTATATGTATATGTATATGTATATGTATATGTATATGATGTATATGTATATGATGTATATGTATATGTATATGTATATGTATATGTATATGTATATGTATATGATGTATATGTGTATGTGTATATGTGTATACGTATATACGTATATATGTATATATGTATATATGTATATATATATATATGAGGAAACAATTTACAATTTCCTGGTCAAAACTTATTATTTTTTAAATCTTTTAAAATTGGTTCCAAATTCCTGGTGTAGCTATTTTAACAAAATGGAACTTCCATGATTAGACATCAACACGTATCCACCTTTTGTGCCTATTTGGTGATCTGCTAATCTCAGATGGACACAGGCTGCAGATGGGCACATGTGAGCATCTGAGTGGATCAGGATAGCAGTATTTTATCATGCATGATCAGAAACCACAGTACAGAGCATTCACGCAGGGTGCATACTATCTGCCCTCCACTGATGTCTGCAGCTGAGTCACAGCATGGGCAACAGGGAGGGCAGATACAGAAGGGGC
Organism: Apodemus sylvaticus; assembly: GCF_947179515.1. NCBI lineage: Eukaryota > Metazoa > Chordata > Mammalia > Rodentia > Muridae > Apodemus > Apodemus sylvaticus. The sequence continues at coordinate 7,328,868 of NC_067487.1, read as the reverse complement.
GTCTGTGACAGAATGAAAAACGATGACCCAAACCAACCCCAGGGCCATAAGATGTGCTCATCCTGTTGCTTTATTTTTATTTACATTTAAAGTGTTATCCCCTTGCCCAGTTCCCCCTGTCCCAGCACTCCCTTTCCTATTCCCCTCCCCTTGCTTCTATGAGCATGCCTCCCCCCATCTGCCCAACCACTCCCACCTCCCCCTTCTCGATTCCCCTACATTGGGGCATCTATCCAACCTTCACAGGACCAAAGACCTCTCCTCCCACTGATGCTTGCTTGACAAGGCTATCCTCTTCTACATATGTAGCCAGAGCCATGTGTACTCCTGGGTTTGTGGCGTAGTCCCTGGGATCTCTGGAGGGATCATCCTGTTCTTACCTCCTAGGTGTAGGAAGTAAGGTTTGAAGACCAGTTTGGGGGCTGGTAGGATTCTGCAGGGACTCCAGGCAAGTGCCCTAGCCTCCAGCACAGCATCAAGTATTATCAGCAGGATCCAACTGCCTGACAGTAATATGGTGTCAGTGGTCCATCGAGTGTCTTTAGAGCAGGTAGCATCCTTCCTGCATTTTGCCATCAAAGGAAAAGACACAGCAGAGCTTGTGCATTTTCCCTGGCTGTACTCAGATACGACAGCCTTTAGTACGAGGTATCGGGCTTCTGGCAAATTCACAGCTTCACCTCACAGCAGCAACCGCTGTGTAGATGCTGACACTGAAATGTGCATTTCTGTGCCTTGTTCCTGCAGCCTCACAGGTGCAAATGCAGGATGTGCCTGCGTGCAGTTCAACAGAGGAAAGCAAGCCTATTAGCCTGCACCTTCAAGCTGTGTATTTAGCTTTATGTCGAGTGATCAGAATGAAATGTGGGGTTTTTCATTTGAGATCATTCTGCCCTAGTGGAGCTCATTTAACTACTTTACCTGGAGGTGAATTAGACTTGATACTTATGCAACAGCTATAGTCCTGAATCAGGCTTTTTCTAAATTTACACCTGAAAAGAGCCATGGAAATCCGTCCCTGGGTCTACAGACTCTTTCGCCGTTGTATAATTTTTGAGATGACAACAGGAGATAATTCCAGACAAAATCCAAAGACAGCAACAGAGAACAACCTCGTGCCTGCAAAGACAAGGCACAAAGGTGTACTCCACAGTTTAGACGTGGGAAATGACCAAGCTCCTTATTTACACAGCATAATGAAAGCACAGCCACAGTCAAATGGAAGAAAATAGGCCAAAGGCTGCCCTTGGGTGTGCACGCTCCATCGGCTGCCATCGGCTTCTGAGGAACCCTGTGTGTGATACTCAGGCAAATGCAAGCTGGCCTTGAGCACACAGGGAGAGTTGGAGCTCACATCCCCACACTTGACCTAGATGACTTTTGAGCACACAGTTCACCACTGATGTACTTCAACAGCAGCAGTGGCAGATGCAAAGACCTGTAGACAAATGGAAGTAGTTATCATCGGCATTGCCATGGAAACCCTACTGCTACTTCCACCTCTCCCTCAGCTCCTGTCTCTTGGGTCTTAGCCACAACCTTAGTTTTCCTTCTCCCGCTGCCCAGGTGTGCCTCTCTCCTATGTATGAGATGAAACCCCAGCAGGCTAAGCCTTGAGCATCAACAGGACATGTGGGATTCCAACTAGATTGTTCTCTGCTAAAATTTATCTCAGGAACTGCACACAAGCTACCCTATTTCCCATCACTCTCCCGACCCAGCAGTCTCTTGGGTTCTACATCTTGAAGCTTTATGACCAGTGTTCCTCTTCTGGCCTTGTGGAGCACCGTGGCTCATGCTTCTCCACAGAGCCCCATCCAACTGTAGTTGCCATATCACTGCCAGCCCCTTTACCCAGGCCTTATTATAGATAAGACCGCCTGAAACCAGTATTTCTGTCACCTCCATTCCTACTACCCTCTCCCCTGCCATCTATAGGGAGGACAGTCAAGAGGGTCCAGCCTTGTCCCTGACATCCTGGCTTCCTTCCTCACTGCCCATATAAATGAGATTATTACATTGGTTAATCACCTGGAAGCTATTATTTAACTACTGAAGAAATACAGCCCTGGGACAAACAAGTGAATTTTCTACCTCTGGTGTCAGGTAAGCCAGAATGAACACCGCCTTGGACAGCTGCGTCGTAGCTCACCCATCCACTTCTGGGAAGTGAGTACAGATCGAAATGTCCATGCCTGACTGCAGATGAGCTTTGCCACTAGCAAGCAGCATGACTCAGGGTGAGGCATTTCCTCCTTACAGTCTTTGCTTGCCCTGGATCCCGCTTCATGAGTGACATTGGCTTCCCTCTTCAAAATAGTCCACTCTAGTTCCCACTTCCTCCAACTGGGCCTTTCTTACTTTCTCTCAAGTGTCCTTCTCTCTGACTCATGGAATTGAGCCTGTCAACCTGTAACAAGGAACCTCCACCCCCAGAGGCTCAGAGCCTCCCCTAAGGGCGTTCCCATCCCATTGATACAAAATCCTACTGTGGCCCACATGGATATCATTTCTTCTCTTCCTCAAAGTGCCGATTTGGTCTGCTCATTGCATCAGGAACATCTTTAACTGGGATGTTACCTCGCTCTCCTGCATGTGACTGGCTTCTGAGTCTTCCTCCATCTATAGCCCACCCCTTGACCTCCTGTTGCATCCTGGTGGCACAATGATCACGGAAAATGTTGCTTTAAGCACTTCAGTGTCCTTGAGCAGATCCCCAACCTCTGCCCCCATTTACAAATGGGACCTGTTGTTCAAAGGCAGAATTATCTCATCCCTTTTCTGAAACTTTGAGAACATGCATTCTTTTCTCCACAGCCAAGCATGAACTGGAATTCTCCCACTACAGGTACCAACATGACTCCAACTCAAAACCTGAGCAAGCAGTCACCAAGACAAATCAGGCTTCTTATATTTAACCTTTTACTTTTCTTGTGACAAGATTCATTGTGTAGATGTGAAGTGCTTTAAGCCAAGATTTATTATATAGGCACAATGCTAATGCCTAAGACTCTAGGCATGAGGGTGAGTGTTTTAAACATTTCATGCATCTTAAGAAAATCACACCTTTTAGTTTGGAATAATTTAAAATCATTGACAAGCTAGAGAATGCAGAATTGGTGTGTGTCCCATGCCCAGCTGTCTAAACTGTTGGCTTCATATATCACCAAGGCATATCTGTGTAAACTGAACACGCATACATTATTGTTGATTAAATTCACAGTGTATGTGCATGACTAGTTTTTGCATTACTGTTAAATTCTGTGTACACTGCATTAACCCATCACCTAAACCTCTTCTTGTATCACAGATTTTCTTGGTGTTTCTTTGTCTCTTGTGATCTGATAATCTCATGGGTACAGGCTATGTGCATTGTGGAGTGCCCTGTGGTTTACCCTGGGGAGTTTGAGGACACTGAGTTCCCAGAAAGGGCTTGACTGGGGGAAATTACCCTTGTCATCAAGGTAGTTAATGTCTTCCTGGCACTGTTGGCTCTCTTTGCCCTCCCTACCCCATCAATAGGTATGAGGAAGGTGATCCCTATTTAGTATTGCTATTTTCCTCTGTTTTAGGGAATTTATCAGACATATTTTCTTTAGTCTATGGTAGAAATAGAACTTTACATTGCTCTCAAACCTGCCCAACTGAAGCCCTTCTTCCTATTTCTGTTCTGGTTTCTATGAAGACCAAAACTCTCCCAACCATCTGACAATTCATTTCCCTTTCCCACAGCAAGTGTGATGTACTTACTGTGTTGTCATCACAGTGTGGTTTTTCTGCATCTACTGTTGGAGCAAAACTGCACAAGAAAGTGTATGTGGGGCTGCGCTCATCTAGATGTAGACATATGGAGAAGGGTATCTCCATGAACAGGTAGGGTTACTGTCTTAGTCATGGTTTAGCAAGCCAGTAAGAAACATCCCTCCATGGCCTCTGCATCAGTTCCTGCTTCCTGACCTGCTTGAGTTCCACTCCTGACTTCCATTAGTGATGAACAGCTATGTGGAACTGTAAGCTCAATAAACCCTTTCCTCCCCAACTTGCTTCTTGGTCATGATGTTTGTGCAGGAATAGAGACCCTGACTAAGACAGTTACCTAACTCCACAGGCCAATCCTGGAAACCCCAACTTGTGGCACACATAGACCAGAGAACCCTTGAATCCCCAGAAAACAAGCAGGATGCCCTGGTTTGTCCTGGTGACCCATTGCCGAGGCTTCGTTGCTCTTCTAACTCTGAACTCAGGTAGAAGCACATGATGTGGGGTTTCATGTTTCTTGAGCCCAACCTCAGCAATAACCCCCATGGGTTCTTAGAGAAGAGTTAGCATTAGGAATGGCATCCGTGGGTGTTTCGCAGGACCACTGATAACACTATAGTATGGGTTCCTCTGCATCCTTCTAAACAACCATTCAGCAAGCCACTGACCCGAGATTGTTCCATCTTCTCCACACTGCTGTGTCTCTCTCACTGCTCACACGCCACGAGTCCACACATAACCCTATAGTCCACGAGCCTGGGGACCAAAGCAAGCCCTACAGTTCACCAATCTGCAGTCTAAACCTACTCCTACAGCTTACCAGTCTAGGGTTTCTACTTACCCCTACAGACCACTAGACTGGGGTCCACACTCCTACTCTACAACCAACCATCCTGGTATATATTTTCTCTAGCCCATCCTCCCAACTCCATAACCATTTCTCTTTACCCCTCCACTGTAACATTTACACATCCCAGCTCAACACCTTAATACCAACTCTATACCCATCCCTGTGCAGCTTCTCAACCTATATACCCTATAGACCATACCCATATACTGAAATTGCTCCTTGATAACACTGACGGCTGTTGAGGTCTTGCCATAGAAGCAACTCATCTTGTATGCTCTATGTCACCAGGGATCCTAGGACTAGCTCCTACTGTAAGTGGATCTGCATGCATGTCCTTTTTCCTTCATGCCTGCTGGTTCTGTTTTGATCAATATGGACTTGGCTCCACCTTAGCAGAGCCCACACTTAGAGCTTCATATAGCACTGTCTTCTGTGTGTAAGTTTCTGTAGTGGTAATTGGCTAAACCGCTTTTACTACCAGAGGTTTGCACGTGTGCACCTGGTCAGGAGCTATCTGAATTTGTGAGTGAGCACGCGCGCGTGCACGTGTGCACACACACACACACACACACACACACACACACACAAGTTAAATTTTAATATGCATTGACTAGCTCAAAGGCTGGGCAGCTCTAATCCTCCCCCGCAGCTAGCACATATTTCTCTCCTGTAATCCTGGCTTAATGCCCTCTAATTCTATATTTTATCTTTGTTGTTCTGCCTCCTTCTGGGCCACTCCCTAGTCTTTGCTGCCCAAGATGCTTCTAGGCAGTCCTTCTGGGGGAGCTGCATTCCTTCTCACCTACATTTCGGATGATTTTCCTTCTGCAGCTCTAAATCTGATCCATCTCTCTCTAAACCATGGCGATTCTCCTGTCTTTCCTCCAAGTTCCTAGTTAATGCAAATCCAAAGGTCTTGCCTCCATCTACCTGCCCTACCATTGGCTGTTGGTTCTTTATTGATCTATCAAAAACCAACCGGGGGCAAAAACCTTCAGCGTTTGGGCATGCAAGTTCCCAATTTGGGGGACTGGATTAATTAAAAATATTAGAACCAATCCCCAACAGTTACAGACAAGGCTAACTGTACTCATTGGTGGATTCTGTGCTAAAACAGAGGGAAGTGTGCCTTGTTCTGAGTACAGACCATCCTAGAGAGCTGCCTACTGTTTATAACTGAGCCTTGACTCTGCCCTAGATAGTCAGCTTCCAGGCAAAGAAAGGCTTCTGCTCTGAATCTCATGTACTTCTTCAAACCCTTCCGAGCTCTTTCCCAGATGACCATCTGTCCTCCAAAACCTTATACTGCCATTCACTATATCACCTCCCATAAGTGTTCCATAGATGGAGGCTCTTCTATGCTCCCTCTGGAATCCGAGCTCAACACTGAGACTTCAGGTTATTCAAACATCATCAAAACAAAACCAGAAAGCTCATCCAGCTACAGTAAGGATTGCTCAGATTCAGGAGGAGCAAGTGGAGCTTGAGGATGTTTAATAGGACAGAAATACTAATTTGTCCCACCTCTGCGTTTCTGTGCCCACCCCTTTGATTATAGACATTATCCTTATAGACATTTTTCAATTGAAATCTGAGCTGCAGATATTCATACACCACATTAGTTGAACAGAAATATACTTTCAATGTTGTAATTCTACTCCACGAAAAAGAGCCCATTTGAGCTCAGGGATGACACAAAATGAAGAATTTCATTTTGAACTATTTTCATATTGTTAGTGTCATAAACTGACACAACCCTGTGTCTTCCACCAGTACAAATGTGTCCTTTAAGCTCAGCATACACCAAGCCCCTCTCACGTGGACCCCATCTGTGCAATTCACTGTATCCAAACCACACATTCTCTCTGCACTGGGAAGAGCATGAGTTTGGTTCCTGGGGGCCCAGGACTTGGCAATTAGAAAAGATGGTGATTCTTTAGGTTTAAAATGTGTCATTATATTCTGAGTTGCTCTATTTGTTTCCATAGCTTCATGTTTGGATTCCTCTTCCTACCAGGAAAAGCAAACAGCAAGCATTTGCCCCTCCCTGCATTTACACACACACACACACACACACAAACACACACACACACACACACACACAGTCACAGGCTCTTCAGTGGGATCAATTATAACACACACACATATACACACACACATACACACAAACATACACACATACATACACACACACATATACACACATACACACATACACACAAACATACACACAAACATACACACACACACACACACAGACACAGTCACAGGCTCTGCAGTGGGATCAATTAGAGGTGAAAAAGAAACCAGGGCAAACAGAAAAGGAATGGAGAAGCAGTCACAGCCCAGGTCCGTGTGGGCCTTAATGAATCACAGTGGGAGCCACCACCCTTCACTTCCCAACAAGAAGGAGCTCTGGATAGGGAGGTTCCATAGAAAAGCGGACAAGGCATGGAGTTGTAGTGGAGGGAGAAGGCAGTGCAGACTGGCCCTGCTGGAATCCCTCTAAGCTACCTGTGAACAAAGCAGGGAAGGTTTCTTTGGTCTCAATTTAAAACATTATCAACAGTTCTACCTCTGTCTCAACAGCACTGGGAAGAGTGTGCTACAAACAGCTCCACTCTGAGCATCAGTCTCATTGGAAGGGGTACTTGGCATAGCTGCTAGAACACACTGTGAATGCATAGTTCTTGAATTACTGGTAAGAAAAAAGAGACAATTTTAGTCATATCATCAATGGTACTAAGAAAGAGGCATCAAGCCAGGCCCTACCTTTTTTTCCCAGATCCTGTTCAACCTGTCACCATAGCAACAAATCAAAGGTCTCCATCCTTGACCAGCTGGAAGTCAGGTTCCTCTGAGCTGTCTTCTCAATTTACGCTCCCTTGTCCAGTTTGAACATCAATGCTGTTAAGTCGGTTTGAAAGGATCTTCCACTCAGTGATGAAGTTTGTTACCGCCACCCGGTTGCTTTTCTACCTCTGCCAAGTGGCACCATGATGAGGCAACCTGTAGAAGAAAGCGTTTAATTGGGCTAAGAATTTTGGTGAATGAGTCAAGGACCTTGTCGTCAAGGAGCACAGCAACAGGCATGGCTCTGGAGCATGCTCACATTTGACCTACAAGCACAAGGCAGAAAGAGCATTAACTGGGAATGGCATAGGCTTTTTGTTGTTGTTTTCTATTTATACATTTATTCACATTTATATAATGATGATAAAACCCAGGAAAACAAAGTCATGAATTTGAAGAGGGCATAGAAAGGGCTGAAGGCAGAAGGCAGATTGATAAAAAAATATTATACACATACATGACATTTAAAACGAAATTCCAAAAAAAAAAAAAATCCAAAAAGTAACTAATTAATTAAATTTTTGAGAAGGGATGAAGAGAAGTCGGTTTATGGGACATATGGGGAGGGAGGAGCCGGGAAAGGGGAAATCATTTGAAATGTAAACAAAGAATATAGAACATAAAAATATTAAATAAAAAAATAAAAAAAATGTTAAAAAAATAAATAAAAGTACACCCCAGTGACACACCTCCTCCAATAAAGCCACACCTCCTCCAATAAAGCCACACCTCCTCCAATAAAGCCACACCTCCTCCAATAAAGCCACACCTCCTCCAATAAAGCCACACCTCCTCCAATAAAGCCACACCTCCTAATCCTTCCTGAACAGTTCATCAGCTGGGAACTGAGCATTCAAGTGTAGAGTCTATGGAGGCCATTGTCATTCAAACCACCATACTTACTCTGGGTTCCCTTAGTAGGCATGCTCCTCATCCATGAGCCTCCTTGTGATGATTTTCCATCCTCCAACTATCTCTCTGACCATAAAATTCACAGATGCCTTTATATTACTTGAAGTTGAGCTTGACTTTGCTGACATGGCTTTACTGAGCTTGACTTTACTTTTCATTCTTCCTATAGCAGGGCCAGAATGAATGTTGTCTTCACGGCTGGTTGCTAGGATTTCTGATTCTCTTTCAGCACCTGCTTCCCACATGCAGTATAAGTCAGGGAAAGAGAGGCTCAGCTTCTTCCTCTGGGAGGAGCAGGCATCATTCCTCCTTCTGGATCCCACATCTCCTCCCCAGGAGAGTCAGAGCCCCATATCAGGCATGCCAGGCCCCCTGCATGATGGCCACTGCTGTTTTCTGTAAGTCCTTGCCTTTGTAATGTTCTCTGCCTTTTGTGGCAATTCTATGAAACAGATGCTCAAGTTTTAATTACCCCTCACTGTGGTGGGTTGAAAGAGAGTTTCCCCATCCTATTGAGCATTTGAATGGTTGGTTCCCAGTTGATGGTGTTTTATGGGGAGGCTTGGATGCTTTAGCCTTGCTGGGGGAAGTATATCACTGGGAAAGGGCTTTGAAAGCCTTGTACCACTCTAGTTCTCTGCTTCCCACTTCCTGCTTCCTGCTTCCTGCTTCCTGCTTCCTGCTCTCAGTAGAGGACATATGCTCTCAGGTTCCTGCTCAGCTGCTATGCCTCCCTGCATGAGGGACTTATGCCCCTGGAACTGTAAGTCAAAATAAACCTTTTCTCCCTTAGTTGCCTGTTCATGAAGGATTATCACACTAACAGAAATGTGTTATACACTTGAATTGAATAGAATTTTATTTTCTTCATTCATAATTGGTACATGTGTGGTCTGGTGAAATGATACTGAGCCACTCAGTTTAATTTGGACTCCAAGTGACTTTTTGTGCTTGCTAATATAGGTAATGTGAATCTGGATTTTCAGATTTAAAAGTTTTCTCTGAGCTCCAGACACATGCCATATCATGTGCACACCACATATATACAGCCACATATATAAATAAATAAATTTAAAATTTAAAACAAAAGGAAATATCATCTGCCTAAACAAAATGGTATTTTGGCCTTGGTGAACAAACCCAATAACCTTTGTCACTTCTCAGTTCTTCTAATAAAAGTATCCATTTATATATATATATATATATATATATATATATATATATATATATATATATATATATATATATATATATAAAGTACGGAGCCCCCAAACAAATTAAATAGAAAATCATGTTGTAAACTACAGAAAGCTATGGGATTACAAATATTTGCAAGAAAGCTACCTAAGTGAGGATTATACTTTTAAAATAATGTTATATATTAAAGGTATCTATAATTTCTGCTTAAAAGCACATTGCATATTCATGGAAAGAACAAATGTTCCTTTCGGCAAATGTTGTGTGAACTTGGTCGCACTTTCCAGGTGGATAGACACCCATGGGTATAGACAGTCATCAAAAATAGTTAAGAGGTGCAAATGAGAGGAGATTAAAAATCAGCACAGCCATGAGTACCATCAAGTTATCTAACCAGTCCTGGCATGGTGGATCAGTAGGAATTGTTACTCACCTGGTCTCCAGCAGGTATTCATGCAACACTGTTAAAAGCAAACAAATAAATGAATGAAAAAATTCAGCAATCAATAGGAAAGCAGGAGGAGTGTTATAGAACAACAGAGAGCAGATCAGGAGGTGAATTTCACTGCCAGAGGAAGTTAAAGAGTTCAAAGCCTCAGATCGCTTGACGTGCAAGAAAATTAAATCTCCACGTAAACAGCCTCAGAAAGCATCCGCTCACACGGACGGCAGAGATAGTGTGCTGGGCTTCTCAGCTAGTTCCACTCACTCTTCATATACTGAGTAAGTGAGTCCAGTTCTTGATGAAATGCCCATGCATGGCCTGTCAGCTCACAGAAACATGTATACAATGAGAGATATGACACACTCTTATCCATGTGCTAACCCCATGCCTGTTGTAGTAATTTTTAATCCGATCCAGGGTTTTTACCCTGCCTTAGACCATTTAGTACCCAGATAAAAGACATGTACAACCTTTATATTTGTAATAAGCCTTAATCAGCACTAGAGCTGGGCAGTTAACTACTCTCTAAGCTATTAGAATCTACTTTCCTACCAATAACCATGAATCATTACTTACTACTTACTACTTACTATGTTTTATTTGGGCTGCTCTTAACTTCAACTGGCCAAACCTCACAGCACGTTTTTATGAGTCCCCTAACCCATGGCAGCCTTCCTCCACCTCCATCTTCTTCTTTTTCTCATGCTCCTCCTCTGACCCCAAGCCTGGGAAAAGTGGGTGCTAGTTCTAGATGGCTACTGATACACAATGTCACTGTCAGGGTGAGCTGGTGGGAATCCCTGCTGAAGACCATGGAGAAATGAGTCCTGGATAGTGCCGAGGGAGGATTAAAACAACCCCTGGCAAGTTTTCTTATGAGTCATCCCCAAGTCCTGTTTATATATATTTTTTGAGACTGAGTCTCCCTATATTGCCCAGGCTGGATTTGAACTTATTCTATATAAAATTGTTCGTTTTCGGTATTGGGAACTGAACCTAGAACTTTGTGTATATTTGGTGGTCCCTCTATTCCATATAGTAAACCAAGTCCTCTGTTGGTTCTTTATTATGAGACAGGATCTCACCAAGTTTCTCCTGCTGGCTTTGAGTCCTTTCTGTCTGTAGTCTAGAAATACCTTAAGTGTGTGATCCTCCTGCTGGTCCTAAAGCCCTGCACTGCCCAATGTATTTCAAAAAAGTTTGTATGGCAAAAGGGGGATAGCCTTTCTGCTGTGCACAGGACTGGTGCTGTGGGCATCACAGACTATAAAACAAAACAGAGGAAGGGACTTTGGAAAAAGCAGATGGAACTCACTAGGAGGTAGAAGCCCTAAGAAAGCTAACCCTGGAAGAAACATCCTGCTAAACCCAGGCCAGAAAGCAAGCTGCAGTGATTGTGTGTTGTCAATGGCAGGCACCTGCCACATGCTGGCCTCGAGCTCTGCCATTGGTGGCGCCTCATCCTGACACTTATGAGTCTCTGATGTTCTATTTCCTTTCCTACAGATGGGAGGCCATTACTATCTGACACATAGTATAATTGTGAAGGTCAGATTTGTTATTTCAATGTCTGTCCACAGTAGATGTTAATACATTCAAGTCTGAGGAGATGCACAGCACAGATGTGAATCAGATCAGCACCATGACTAGAGCAGTAGCTGCACACAGTCAGTCCGCCCGCCCTCAGGAACAGGAAGTAGTTTCTACAGCTGACCTACTCCCTTCTACAGGGACAGCAACAGGCTTCTCTAGACTTAAGAGACTGGACAGATGACCCTGTCCTGCAACTCCAGCTACAAGGGCTCTGGTGCTCTCTTCTGGCCTCTAGAGGCATCCACATAGGCATGGTATACACTCTGGAAGATATACACACAAATAAATAAATGAATAAAAATAAGCCATTTAAAAATATTCTCTGGAATTAACACAAAAACAAGCTTCTTGTTAAATATGGGAAAGAAACAAGTACAAATGAATAAATAAATACATTAAACTAAAAAGTGAAAATAAGTGATGAACAGGTCTGACATTTTAAATCAAAAACTGCTTCATGAAACAAACATCTTAATTTCAGTGCAAATATATGCATTAAAAACACACACAGAAACAGAGAGAAACGTGTGAGAATGGGCAGAGAAGGTGCCAGTTAAAGGAAAGGCAAGGACACTGTTGTCATCAGCAAAGTAAACCTCAAGGCACAGAGCATCTCGGTACAACGTCCCCCCAAGGCAATCTCTTAAAATTAGTTCTAAATGAGATTTCAATGATTGTAAACCTCTGTGAAGTGATTAAACTGTCGTTGAATATTTGACTTAAATGGAGAATCTCCATCGGGGATGAAGTTGGCAATACTGCAGAACAATCAAATGGGAAAACCATTGAAGATGTGGGTGGTTTGAACAACACAGCTGCACAAAGCACGGCTAGGTGATTCACTTTCGTGCAGCAGGTTAAAGACTATTGATCTCAAACATAGCTGCAAACACCAGTCATGCAGGACGCTAACAGATAGGCATAAAATGTTCTCCAATGCTGGTGGGATAACTCGGAAGGGAACAATGCTTTTCTTCAAGACTGCTGACCTGAATTTGATCTCAGAACCAATATGGGAGAAGGTACACACATACACACACATGCAGGCATGTATGCACATGCACGCACACTCACTCATATGCACACAAATAAATAATTGTCCTTTAGAAGTTTTTAAATGACCTTCAACAGACTAAATATTGAAGACTTGGTTCTGCTGTTAGTGCTGTTGTGAGGTCGTGGACCCTTTGGAAGGGATGCTCTATGAGAGGAAGGTAGGAGGGAGGACTTGAAGGGATAATGGGCTCCTGGCCCCTTTTTTTCTCTTTCCTTGGCAGCACCACCAGGTAGTGTCCTCAGTCATATGCTCTCTCAATGACTCCGACAAATGACTGTGGAGAGAGTCCTCTAAAACTGGGAACAAAAATAAACCTTTCCTCTCTAAAAGCTGTTCATCTCAAGTCCTTTGTCACAGTCACAGAAGGCTGTGAATGCACTTCAAATAACTCGTGAAGGTAGACCAGCCTGAGTGTGAAGCAACTACATGAGTAGAGATTGAGGGAAAATAGACTTCACTTTACTTGGAAAGTAGAAAAGCTATTTTTAAATCACTCAAACACCAACAAAGACATTTGATGGGAATTTACAAATAAATGATATCCAAATTTCATTAAACTTCTGAGCTGCAAATAAAGTCACAAGTTGGGGAAGGAGTCTTGGATGATCTTGTTGATTCTAAGTGGAAGTGGTGGCTCCAACTTTAAAGGTAGAGGGAGAATCTTTGTTTGGGCTGTAATAGCAGAGTCAGCTGAACAGGGGTTCTAGGAGGAGATGAGTCCTTAGAGAGGTTGGGGAGATAGACAGAAGGTCACAAAACTGGTAAGGAAAATATGGAAACAATAATCAACACTGAGAAGGAAACTGAAAAAATTACAGACCAAGGAGTGGGGGAAAGCCCTGGTGAATGATTTCCATGCCTAGGAAGAAGTGAAGGAATTCTAGAAAAAAAATAACTTAGCAAAACTGAATGAAGAGAAAGGGCAGAGTTACAGGAGAACAAATGAACTGAGGCATGATTTAAAATCTTCACAGAGACGACAGGCAAACACTATTTTACAGATCCTTCTTTATCTTATCTGGATTCCATGGAATGTGGAGGAGCTATAATCCCCAACTTTTTCTTTCTCTTTCTTCCATGTTTCTTGCCCTCCCTCTTCTTTCTCTCCTGTTCTCTATCTCCCTCTTCTTCCCTCTCCCTCTCTGTCTCTCTGTCTCTGTCTCTCTGTCTCTCTGTCTCTCTCCCTCTCTCCCCCTCTCCCTCTCTGTTTCTCTGTCTCTTTCTCTCTCTCTCTCTCTCTCTCTCTCTCTCTCTCTCTCTCTCTCTCTCTCTCACTGGAGATGATCAAACCCAAGGTCCTACCCATAATTAACAAAATCCTTACTACACTTCACCCCAGTCCTCTTTATTTTCAGAGCTGGATTGCCTAGCAGGGCCTTCAACTCTCAATGTTGCCAAAGCAGACACTGAAATTGTGATTCCCCCTCCCTCAGTCTACACAGTAAAGAATACCACAAACCTGTGCCACCCGGCCCAGCTATTCCTAAAGTATCCATGGGACAGTATCCATAGCAAAAGCAGTCCATGGTGTATGGAAAAACAGAATATGAAATATGCAGAGTGAAGCCTCAGGCCAACCTCCTCTAAATGGAATGTCGATATGTGCTGCTCCCAACCTTTGTCAGAGAGTCTTCTATTGCAGGGATACATCCCTGCTCATAGCAGTGAAAACAAGGTGCCCAGCCGTAGTGCCCAATCCTGGTCGTCAACCTTGTCAGAGAGTCTTCTATTGCAGTGATACATCCCTGGTCATAGCAGTGAAAACAAGGTGCCCAGCCGTAGTGCCCAATCCTGGTCGTCAACTTGATTATATCTGGAATGAACTACAATCCAGAATTGGAAGGCTCATGTGTGATCCTATCTAGAGGCTGGGAGATACAAGTTTCTGACCTGGACCTTGGCATGGAGATCTTAAGGCATAGTGGCTATAAATTTCAGAAGATTAAGATTGGGAGATCTCTGAGTTCAAGGTCATCTGGGATTAAAGATGTGGTGGCACACGCCTTTAATCTGGTTCACACCCTCTGCTGGATACCTACTTAAGGACATCTGAAGAAGGAAGATCCACTCTCTCTCTTCTTCACCTGTTTGCCTGTGGGTCTGAGCAACAGCTAGATCCTTGGACTTCCATCCACAGCTGCTGCTGACCATTGTTGGGGAGTTGGACTAAAGATTATAAGTCATTAACAAATTCCCTTACTATATAGAGACTATCCATAAGTTCTGTGACTCTATAAAACCCTGACTAATACACAGCCATAGGTGGACATCAACCTATATATGGAGAGATTCACTGTGTAGGTTCTGTTACTCTAGAGAACACTGAATAACACAGGGATCGATATGGCCAAGACACATTGCATAGATGAATGACATTTTCAAAGATTAAATAAAAAATTTTAAAGAATCTCAGAAGTATTAAAATTAACAATTGAAATAATTAGATCATTAGCTTAAATAGATAAATAGAAAATAGAACCTAAAGTTTAGATATATAATTAGTGTGTCTTCCGTTTTATTTATTATAGGGATTGAAGGAAGTTTTGATGCTTAAAATATGATAAATGTTTTTTATAACCTTAACCAATTAAAGCATAAATTCAAACTGATTTTCTCAACACAATGAGAAAACCAGCTGGGTTTCCCATACAGATAACCCATAGCACAAATGAGAATGACGCCTAATGGGATGGATTCACAAAGGCATAGTGAAACCTGCTGCTCTGTATGCTATCCCAAAAGTCAATTTATAAAATAATGATACACAGCAGTCCACCTTTTTAATGACCGGTTTGTAAGATGTTTAATAGACCTAGAAAATAAACAAATATTACAGGAGCTATGGTAAGGATGATTAATACCACCAATGTGTTTACTTGTTATTGATTTGAAAGGCTTTCATAACATAAGAAAAATTAGTGTCATTGATCCTCTTGTTTTTGTTTTTGTGTTTTTTGCTTTTTGAGATACAAGGGCTCTGTGAGGGGTACTGGAGAGTCAACACCAAGAGTTTGGACTGGTCTGTGCAGTCTTGTACCCCTCTACCCGAGCTCTGACGCACCTGACCAGGGATGGAGTCCCCAAAACGTGTGTCCCCATTGACCTGTGCATACTCTCCTGTCCCATCCGGAGTTCACTCCAGCTGTGCTCACCTGACCCTGGCTCCTAGCAGCAGTTGGAATGCATGAGACTCCCCTCAAGGCTGCTTCTGCCTCACTCTCTCCACACGAGGTGGTAACCAGTGGAAGTACAGATGCCTCTACAGGTATCTTTGTCTCTAGACCTAAAAGGGACTTCCCCACTCAAGGGCACTACTCACAAGAGACTCTTGGCTCCCTGGGTACCAGAACTGAACTACCTGGATACATTGCCTACATATCTGACTATGTGGTTTATTGAGTAAAACAAAATCCAAGGTGTGATTAAAAGCAACTGGTTCTTGTTAGAAAGATCTGTGGTCTAAAACATCAATGCGAGCTGTTCACTATCCTATCTAGAGCATTATGAGATTAAGAAGACATGAACCCTTCAGGCCCAGAGGTGCTTTCCTCTTCTGAGCATGGTAGGAAGAGGCCATCACAAATAAAATCATACAAAAATCAATTGCACTCCCATTTTTTGCTACTAGTAGCCTATTACAAAATGCAATAGAGAAATTGAATTCACAGTGAGTAACACTTGACTTGTAGGACACAATGTAGCAATTACTGGCTGGGCTACCCTCTGTGTGAAAGAGGTGCTTCCAAGCCACTCTGCTGCAGAAGGAGGCACAGAGTCTCAGCTCCCTTGGGGTTTCTGAAGCACACTGGATTCTTGTCAAAGGTATTCATTTGTTGTCCTTGGACAGTCTATGGGGGCCACACCTAAACAGCATAATGCAAAAGTCAAACTTCAAAATTCCCCATAGTCTATAACAGTCTCAACAATGTTAAAAGTCCAAAGTTCAAAGTCTCTTCTGTGATTCATCCAGTCATTTAACTGTAATCCCCAAAGCAAGACAATAAGCCCGTTGGGCAAACTCCAAGCTCTGCATCTCCATGGCTGATGTCAAAGCAGTTTTCAGATCTCCAATTCCTTTTTCATCTGTGTTGACTGCAATAAATTTCTTTCTCCTGGGCTGATTCCATTCCCTGTTAGCAGCTTTCCTCAGCAGATAGCCCACAGCTCTGCCATCTCGAACATCTTGGAGTCTCCAAGACAACTTCAGTATTACAGCTTCTTGTTTCAGTGTCTAGGATCCACACATGATCTTCTGGGCTCCTCCAAAGGGTTGGAATCACTTCTCCAGCTCTGCCCTCTGTAGCACTCTAAGCTCAGGTTGATCCACTCCACTGCTGCTGCTGCTACTACTGTTCTTGGTAACGATCCCATGGTACTGGCATCTCCAATACATTGGGGTCTTCTGCTGCAACTAGGTTTCACCAGTAGCCTCTCATAGGCTCTCTTCATGGTGCCAAGCCTCAATGCCTTTTCATGACGTCCTAGGCCATCAACTACAACTGAAGCTTTGCTTTCACCAATGGTCTTTCTGGCCTCTCACAATGCCAAGCCTCAGCTCCTCCTCCTCCTCCTCCTCCTCCTCCTCCTCCTCCTCCTCCTCCTCCTCCTCCTCCTCCTCCTCCTCCTCCTCCTCCTCCTCCTCCTCCTCCTCCTCCTCCTCCTCCTCCTCCTCCTCCTCCTCTTCTTCTTCTTCTTCTTCTTCTTCTTCTTCTTCTTCTTCTTCTTCTTCTTCTTCTTCTATATTATTTGTTTATATTCCAAATGATTTTACCTTTCCTGGTTCTCCCCTCCCCATAAGTCCCATAAGCCAGTCTTCCCTCTGCCCATTCTCCAATCAACCCCTGCCTACTTCTGTGTCCTGGTACTCCTCTATAGTGCTGGATCAAGCATTTCAAGGACCAGGGCCCTCTGCTTCCTTCTTCTTGGGACTCATTTGATATGTGAATTGTGTCTTGGGTATTAAGAGCTTCTGAGCTAATATCCACCTATCAGTGACTGCATTCCATGTGTGTTCTTTTGTTATTGGGTTACCTCACTTCAGATATTTTCCAGATCCAACCATTTGCCTAAGAATTTCATGAACTCATTGCTTTTAATTGCTGAGTAGTATTCCATTGTGTAAATATACCACATTTTCTGTATCCATTCCTCCAATGAGGGACATCTGGGTTCTTTACAGCTTCTGGCCATTATAAATAAGGCTGCTATGAACATAGTGGAGTATGTGTCCTTATTGCATGCCAGGGAATCCTCTGGGTATATGCCCAGGAGTGGTATAGCAGGGTCCTCCAGAAGTGTCATGCCCAGTTTTCTGAGGAAAAACCAGACTGATTTCCAGAGTGGTTGTACCAGCTTGCAATCCCACCAGCAGTGGAGGAGTGGTCCTCTTTCTCCACATCCTCACCAACACCTGATGTCTCCTGAGTTTTTAATGTTAACTATTTTGACTGGTGTGAGGTGAAATCTCAGAGTTGTTTTGATTTGCATTTCCCTAATGACTAATGATGCTGAACATTTCTTAAGGTGCTTCTCAGCCATTCAAAGTTCTTCAGGTGAAAATTCTTTGTTTAGCTCTTCATGACTCCTTCATGCCTTCAAAATCAATGCCACCTGGATGATTCTCAGGCATTAATTACCAAGTCCAGCTGCAGCACAAGGGACAACCTTGGCTATCTCTTGAACACAGATTATTTGTGCTCTCAGAAACCACTTCCCAGAAGATTTCACCTCCATGATGCCAGTCTCTTCTTAATCACAGCTAATATTTTAGCTCCAGCTTTTAGCCCATGATACTAGAAATTAGAAATTTTACTGGCTCCCTATATCTATGTCTATGTCTGTCTATGTCTATGTCTGTATCACTATCTATATCTATAGCATCTATATCTCTCTATATATGTATGTGTATGTATATGATGTATATGTATATGCATATATATGTATATGTAATATTATATGTCTATAAGAGACTCATGCCACCTCATTTCATGGCACAAAACATAAAGAATATAAAGAAAAATATAAAGAAAATGTGTATGAAAAGAGAGACCAGAGAGGGAGGCTTTGTTTTATAATGACATTTTGTAACCAGGACAAACTCATTCCATCCTGATAACTTGTAGAATTCACCTATGGTAAAGACACTAAACCCATGTTAATGACTTCCTCAATTCTGAGAGAAACACTGTGGAAATGCTAATCGCATTGTGAATTCAAAGGGGACAAGTCATATTTGAATCACTGCATACACATTGTGTGGGGCCTGTGTATGCATGTGTGTCTGTATATGTATGCTTATGTGCATGTTTGACTTTGTGTGTCTACATCTGTTTGTGACCGTATGCATGTGTGTTAGAAGATTATTTACCCGGATGAGTGAGTCTAATACTGAGTCCAACACTTACAGAGCCTCTCTTCACATAGACCTCGATGCTCCAGGGTTGTAGCGACTCCCAACCTAGGCTTTCAGAGCATGAAGGGCATGGCCCCTCCTTATTCACTTTCATGTCTTCAGAATTCACACAGAGATGTGTATATGTCACGCATGCGGTAGCATACGGGACATGTAGTGGGTTGCTGAATGCATAAACAAGAAACATTTGAGGGACTCAGTAGCAGCACTAGAGGTGACAAGGTGGCCATCTACTTTATTACATTTTTTAAAATGACATACTCACATCCATGTTTATTCTAAACTGAGTGGACATGGATGTTATGAAATGTTACTTTCTACAGACCCGGCTGCTCTTTTACTCATCGTCAGTAGTGCAGGCCTTACCCGCCAGTTGTGCAGCAAGACTTGTTTCTGCAGGAGAGCCACTTGAAACCATGATTAAGGGAGCCTGGAGCTGACACCCCAGACTCCTCAGAAGAGGCATTTCATCCTTGAAGTGGGATGTAAATGAGCTATTGGTAAATAAACAGTTAGCTCTGGGTGCGGGGCTTGAGGAGAAGCAACTAGTCAGCTGGCTGCCAGGAGCCAAGGAAGCAAGTCAAGAACTCAAGGCTGGGACCATCCTGTCCTCTGAAGGGAGCCCTATGTGACTGGCTCCATTTGCAATGTCTTTTCATGATGCAACTGCCAGCGTGGCCTTCCTGGGCATTAGCAAATGTCTCACAATTAATTTAGTGTACCCAAACCAATAGTCAGACCATGATAAAGCATTTCCTGTCTATCCAGTAGTGAGCTCCTGAGTAAGGAAATTCATAGTCAGGAACTTAGTCGTTTCATCAGGAACGAAAGCTGGTGGCAGTATTCTTGTGCCACAAATAGCAAATGCCACACAGCAAATACCATACACATCCTTATGGGGCATAAGACTACTGCATTTGCCATTTACAAATGAGTCAGAGCCCAGGAAAAGTCACACGACTTGTAGGAATCATCTATCCAATAAGCAGTCACAGTCTATGGAATCGGACTCCCACTCTTGGGACCTTTAGCCCTCAGGTTCTCTTTCTAGGCAAAGGAGCTCATTCAAGTGAGATGAAAGATGTTTTGCTATAAATTTTAGTTTGTTGAATCTTTGTAATTCTTATGTTTCATCTTCATTGCTTCCATTTAAACAATTATGTAAATCATCACGTGCTGACCCAAGCCTGCATACCTAATCTGCAATGGGTAGAAGCATGAACACGTGAGCTAATCACCAAGGAAGAAAGATGCGGTGTCAAGGTCAGGGAGGAGAAATGCAAGCTAATAAACTCAGAGCAAACTGCTTTGGTCAGCTACATCCTGAGAAGAGAAACAGAAGAGTGGGGAAAACATTCATCTGGAAATGAGATTAACCGCAGCCATGAAGGCAGGACAGAGATGTAATTAAGAGCACGTGAAGGTCTGAGGCACTGCTGACCTCTGTGGTTTCTGCTCCCCAAAGCCCCATTGACCGGACTTACAGCACAATGACTGTAATGAGATATCAGACACTTAGAACAGAAAGAAGCAGCAATGAGAGGACAATGCAATCCCTGGCCCTGCCTGAAGAAGGCCGTTTGTACTGGGGGTGTGAATGACAGCATAAGTAAACAGGCTTTGTGCTGGTGGAAGAGTGTCTACAGTGATGTTCAGCTTCCACTCTGCCTCCTGAATCTGCTCTGAAGAGGGACTACTCAGACCCTGGGAGCTGAAAGATCACCAGCCCCAGAGACAGGCTGTCTAGCATGAGTTCTCTCCACAGTCATTGTTTCAGGCATGGTGAGAAAGGACATCAACACACACAGCAATGTCACCTAGATAGAGGTGTCAGTCACATCTCACAGAGGAGAAGGGACAGAGGCTAACTTGACTGAGGAAGGACACAAAGGAAGAGAACAGCAGTGTTGGGGAGGGGGAGTCACTGTGTGTCCCTTAACAATCAAGGAGCAGCAATGACAGTAATGCAAACGGTATTAAGCAGAAACCCTTCTTAGTGCTTTCTCTACACCAGGCATTGTTCTGAGCACTTCCTTGTATGGCCCCGAGCACCACGGATTTGAGAGGTAAATCCTCTCACTATAGCAATCACAGCAGATTCACAGATGCAGAGAATGGGCCACAGAAGAGTCACCCTGTCTGGATAACAGAGCAAAAATAGTCAAGACTTGACCACTCTGTCAGCTGCTCTTTTCCAATGAATGGATAAGGAATGTTGGCCATGTATTCAAAATCTTTTGGTGTCTATAGGAAATTAATGCCCTGAGGCTGGCTGTCTGCATGTGAGGATCTTTAGAACACACACATTTTCAAAGAAAAGAAGGAAACAATGGCCCAGGTTTGTAAGCAGAGAGCTCTAGGTCCTGTTCCATGACCTGCAATTGTGGGCCTTTAATTTCACACACTGTGTATGGTACACATGTATAGGAACTGTGACAGAGTCTGTAGTGGGATGCTAATGTTTACTCAATGTCTTAGCATTTCATTACTATAAAGAGAACCATGCCCACGGCAACTCTCATAAAGGAAAACAGTTAATTGGTCCTGGCTTATAGTTTAGAGGTTTAGTTCCTCATTGCCATGGTGGGACGCACGGTGGCATATGATCAGACATGGTGCTGGAGAGGAAGCTGAGAGCCCTACATCTGGATCACTAGGCAGCAGGAAGAGACAGTCAATTACTGGGCCTGGCCTGAGCTTTCTGAAACCTCAAAGTTCACTCACTGTGACCCATTTCCTCCAAAAAGGCCACACCTCCAATCGTGCTAACCTCTGCAAGTCTATGGAGAGCCCGTTTTTATTCAATCCACCACACACAACCCTTTCCTTGAGCGGTGTGGAAGCTGAAGAAGGACAGAGACTGACCGGACTAATGTTGTCATGGGTAAGCATATGGATATCAGGAGTCTTGGAGGTGGCTGCCGAGTACATACAGGTTACCAAGGCCACCAGGGGAAGCAAGAAAAACTTAAAGAAAAGCAAACGTCCTTAGCTCCATCCTAGAGATCACAAAAGAATTGGACAGAGGAAAAGAAGGCGCAGCATCTATCAATCAAGCAAGATCTTCATTTAAAAGCAAAAGGAACCATGAGTGTGCAGAGGAGGTGGTTAGACCGTTATGTAAGCTGGAGACAGGAGGAAAGCATGATGGCTCCATGTTTATGGAGTCATTAGGAACTTTGGACAAGCTATAAAGAACGAAGCAGACTCTAGGGTAGCATGGTGAGTCAGATTACATGTCTGAGGACGAAGAGTCCGAGCGAGCAGAGAAACCACAGAACACAGAAGCAACACAGATGCGGATACTTCTGTCAGGAGGAATGGGAGGATGAGGATGGATAAAGCTGTCCCAGTGAGAGAAGCCCACAGGTGTTATTTGGATGCGTTGGTGTGGCCCAGCCATGGTGCCAAATACTATTTTGGTTGTTAGTGTAAACATGCTTGGGGAAGAGATTAATACTTAAAATCATTAGGCAAAGTTAAAGAGATTTTTTTCCCATAATGTACTGGGCCTCGGGTAAAGAACAGACAAATGATTTCTTCTCCCCCAGGTAAGTTACTGCTGTATAACCACCTAAGATGCCCTCACACATGAGCTCTACTGATTTTGGTCTCACTAGTCTCCACAATCATATGGGTCAGCTCCTCATAACACATCCTGTGATTCTGTTCCTCAACTCTGAAGAAACTTGACTAGTGCTGTACAAGGGACAGTGAACACACTTTCTCACGATGTGCCAGGAATGGGCGGGGGTGGGGGTGGGGGGCAGGACTCAGCTGAAGCTGCTACTCACTCCATCACCTGTTTGGAGAGTCTTTGTGCTTTTCACACTGGGGACCACTGAGAAGGAGGGACCATGTGACTGAAGAAGTTGCTCCAGCCTCTTCTTGTTGGCCCAAGAGCAGTGTAACTGTTACTCATCCTCAAAGCCTTTGGGTGTTGGGACTTTCTAGTCCACTTTATCAAAGTTAGACAGCACACTAGGTGAAGACATAAAATTATGTAATCCATATATCTGCTACTCTGCTCCTCCTGGAAAGCTGACCTTTCCCCAGGATTGCAGCTAAACCCACTTCTAGGTAAACTGACAGGCAAGCCATTTTTATTCAGGACAAACTTATGCATTCTGTAGGGAAATTCACCCAACCAACGTAACCCTGTTTCCCAGAGTCTTCCCTAGAGAGGGGCTAAGACTGGAGCTTAGAGCTGCACAGCCAAGGTAAGTATGGCCCCTGCATGAGTCACTCCGTGACCTGAGAACTCTGCTGAGAATGTCCCCTAGGCACTGTGATGTGATCAGCCTTGCTATGGCCACCCTGACTCTTCAGCTTACAAGGATTTTGCATTTACTTCTTGCACAGGAATCATCAACCCTAGAATTATTTATGAATCTTCTTCTGTGTAGAACCAGAAATGGGTCAACACAGAGGTCACATGCAGAGTTGTCCCTTGGCTAGATGTTGCCCTTGGGAACTGATATTGTTCATAACACCATCTATGGAACACACAAAAAAGAACTTTCTCTTCTCCTGCTGATGTCATCCCTTTCCTCCCTGACCATATTAACATATCACATCTTTGCCTGCTACAGTGAAGAGCACCTTTAGATCTGAAGTTCTGAACCAAGTGCTTCCAGGTCAAAATATGCTTGCTTGGTCTGCCACCTAAGAACCTGTGAATATAGACAGCTCTTGTGTTCAAAAAATGGGTTAAGAAGCTTCTGTCTTGGCACCCTACATCTTGCTTTCCTGTTGCTGGGAAATGGGTTCTCAGTGGTCTAATCATAACTACATCACTCATAGCATTAAAGAGAAAAGCCATGAGTGGGAAAGATATGCTTCCACAGTCCTTCTGGGAAGTCATTAAGCATTTAGTGTCTGGCTCTTTAAAAGGGATTCCTGGTCCAATAATGATGTTTGCACAATATTATTATATTTATTGCTCCCAATGAGGAACTAAAGAGAAGACAACTTCTCTAGCAGATGACCAGTAATAAAAAGTGTTAATCAAGAAGATGACCCACCATTTCCATCATGATTCCTAGCACATTTCTAAAAGCCTGCTAGTAGTAGCTGAATGCTGGGTGGACTTTGGTGGCCGCTTACTGGCAAATCTTACTCTGATGTCCCACTCTGTGTGGATGTGGCACCGTAGGGCCAACCTTCGAATGACTGTGAGCATGATTTGGCCTCTTCTCTCTTGTCTTCTGATTGGAAAAGGAAAGGCTACAACTTGTCCCTGAAATATTCTCATCCAGGTGGCAGGCAGTTGGGGCACAGCTCTGTGTGCATCTTTGGAAGCACAGAAGTGTCCATGCACAAGAGGGAGAGTCCCTAGATTCTGTCTGTCCCTGTCTGAACTCTTAGGGAGCAATGTCAAGGTACAGAGAAAGACAACGTCTGGCCTTGTGGCTCATGGTTTGGACCATGTGATAACAGTATTTATCACCTATCCGCATCATTCTTAAGAGATACTTGGCAGAATCAGCATTCCACCTTCGTGCAAAAAACTGTTCCCTCCATGGTTCAGAACCAGCTGAACATCCTGCGAACTGTTTGTGGGCATCTATCACTGCTCAGCCTGTGCAGTTATAGCTCTGAGAGATGAGCTATTAAGCAAACATCCTGGGGAAAGCTAAGCTCACCACAATCCACCTCAATGAGGTACCACTTGAAAAAAATCCTGTGAGTTTTGCCAGAAGAAGAACATCACCAAGGCACCAAGCAACATCACCTTCAAAGTTTTGTGTTCTGAGAATTGCCAGCCCAACTCAGTCTTCCCAGTGAGGTGTTTATTCTTACACTAGGCACCGAGCTACTAGGCACAGCAACAATGGTCAGAAAAAGGACTTTAACCTTACACTCCATTGTCCACAGAGAGTCAGGATAACCATGTAATCTAAGAGAAAACTCTCCTGTCCCCAGAGAGTCTGGATCCCCTGTTCTGCCCTCCCTCCACCGAAACAACCCGCTAGGGCATGGATACTTTGGAGTTACCAGTGGACGAAGAGCATCCAGTATCTTTGGAGTACCCAGAAATGTTGGGGGTTCAAGAAGTGGAAATGACTAAGGAAAATGCAACAAACCCCTTCAAAGTGTGACCAAATGGGTCTGGAATACAGGAAAATATAGAGAAAGGTACAGTGAGCATTAAAGCACCTTCATTACACAGGAAGCCCTCAGAAGTAAACCAGCTCACTCTAGGGGCATATGCCAGGAAGAAGCCACATATCCAGACTATGTCTTCAGCCCAGGGTGCCACAAACTCTGTCCCCTTTAGGAGATCAGGAGGTGGGTAGGTGTGTATAAACACCACCCCCTGTTTCCAACTGCATATGTCCCTATATCACTCACTGAAATTATAAGCCAGCACACTCCTGCTGTTAGAAAGATATGAAACCCTGGCCAAGAAGTCAGATCCTGGGATCATTGGCGCGTGTCCCAGACCACTGATCATGCTGATATTTAATTGCGGATGGCCTTCCCAAGGTTGAGCATTACTCTGAGTAGGTAATTCACACTGTCTCTCACATGCCTTACTGAGATCCAGACAAGTGGGACAGCATGGCCAGAGATGTTCCATTCTTGTGAGTGAAAGTTTTGATCTAGGTCCTTGTGGTCTAGAAAGCATGGCCCCTTTCTGAGTGTCTTTATCTTGATGGGGTCAGAGGGGAATAGGAGGACTTGCCCACTGCCTGTGAGGTTGGGAGCTTTGGTTCTTTCCTGAATTTTTATTTTCAGTCTGTCTTCATGGGCTTGGTGTATGCTTTCCATTTCTACATTTACGCTGACAGCCTGTTCACATAATTAGGCCTCAAGATGGTTCCGTCCCTCTCCAAGGTCATATTCGCACTCAATTATGGAGTGGAAATCTTTATGGTGCTTAGGGGTTTGTGAATATTATCTTTTCTCTTGGGAAAAGATTTTATGTCTGTTTCTGATTAGAAGAAATTAAGAGATGCTTATTATAAAAACATCATAGAAAATACAAGTGATGCACAAATGAAATGAAGCAGACACTCACTCAGACATGTATGTTCCCAACATACAGCTGTGCACACCACTCAGGCAGTTTCACAAGCTCACGTTCCAGACAATAAACATCATACACACAATCACACTCATAAACATACCACATATTCTATGTGTTTATACCCACATTTTATACACACACACAAACACAAATGCACAGTTACAACCACCTATACTATCAGATAGACAGATGATAGATGGATAGATGGATAGATAGACAGATAGCTGGATAGATAAGTACTCCCATCTGTCTTCCCAAACAGTGATGTGCACATGCAAGCATACTCTAATATATACTCACACACATACACATACACATACACACACACCCATAACTACTTACATATGGGCTTCTACCATAATCCTGTCTACATATTGGTCTTTTATTTGGATATTGTATATACATACATTTTATTTGTATATTATATATACATCTGTGTTTGAAATGTAAATAGATTCCTTGTTTGCAAGAGCAACATAATGTCACTTACATGAGCATGTGACTACTTTGTATGCAATAGGCTGCTTTTTCTGAGGTTGTTTTACTATTTGGTGTTGACTTTAATCAAAATTTAGTGTGCAGCGTATGTTTTCTCTGTAATCTTGGCATTTTTATCAGGGAAAATATCTACTGGGAATAATCAGATGAGAAAGCTCATCCGAAAGCTTGAAACAATGCATGTGCATCTGTAGGTCACCCTGCCCTGCATGTGTAGCTGAGTCTTTCCTCTCAGGCCCAGCACATGTGTGTACCTCAGGCTCAGCACACACATGTATGTGGCAGCACAATGCTCCAAATATGTGTCTGTCTGAGGTGGACCAAAAGGAATGTCTTGAATATTTCATTTTTATCTACTTAGCTTTGATTGAGGTGGAACATTTTTCTAGCCCTTTTGGCCATTTAAATTTTAACTTCCTCAAAGGACCACTTATTATAAGTTTTGCCTATTTCTTTGGTCTAAGTAGGTTTTTTCCATGTGTACCTTGGTTTTACTATTAAATATTTAATGAGAATGAGCCAGTTCCAAAACCTAGGTTTGAGCATTACAAATGCTGCCTGAGATTTTCATTTTCCCCCCACATTATTTATTTCTGTTTGCAGTTGACATCAAGTAACAAAACCTGTGCTTTTGCTTCAGCCTGAGACATTTTTTTTAAACTGACAAAATACATTAAACGATAGTTTTCAAACATTGGACATCAAGACACAAAGAACAGGAGCTGCTGAGAGACAGGAAATGAACAAGGCAAGTCCTGCCTGTGGGTTGGAGGCAGGCCCAGGGCTGGCCTGCACCAGAGGGCAGCCAGCGCTTCAGAGGCCTGAGTGGAGGAGAGAGGCTTAGACACAGCAGTCAGTGTGTGCTGCTTGGTTGTCAACCTCACACACGCTGGAGTTACTCTGGAAAGAGGGAACATAATCTAAGAAGTGTCTTTGTCAGATCGTCATGGGGAAATGTCTCTTAGACATTTTCTTCATAAATGACTGATAGCATCTGACCCACTGTGGCCATTGCTACCTATGCACAAGTGGTCCTTGGTTGAATTAAAAAGTAAGCCAAGAAAGCCACGGTAAACAAGCTAATAAGCAGAGCTTCTCCATGGTCTCTGCTTCAGTTCCTGTCTCCAGGTTCCTGCTTCAAGTTCCTTTCATAACTTTCCTCAAAGGTGGATGGTTATATAGAAGTGTAAGCCTCCAGACCCAAAGAGACGTTCATTGGGGAGCCTGGGAATCTGTAGAGAGGAAGGCAGGAACAACAGCAAACACACACACACACACACACACCCCACATACATACACAGACACAGACACACACACACCACATACATACACAGACACAGACACACACACACCACATACATACACAGACACAGACACACACACACACACACACACACACACCACATACATACACAGACACAGACACACACACATTAACCACAGAATTGACAACTTTGGCCACAGTTGAATATGGCTGAATTCCCCTTGCTGGAGAATCTGAAGGAATGACTGACAAGTTAAACAGAGACAGAGAAGTTGTAAAGACCACCCCAAAGAAACTTCACACATCAAAAGTGCTGTGCTTCTGCCTGGGGGAAGGGGAGTAACTAGATAATCTGGGCTCTGTAAACCTAAAGAAAACTTAGTGAGTGTTAAGTCGATGGCTCCTGTCTTTAAAAATTTTACTAGATACCCTTGAAATGCAATGCCTAGCTTTAATAAAAGATTAAACAATGCAGAAGAACATAGAGAATATAAAAACAGAGTATTATAAACCAAAGGAGAAAAGAAAAATCTAAAGAGAATGCCATGGTAAGTCAACATTAAACAGCAAAAATATGCATCAAACTGGAGCCCTCGAGAAGAAGCTGAGTGGAGAACTGTTTAAATAACTGAAGGGCACATTTTTTTTTCTCCTGAGGAGAACTATAATCCAAGGACAAGAAGCAGAAAATAATCACAAGGAATATCATATCACTTCTCACAACCCCTGATAAAAATCTTAGCTGTAGCCAAAAGAAGCTTTACATTGGATACACCAGGAGGAGGGTGGTGATGAGCAGAAACAGGGCACCATGAAGCGGGGACAGGCAGAACGTGTCTAGGAGGCTGGAAAGCTGATGCAGTCATTTGGAGCCCTTGCTGCTCTTGCAGAGGACCTGGCTCTGATTCTCAGCAGCCATGTTAAGTCACCCACAACCACTCACATGCACACACACACACACACACACACACACACACACACATTGCATACATACATGTATATATACATACACACGCACATACAAAACTGCACACACACATGCACATGCATACACATGTACATACACATACAACTGCATACACATACAAAACTGTATACACACATGTACATACATGTACACACACACACCTGCACATATATAGCTGCACATACACATACACACACACACACACAAACATGAAGGGAGGGAACGAGGGAGGGAAGGAGACAGAGAGGGGTAGACATAGAGAGATACAAAAATTTTTTTCAAAAAGAAATATTTTAAAGTAGTAAAGAGAAAACATCAACTTGGCATTCTTTACTTTCTGAAAATACATTTAAAGGAAAGGAAGCAAAGATGTTTTTTCAACTGCTAGACCTGACAGAATTCATCACCAGCAAACTTACAGCAGACTTGAAAAGTGTCCTTGAAGTGAAGACAAACAGATTCCAGTGGGGAGCCTGAGCCTTCACTGAGGCATGAAGGCCAGTGGACCAGTGGTTGTGTGGGGCAAGGAGGCTCCCTTTTCTTTAGTCATGAGCTACATCTTCTCAAACAAACAAAGAAAACTACTGATCTTGGTTTAAATCTGGGAGAAGTTAAGAAGAGGATTGAGATTGAATATGGTCCAAGTATATTGAATGAAATCCTCAAAGGATTAATACAATATTTTTAAAATATTACCAAATATCTAAAGTAAGTGTGGTTAGTATATCATGGTCTTCATCACGTGTGCACATGCAAAACACATATCAGCAGTAGTGTAAAATCTGGGCAGAAACATAGGAAACACTGAGGGGACAGCCCTCTTAACGGACGTAAGCCACTTGTAGGTGAGTGAATTAGTGCGTCGTTTCAGGATCAACCGTGTTTTAAATCTAGTCATGACTGCCAAGTTTCTCTGCCTCATCGCCTGATGTCCTTGGCCACGCAATGTTGAAGGGAATTATTACTTGACATCGAGCAGTAGCTAAGTTGTTTCCCTTCTGGGTATTCTTGCTTCTTCTATAGATCATGCATTTGATGTTTTTCCCCAATGTTTCATACCTATGGAGTTTTTGTCAGTAAACCCAAACCAGAATGTGTATGCTGGATGCTACAACTCAACCCAAACCATTCCTGTGCTGCTTGTCTGATAATCCTAATCAGTCAGCGCCCCTCCCCCATCCCATGTCACTCTGCACTGTGCCTCTGTTCCCTTGCATTTCTTTCTGGGTTCAGGGGCCTTCATCTTAGGTCGGTATTCTCTCTGAAGCTCTTCCTGAGAACTTGCCTCACAGGACATCTGTGTGCAATTATTTCTCTTCACTTTTCTTGTCTGAATGTACGCTTGTTTTGTCTCATTTTTGAAATTCAGACCACTTGGCCGATCAACTCCCCTGTCCTCTGCTTCAGCTGTTCCCAAAGCCTCCCCCACAAATCCTTTTAGCTCCCATCTGGCTGCTAAGTCAGTCTACCTGCTCTTTGCCCATTGCACACTGATACACACAGGCCTTTGCTTTGTTTGTTTTCTTGTTATGATTGGATGTGATCTCTCTATATTTTCCCTGAGGTAATCACCAATCTATCTCAAACCTTTGCCTCTGTTCTTTGCTTTTGGAGAGACTGCTAAGCTGAGCCCTTGGCGTATTTCATTCATTTTCGAAAGTTTCGAGAAAGAATCTATTAAAAAAAATCTGCCCCATGTTTAATTTCTGATCTTTGTGGGGTTATTAATTATGCATCTATTAGCATTTTTATTTTGATTGCCATCTCTGTGACTTTTGGTTTTGCTTTGTAATTTATGCCCCATTCTCGGTGATTTAAAAAATGGAAATCAATGTTTTGCTGTTCCTAGGTTATCAATAGAAAATAAGAAAATGCAGATAGCTATCTTGGGTTAGGGTGTTGTACTCCAAACTCACACTCCCCTGTGTGTATAGTTAAATGCTAGGCAGGCATTTGTATAGTGACTGGGAGTGAGAAGCAATCATTATATTTCCCATTGCAGTTACAGAAAGCCTATGACCAATTCTCTTTAAAAAGAAGTCAGTGCCTTAGTGTTCTTATAATAGGAATTCCAAGAGCATGAACTGTGTGTACCCTAAGCACCCCGTGAAGAAATTTTTGCTACAAAGCCAAGGAGATCATTCCACAATGAGCCAGAGAGACTTGCCTGAGAAAGCTAGGCTAGGGCATATGAACAAATCAACCCTAACATACAGATGGCTTAAATGCTTTCTGAGGGCTGCACACTCACAACCCAGCCCACCTTCCAACACCATTAGCATAAGACTTAATTAATTTTCCAACTTGTACATGAATTCTAAGCCATAGATATTCAAACCATATCAGTCTGCGAAGTCTTGGCAATGTTGTAATGGATCATAAAACCAATTGTCTTTAAGGAGTGATGTTGTGAAAGGAGAAGACGGAACACTGTCTTCATCAGCAGTGGTGGGACATTCGGGGAGCCCTTTCTGTTAACATTTAATGAAAAATCTACTTGCCGCTTAGTGATGATCTTTCAGAGAGAGGACTTGAACTCACCACAGTCAAGTGGTTTGAATGAACTTGTTCAGGATACCACAAGCTCTACATATTCATTCATTCCAACAGTATCTTTGACTGCACATACCTTTAAGTTAGCCATCTTAACACTCCTGTTTGTGATGGTTTGTATATACTTGGCCCAGGGAGTGACACTATTAGGAGATGTGGCCTTGTTGGAGAAAGTGTGTCATTGTGGATGTGGGCTTTAAGACCCTCATCCTAGCTCCCTGGAAGTAAGTCTTCTAGCATCCTTCAGATGAAGATACAAAACTCTCAGCTCCTCCCGCACCATGCCTGCATGGATTCTGCCATGTTCCTGCTTTGATGATAATGGACTGATCCTCTAAACCTAAGCTAGCCCCAAATAAATGTTGTACTTATAAGAGTTGCTTTGGTCATGGTATCTGTTCACAGAAGTAAAACCATAACTAAGATACCCTGCGTTCAAAGTTCAAATTACCTTCCATTAAATTGCAGTGTCAACTTGGATTGTTCACTTGACGCTGCCAGAACATCATCATCTCCTTCTGGCATTTGTCCAAACCCAGCTACTAGCTACACTACTCTGTATTGCTACAGGGATTAAAACAGCAGTGCAAGGAACAGACTGTATTCTTTCTCGTTATTCTCTACTGTCTTAAAGAGCAGCTCCCGCCTGGGCAGTATAAGACTAGACCTTCTTCTGAAAACCCTAATAACAATGAGGTCACTGCATCTTCTTCAGGAAAGGAATACTTGACCCCACATCAAGAACCTGCAGCAGCAGCCTGTCCTTTTACAAACTCTGTATGAACTTGCTTGCAGTATTGGTTCCTGGTGGATATGGCAGCTCCAAACATTTTACTTCTCTACAACCCAACTTAGTCACAATTTTAGCTATAAAAAGCTGCTTGTGAGCAGCATTTGTATGTAATTAACTAGTAATGTCAGCAGTGTGGATTCTCATCACTACTCAGAATACTATAATTAATACTGCTCAGGCTTATTGGTTTTAACTCAAAGGGAGGGGGAAAACTTGGCTGCCAGGTTAGGAGGATAAAGATAATGAATAAGATAGACTATTTATAGACTACCAAGAAATTTTGAATTAAATTTCAGCATGATTTCATAAAATGTACAGTATCAGCTCAGCCCATCGGATCACCATGTGCTCAGGTGAGGCAGCCCCGGGAGCTTGATCGGTCTCTAAAGCAAATCAGGGGCATGGCCCAGGAAAGCAAATCACAGATGAAAAAGCCCAGGGCATCAGAGGCTAGACTGTGCCTGTCCACTCAGGGTGCTGGCTTCAGAGACCCTCACAATAAGCATCTCCTTGAGACGGTCACTATGACCAGAAGACATGGGCTATGTCACACACAGGAAATAATTGTTGGTTAGTTACCTTTTCTTTTTAACCGTCTTAGATGAGAGTAGTAGAATGTGGAGAGGTAAGATGAATTATTCAAGGTCATGCATGTGGGAGAGTGACAAAGATGGGATGGGACAGATTTGAATGGTGCTGGAATGTGGTAAGCGACTCCTGTGTTTTCAGGAATATATCAAGAGTCCATCTTCTAATGGACCCATCAGAGGGCAGGGGTCAGTTCTAAGATTTTCTCTGGGTCCAAATGAGTCCATCTGCTTTTCACACATGGTGTGTCTAGACACAGCACAGATCTGTACAGCTTTAGGCTCCAGCATCTTTGGATTCTTCCAAAAAGCCCAGGGCTTTTCCTCCTTTCTTACCCCGCTGAATGTGAAAAAGCAAAGCTAAGTTGAGGAGGGAGAGACCTACTTCCTCAGTCGGGCCAGCAGCATGGAGGCTGTTGGTATACCAGGCTACCATTCTTAAGTGACCTAAGTGTGTACCACATATGCTGTGTTTTCAAATAGAGGAGGGATGAAGAGCCAAGCCATCTTGATTTATTAACACTAAGCACTTTTCAGAAGATGTGTGTGTGCCTGTGTGTGTGTGTGTGTGTGTGTGTGTGTGTGTCCATTACAAAGTGTGTTTTACCTACAGTTAATCCTCCTACTTCCCCTGGCCAGATGGTTTTTATGTGATGCCTGTGCATCTGTGGGCACTTCAGTTAATAGATATCTATTCTTCCATCTGGATAAAGCTTAATTATTACCAAGTCTAGTTAAACAAAAATATAAGGACAAAAGAAGAGGGAAGAGAGAATAGTTTGCACCAAGCATCTTTATATTTTAATTTATAAAATCAATTATATAGTTAGGTAGAAAGTAAACTTAGAAAACATATAGTGAACTGGCCAACATCCAATATGAAGAGATCTTGGTACTCAGGGAGAATCTACCTGCTGCTGCTTATTTAAATTAGTATAGCATCAACTTCCAACTATCTATGTTTATAGTCTCAAAGGTATCTTAATCAGAGATATCTCTCCTTGTAGTGCACAGAGGTGAATTCAGAGACCCATAGCTATGCATGTTGCTGAGAATACAGGAAAACTAAGGGCTTAGGTAAACCAAGACCTGGATTAGCACCACCTTGGGACTCAGATAATGCTGCAGAACAAGAGGGTAGCAGAATGTAGAATGGAGAGGTTGAGAGAAAACTTCCATCTTCTAGAACAAAGGTAACCATGGTTTTCATGAACTCACAGTGACTGCACACACTTTCTTAGAAAGGCCACACCAGCAGAGTCCCAGAACAGTCAACTCTAGGAAGGTACTCCTTACTGCTGATGTATTTGCAAGTAAGAGCATCTGCAACATGGGGAGGCATAGAGTCCAGTTGTGTTTTTACTGGTCAGCCCAACAGGCTCCCAAGGACAGTTCCAAAACCATAGTCACACAGATGGTCTGGGTTGAACTCAGTGGAGCACAAAACAAAGCAACATGAATTTGAGGGAAAGGATTTGTAGGGAAGAAACAAAGCTGGACAGGACAAGAGGAAGATAAATGTGAGTGGGGGATGTATAACCAGAATGCATTATATACATGCATGAAATTGTCAACACCATGTAATCTTAGAAAACTTGTGCCTACATGAGGGAACCTTAAAACTAAATATAAAATTATTTGTTTTTTCAGAATTATTTTATCTTTGAAGCCAGTGACATGGTTGGAACTCTGTCATCTATCACACGTGACCATATTTCAGACTTTCCATAAAAGTCTAATGAAGGAAAGGTGGTTTTTATCTGAACAGCATCCTATCTTCTTGTTTTTTACATCAAGTCAAGGATGAGTTTCTAAACTTTTTAAAGATGTTTTCATTGCCTGACAGCTTTGTACACTTGCATAATTAATTTCTGCTGTGTTTTCCAGCTTGTGGCTATAACATATGACTGTGGTTTGGATACACATTACTATTGTAAAGTCTGAGGTTCCCAGGGTGTACGAGCTATTAAACACTGTGGGGTCTAGGAACCCGGGCTTTATAGGAGTTCCTTATGTCCCTTTGTTCTTATGTCGTTGGGGCATGGCTCCAAAGGGATTGTGGGACTTGGTCCCTCCCCAACCATCCCCAGTTCAGGATGGGGATGTTGTTTCTGCACTCACTCTTGCCACCGATGCCTGTCTCTGCTGTCCTCTCCAGATCTGAGCATCAAGAGCCACGTCTTTCTATCAGGAGCTGTTAGCTTAGTCATCCTCTCAGCTTTAAAAGTTTATTTCACTGCAGCAGTGTGAAGCTGAATAAACATACACGCAAACATATACACGTATGGGTGCACACACATACACACATGTCCATACACACATAAACACACATGTACATGCCTATATACATGTATGTAAACATAAACATACACATAAACACACATATACTTGTAGAAACAGACACATGTATGTACATACATAAATATGAACATACATACAAACACACATTTATATGCATGAACATACACACATATATAAACATACATAAATACACACATGTACACAGACAAATAAATACACAGATGTACACACTCAGATATGCACATGCATACACATACACACTCATTTTACTGAATCACTTGCAGCAATATTGACAATTCAAAATCACAGGGTGGAGTACACCATGGGATATTGATCACACCCCTCATCTCTACCTATAAGAGGCCAGTAGCAACCACTGACAATGGATATAAAATAGGTATAGCTGCCATATACCAAGGTATACCATACTAAAGAAATCAGGAGTCAAGAGCCAATGTGAGAGGCTATAAGGGGTTTGAAAATCATAAGACAAACCCAGATCCCCAAGCTCAGCTGCCCGGGTTGCTGGGGGCAAGGTTGCTGATCCCCATGCAGCAGAGACAGGATGACAGGAAATGCTCATTTGTACTTCACTCTGACTGATTCTTCTAATGACTTTAATGTTTTCATCAAGAGCAAAAACAAACAAATAGAATCAAAAAACGAACAAAAAAAAATCAAAGAAAGACACTCCTCTGCTTATTTAAACGCCAAAATCAACTGCAAGAGAAAAGATCAAAGCTCAGATCCAGGAACACCCACCACACCTGGAGGCAGCCCTAGCTCTAAGGTTCAAATGACGAGTCTGAGGTGACGGCACCTATGTTTTTCTCATTGGACAGCAAAGAACCAAGGTGACAGCTTGCTTACAGTGGTGGCACTTGCTTATGGGGAACACAAAAGCCAGGGTGGCGGGGACATACTGCAGTGAAGCCAAAAGGGCATTTAAAAATAAAGTGACAAAATTAGAATATGTCGGAAATAACATCTCGGTTTAATTTAGGAAGACTTCCACTTTTACACACATCTCTGAAGCACCTCCGATTTTAGGTTTCTCTCCACCGTGAAGTGAAGCACTTTGGGTCCCCCAGGCTTTATTAGATGCAGATGTTCCTACGATTCTCAGGTAGTCACATGACCCACACCGGTGAGGAAGCCAACGGGCACACAGAGAGGTCCCTCGGCTAGTTCACCGCTCAGCCGACCTTTCGGGCACCACAAAAACTGGGAACGTCAAAATCACAGCAGCAAGTTGTTGGCAGGATGGGATGAGGAGACCCCCAGATGCAAGAAAGTGAAATAGAAACTGTGTGTCTCCCCATCAGAGCCATTTCTCCACGCCTGGTGCCTCCTTCCTAGTGTGTCAGGCTTTTCTGTCCCTCCGTTTGGCTCCACCACATATACAGCTCCCTGCTGCCCAGAAACCCTGGACCTCCACACGCTGTGCTTCTAGAGCACGCTCAGATGCTGTTACGTCACTTCTTGTCCACTTGGACACCATCCTTGCCTTGGGTCTCCTTCTAGAACTTAATCCAACCAGTTCCGTCTGCCTTGGGGATTTTTCCCTTTCTTTATAGCTTGCTGCCTCCATCTGGGAGTCTGCTTCATCCTCACCTCTCTCTCCTGTCCTCCTGCAGTTCTGGGGGGTATGTCACCCCAGGCCAGGCCTTTCTGAAGCAGCATCACTAGCTGGGAAGCTGTTCCTCAGTCACAGGTCACAGTCCAGTCAGCTTTAATCCTTCCATTTAGCTACAGGAACATCATAACAGTTGGGATCCAGTTAAGGGCACAACTACGCCAATTATTCCAACAGTAACAGCTGAAGGCTGGGAATTCACCGAGCACTAACAGAAAATTAGCAGAAGCAGCAACTGTGGAGTGTGAGGGAGAGAGTTTGGGTTATACTCTTACGCTGAGAGGTACTGAGAAGATAAATGCGGGAGTATCTTGCAGGAAAATGAGCATGGCTGTCTGCTCCAGGCCCCTCCAGGCCCCTCCATGTCTCCCCATGCTGGACAGTCTCAGGGGCCATTATGAAGAGACACTGGGAATAAGAGAACCATCTGGGGCGGGTCCCCAGCAACACTGCCAGAATAGCTACAGAGTAACCTCCGGGAGGCTGGGGTCTGCTTTCCTGAGCACTGCAGCCATGTTCTGGCAAGCACGGCCTGCCTAGCTTCAGAAAGGCCTGGTCTGGGGTGACATACCCAACCGTCTCCCAGCCTGTGTCTCAGATCCAGCTCTCACTTCCCATCTAACAAAGTACAACGAGTCACTTAATAGAGTCGTGTCAGTCTTAGTACTCAGCTATGCAGCACTGTGTATGCCAGGCAAGAACAAGCAGGGTTCAGAGAGGGCAGGGGGGAGATGGTACAGAGCTCCACAAGGTGAGAAAGCTGGACTTTGTAACCACAGTTCTGTTTTTTATATATAACAGACTGTGCCACGTTATCTGAGATTGTCTCAGAAAGTGTGGAACAATTCCATTACAATTCACTATGAGAGGAAGCCTGTAGAGACCAATGTCACCGTGCCATGATTACATCTGAGCAGGCCTAAGTATCCTGCCAATGCCTAACATCTTTCTGTAAAAGAAACCTTTATTCACTTGATGAAATTATTGTCTCAGAGGTTTGCTACATCAGTCTGCTAACCTAGGCCTAGTCCTGGAAGCTTCTAGACTCCATGCAATCTTATTTGGGACTATAATGTTTTCAGCCTCTGAGACTTATGGGTAAAGAAGCTTACCTCTTGCTATTTCTTTCTGAACTCTGGCTGGCTGATTCAACTCAGCTGTTCTGTCTCAAACCACTCTCCACAATAACTGATTCAACCTTGCTTCTCTGAGCTCCTTCTGAATTGTTCTGCTTGATCTCACTCTATCTCTGTCAATCTGTTCAAATCCTCTGGCTCCTTCTCATTCTTGGGCTCATTCTGTCTTCACCTGTGTCTTGTTTGTTTTCTCTCTGCAACCTGTCTCTGTAGAACTGTCCCAGTAAAACTGCCTCTCTCTCTCTCTCTCTCTCTCTCTCTCTCTCTCTCTCTCTGTCTCTCTCCTGCCCCTTAAGTAGCTTCCCTTTCCTCTGTCTCCTCATAAGAGCTGGGCATATCCTATTCTGTCAGTCTTTCTCTGATTAGTCACTTTGTCTGCCACTCAAATAGACCTCATCTTCAAAGACAGTGCTTCCTTCTACCAACTAACTTTGGGATTCACGGATTGGGACTAGAGGTGTGTACTAAAAATATGTCTGTCTTCCAGCCAGAGGGATTTTAAAGGTGTGTGCTAAGGGATGAGCCACACCACAACTAGAAACAAGTTTTTACAGTAAATAGCCAAATCTCAGGGTTCATAGTGTGATCAAATATCCTGCAACATCTTTTTCCACACTGCAGAGAGAGAAAGAGATATATATATAGAGAGAGAGGAGGGATAGGGAGAGGGAAAGGGAGATGGAGGGAGGGAGGGAGGAAGAGAGAGAGAGAGAGAGAGAGAGAGAGAGAGAGAGAGAGAGAGAGAGAGAGATGGTACCCAGGAGACTGGTGATGCCAACCTGGGAAAGGAGTCTTCAGCAGTGAATATCACTTCTTTCTCAACACATCAGATGTTGTGTTGTTAACTTGGCAGCACCAAGTAGAGAATTGTGAGTTGAGTTCAGGGCTCAAACTTTAGCAAGTTTGTAAAGGCAGTTCGGGATCTAAATCTGTGATTGAAGAGCTCAGAGAGCTCTCTTGGTCTCATTGTTTAGCAATTTTGTAAGATAGATTGTTTCAACAACATAAGAAGGGCCTTTCTCTAGGTGCAACTAGAGGGTAATCCCTCTTTATGTCAGAGGCAGGGAGAAGCCTAGGAGTCAATGCCCCCAAGCCTTGCTGGCAGGGCAAGGTGCAGGCACCTTCCCAGCCCCGTGTGGCTTTAGTGGGCCTTGCATATTTCTCAATGTGCACTGCGGTAGAGCAGAGATTTACTCAGCTTGTCTCAGCTTCTTGGATGCTGAGGATGCCAAATGCCTGATGGGATCACAGGGATGCACCAGAAATAAAACAGATCATTCTTGGTCCTGAAAAACAAACAAACAAACAAACAAACAAACACATAAACAAAAGCAACAAAAAAAACAAAAAAACAACCCAAATCCAAGCTCCCTTCTGCCTGTGCTAGGGCAGAAGTCAGCCAAGGACAATAAATGATCTCACCCATCTCTTTCCATGGAACATTTGCATTTCCTGGGTGTTCCTGGGGGCCTTAAGATGTCTTTGGCAAGGCCCTGATTGCTTCTCATCAAGGGCTAAGTGACAACTCTTATATTGCTGGTCTGCATTGCACCAACCTCATACACCAAACGCTCAGCTCCTGGGGGGGGGGGGCGGGGGATGCTTGATTCAGCTTCATGTTTACTTCATGCATCCTTCTCGGTAGCCACAGCAGCAGGGCCACATTGCTGCTAGATTCTGGAGTCCAAGTGCTGAAGGATTCCCAAATGGCTTCAAGTCCACGCAGTTCTCTAGCTATGAGTATGTGGAAAGAAGAAATGACTGGATGGAGCAATGAAGGCATAGACTTACATCTCTGAGGAAATGCATAGGGTGTTGAAATCACGATGGTGATACAATGGTAGCCACAAGAATTAAAATGAATACCATCCAGTACTGAATCAGCCAGCTCAGAGCTACCGTAAGACAACATGGAGAGTCAGGAAGACATTCCTTTTCTCCTTGGCTCCCATTCCTCTGCCCAGTCTAGCATGGCACCCTGTGTTTTCCACCATTCTGTGTGATGAGGCAGAGACACTGGCTAATCCTACAAGAGTTCCAAAACTGTGTGTGGTCAGGAGAGTCCTCCCGTTACCCCTACAGAAGAGGCATCATAGTTACCATGCGAAAGACTATTCTCATGACTGTGTAAAAGCAGGGGAGAGGGGAGGATGGGAAGGTGAGAGGAAGAAAGGAGAGATAAAAGTGCAAAGTGACCAGTGAGAGAGGGGACAGGAAAGAAGGACAGGTGTGTTCTGCTTGGCCTTAGACACAGCAGTCACTCACCCCTGGTCTCCTGGGACCACCCTGGCACAAGGCTGATGGGAGTGGGCTTAGGTCACGCCTCTGCATTTACTCCCAATGTCCTGTTTGTGAAAATAATCTCGTGATGGCAAGTTTGGATTTCTGGAAACACAGATATGTTCTGGGGGCTGGGAAGATTGTTTGGTGGTGAAGAGCATGTACTGTTCATGCAGAGGACCTGAGTTCAGTGTCCACTCAGGTGACTAATCTGATTGCAACCTGTAACTACAGCTTCAGGGGATCCAACACTTTTGTCTTGGCTCTGTGGGCACCTATACTCGCACTTCTGTATACACACACACACACACACACGCGCTTAATTAAAAGGAAAAGAAATCTTTTTTGAAAAATATGTTCTGGAGAGACTCGGGCACTCGGTACCTCCAGCACCAATGGTCTTCACAGCCTTTGTCAAGGCATGTGAATGTCCTTACCTTTCCACCTGATTTCCTTCATCCTGGATCATCTGTGGAAATCCCTCATGGACCAACACTACCCCTTTACTTCAGTCTCTACTAAGCTTCCAAAAAATTATTTCTTGCTTTTATTTCTTTTTATACAGACTTCATCTTAAAAGCCATTTTAGGTTCAGTGGAAAATTGCAGGAGAAGTGCAACAATTTTCCACACACAGCCCAGCCTCCCCCAAGGTCAACATCCTCTAGCAGAGTGGCACCTGTCACAACTGTGAGCTTGCATTGACACAGCATCGCCTAGTCCACAGTCTGCAGGAGGGCTCGTTTCCATGTCAGAGACAACATGCATGTGCGAGGATGTGCACTTCCCATGATGGTGTCACTCAAAGCCGGTCCATAGCCATGACTATGCCCTGGGATCTACCTCTTCAGTCCTCCATGTCCAGATGTCTGCAACTGCTGCTCCTTGCCCTGTCTCTGTGACTTTGCTTTAATCTGTGTGTCATGTTGCTAGTATCCTGTAGTACATGCCTACCCTGTGCACATCAACTTCAATTGCTATGTGCTGTGTGTGTCAGCTTACTTTCTTATCTTCCCATGACTTGATAGCAGCATCTTTTCACCACTGATATCCACTGTCCGGTGTTCAGCACCCAGCTTATCCATTCCCTGAATTCCTGAAGAACATCTTGGTTTCTTCAGTATGATTATTTATTTATTTGTTTGTTTGTTTGTTTGTTTGTTTTACCTTTTTGAGATAGAATCTCACATAGTAACTCAAACTAGCCTGGCTCTGTAGCCCAGGCTGCCTCTGAACTTGAAGCAATCCTCCTGCCTCAGCTTCTCTAGAACTCAAATTACAAGCATGATCTACCACACTTGGCTCAGAAAAACTTTTAATAAACCATATCTGTCATGTCATATCACATACTCAGGAGTGTATGAGCCCCTGTGTCCTATTTTAATTCCTGTTGCTGTGATAAAATATGCTGGCCAGAAACAACTTGAAGAAGATGATAAGCCCTAAGGGTCTCTGTTTTACTTTGCAGTTCCAGGATACCGTCCACGACAGTAGGGAAGTCGGGGAGGCAAGAACCTAAAGCAGCTGGTCACATTTCATTTACACTCAGGAGCAGACAGAAACGAGCGCATGCACGCTGGCTTGCCGGCTAGTACCTACACAGTTTTCCTCTCTCAAATCTTAAGCCTAGAGAATGGTTCCACCCACAGTGGGCTGTATCACCCCACATCAAATGCTTAATTAAGACAGTTCACATGATATATCCACAGACCAAACCAATGAGACAATCTCTCATTGAGACTTTCTTCTCAGGTGCTTCTAACTTGTGTCTAGATGACAGTTGAGGCTAACCCTCACAGCTACATTCCAACACTTCCCCATGCTCCTACTGGCTCTAATTACCCTAGCTATCCCTTAGCTCAGAAAGGACCCTCACTTTCATATCTGTGGTGACACCCCTGGACACTCAAAGGAAAGTCCCTGTCAGGTTCTCAGAGTCATGAGAACATTTAGTTACAGAACAGCTTCAAGTTTGTGGTTTTCTGTCTCCTGGTGTTTAACTCCGCAGACAGGACTGTGCCTGCAGTGAGGAGGGATGCACGCACTTTGCTCATCTTGAGACTTACTCTACCCAAGCCATGTGTCTCTCACGGTTTCCGCAAGAGGTTATCTCTACGCTGAGACCTAGAGAGTCAATGGTCCCTCCCTGAGCCTTTCTTACTCACAGATCTTCTGCTTTATTCAACAAAGGTGTTTTATGCAGACCACATAGAACAGACAATGTGAAGAGAGATAGCTACAGTGAGTGACTCAAATTCAATACAGTTTTGGAATGGAGACAAACCAGAATCCAATATTTATATGGACTACCCACATCCTTGTAACCAGAGCTTATGAGGCTGGAAGGAGACAGCAGACTGTAGAAAACTTTCCACACAGCACAATCTTTTATCCCACTTAGGAGAGGCAGGTCGTGACCGTGGCTGTTCTAGATTCCTTTACGATTTATTTGTCCCAAACTTTTACATTTTAAATAAAGTATCTTTATAGGTTGCACAAAATATGACTACATTGTTTCAGTAAATCCTTTTCCTCAGTCACAGCTACAGGAGGGACAAGACTTGACTGTATGTGAGGTTTGCACAGCCTTCCTCTTACACACAGCATGTGAGGTCTGCATAGTCTTCCTCTTACAGGCGGCATACGGGGAACTTCTTGCTACAAGTGCTGAGAAAAAAGTAGTCAGGAGTAGCCCAGACCTTCTCCTCACAGCCACAAGAGAAAGTGCCCATGGTCTGCTTGGCTCATGCTGCTGGTCATTTAACAGCCTGTTTGTCACAGTGGTCACCTCAGCTTACATTGTGCTTCATTGACATCCGGGTGTACTGAGAGAAGTCAGGGGAAACATGGAAACCACAGGTTAGATTACAAGATGCACAGGGAGATTTGTGTGGCCTGGAGCCTCTGTTGCTCTTGCTACTGTACCTTGTTAACATAACATAACATAACATAACATAACATAACATACTATGAAAATTAGTTATTTTATTTGACATGTTTCCTATTAACTGCATTCAACAGCAATGAGCTAAAGCATGAATGTGAATGTTTAATGAAAAATTATTTGTACTTTTCAAGAACTGGTGATAAACATATGACATTAATAAAGCATAGGTCAGTATTTATATAGGTCAATATTTATATAGGTCAATATTTACCAAGCATCATGCCCACATGGACCATGGTGTTATCATGGAGTCAATAAAATTGGGACACAGGTTGCCTTGGCAGTGTGGCTGACTTTAATGAGATGGCACAGCTTCAGCAGCTGCAGAAGGCAAAATGACTCTTTGAGTGGCTTCTTCACCTTAAATGATGATGCAATTTAATATGGACAGCTGAGATGTCTTGCGTGGGAGACCAGACAGCTGTAAAGGCTGGGCTGTGTGTGACTCCTGAAGACAAAAGAAAGCCTTTGCAAAGTTTTTCTTTTAATAGAGGGGAAAATTTTTGTTGAGCATCTTCTCTGTTCAATTAACACCAAACACAGACATTTTCATTTCATTTGAACATAAATTTCAGTGGAACAAAATATTGTGAAGATTCTGTCTTTACTGAATTACCATCTGTGAATCAGGTTTGACTTGGACTGATGAAGTTGCATCGATACTTACCAATCTCATTCCTAATAGCTGAGAGTTTTTCTTCAAAATGGGAATTTTGCTGTTAGAGGTACATACTTTTAACAGGTACAGAGCAGACAAGTAAACTGTGCATGTTTTCAGGTTAAAAGTGATAATAAATACAAATATGTTTGATAGAACAAAGGGTACCAGGACAATAAAATATGCTGGGAAATCAAAATGAGCCTCAGCCTCTTTATAGACTAGTTAGTGCAGATCTTTGAGAGCCAAACA
Organism: Apodemus sylvaticus; assembly: GCF_947179515.1. Lineage (NCBI taxonomy): Eukaryota > Metazoa > Chordata > Mammalia > Rodentia > Muridae > Apodemus > Apodemus sylvaticus. The sequence continues at coordinate 7,284,886 of NC_067487.1, read as the reverse complement.
GGAAGTTAAAATCATGAAGACTGGAGACACAGTGCAAGCCTTTGCTTGCACACCCCCTCTCAGAACATGAAAACACCAGCCAGGAGTGGCGAAAAAGCAAACAAAATAAAAATAAAAAACAGGTAAGCTGCAGTAATGTTTACCTTGCACTTTGCAGAGAGCACATAGAGGCATCGGAGGAGGCAGGGACATAAGAGGGATGTCCACAGTACATACATGAACCCAATGGAAGCTGCAATGCAGAACACACTGTTTAATCACCAAAATCCAATAACAGAAACCCACAAGGAGGGGAAATGTTTCACAGACCATTTGCAAATGGGAACATACAAGGTAATCCAACATACAAGCTAAGCCGTCATAGAGATAAAGGCTAGTTAGTAACAACACGGTAAGTACTATGCCACTTACACCCACAGCTGCAGTAGTGATTGGTGTGATGGACAACTCCAAGGGCTGTGGGGAACTCGCAACACCTGGATCTCACAACACCTGGATCTCACACATGTTACTAGAGAGAACATGCTACTGCATAACTACTTTGAAGGCATACCAGTTTCTTATAAGGTTTAGCACAGCTCTACCACACAACCTCTACTATGAGGCATAATATCCAAGAGAAATGAAAAGATATGACCAGAAAATGACTTGCAAAGCAATATGCGTAGGTGTCTCATTCATCATAGGATCAAACTGGAAACCAGCCAATGCCCACCAAAGGGAGATTGGATAATGCATTATGCTAACCCAGGGAAGCCAGACATAAAGAATACATTCTTGTGATTTATGATTCCATTTATATGAAGTTCAATAGCAAGCAAAACTCACTAACTCATGGAGTCAGAAAGCAGAAAGGGGCTCTCTCTGGAAACAGGCTCGAGATTACAGGGAAAGCAATTCAAAGCAACATTTTTTAGCCTGGGAGATGAGTCTATATCTGATTGGGATGTTGACCACATACTATACATTTGCCAAAGCTCAACAAAACATACAGGCTTGTGATTTCTTGTATAATTTGTGCTTTCCTGTATTTTATATCTGAACGTGAAAGTACTGTCAGACCCATTTAATTTATGTCTATCTTCATTTTGTACTGTTACTATAACAAATTATCACAAATGTGGTAAGAAGGAGAAAGGTTCATCCCTGTAAGGTTCTGGATGTCACTTGTCTAAGATGGTGGCCCTTAGTTAAAAGTCAGTTGTCTTCCTTCTTGTAGAACGTGGGATAAAATGTTTTCTTATATTAAAAAAAACCTTCAGAACTTGTCTATATTTCTTGGTTCCCAGCCCTTCCTTCATATCCCAAGCCAGCTGTACCCAACTTCATTTCCCACATGGAGACATTCCACATATGGGTCTCCTCAGGCCCCTACATCTGACAGCCTTGCTGACGACACTGAGCCCACACTAAGATAAGCCAGGAGAGTAGCAAAGCCTCTCTTTTTAAAGATGTTTGATCAGCAACCTCACATCACATGACACATTCTCTCCCCACTGCCCTTTCAATAACACTGAACATTTTAGGGGTCAGAGTACAGACATGTTTGGGAGGCATCATTCTGCCACAAAGTTAGGATAGTGTTCAGAACCAGGACTCTAGCATGGTACTTGGCTCAGAGGAGAATATGGTGGAAAGGATCCAAAAATGCTCCAGATCTTGACCCATGCTATGGTCACACACATATGCTAATCTGTATTGGGATCATATGCAGCTCCCCTATATTGCTGTCATGTGTGTATGTCCCATGTCAGAACAGCCCATGCCATTACTAAGATCACAAAGTTATGACACTTACTGCCACTGTGTTTGTCATTACATCTCAAACACAGAGTGGATGTTCTGACATTCTCTGCACCAAGGGGAAAACTCTAAATCAGGTGTTCAGAGATGTTGGGCAAGAGAACCTCACCTTTGAAAACTTTTAGTATATTTCACTGAGCAAAACCAAAGCTAAGAAAGTAAACCATTTTAGTCACAAGGAACAATTAAATAGCCAAAAATTCTAAGCAGTGAACACTTGTATGGTGCCCAGACAATCACGAAACTTTCTATTTCAGCATGCGTGCACAAACCTGGTGGGGTTTCTACTTACACTTGGGTGTACAATATAAAAGCAGATTGAAATTGTACATAGTGGCCTGAGATTTCCAGTGTCAGAATTTAGTGCAAAATGTGAAAAACCCATAAATAGAGACTATTTATCTAACAACTTGTATCTTATAAAATATTTATCAAGTGATAAGTCTCTGGAAGAAAGTGACGATATTCCTATAAAATATTTCTGCATTTTAATATACTGGTTAAAAATTGAGGATTTTTTATCTGCTGGGATGGTTTTTCTATGTTCATTGCATATAGTTGTACCTGGCAGAGAACATTCCACAAATTGAATATGATATCACTTTGAAGAGAACTCAGTTGAAGACATGTGTAACTTCACATTTTTAAATGTAAAATTTAACTTTGTAAAATATTATAACTACTTTTAAATAGTTCAAAAATTGAGACCTTATTAAAGTGCACCTGTAAAATACAGGAGTTATTTAATAATGAATATAAATATGATAGCTAGCTAATACACTTCATAAATGTATGGCAAAATAATTTTTGCATATGTTAATGTTCAACAGGATGGTAAAATGTTGCTTCAGTATATATATTATTTGAGTGCTTTGGTTAGAAATTTCTTTTAGATTTTTACAAAGTTTTACTTCATTTTTATTTAGGGGGGTATGTGTGGGAAAGGGTTTATTCAGCTTACACTTCCATACTGCTGTTCATCACTGAAAGAAGTCAGAACAGGAACTTGAATGGGGCAGGAACCTGGAGGCAAGAGGGGATCCAGAGACCATAGAGGAGTGGTAGCTTGCTCCTCGTGGCTTGCTTGGCCTACCTTCTATAGAGCCCAGAACCACAATGGGCTAGGCTTTCCCTAATTGATCACTAATTGAGAAAATGCCTTACAATGGGATCTCATGGAGGTATTTCCTCAACTGAAGCTCCATTCTCTCTGATGACTCTAGGCTTGTGTCAAGTCAACCCAAAAAGCCAACAAGTACAATTTCACACACAAACACATCATTATTAAGCCACAGCCTTTCATTTATGATTTATCCCCAAGATCTTACCTTAAAACACTTTGTGAAAGTCCCACAGTCTTTACAAATACAAGCACATTAAAATTTCAGTCTCTTCGCCAGAGAAATCAGATAGACTGAGGTATGCAAATACAACCCGAGACCAACATCGCGGGGGTCTAAGCCCAGCGGGCGTTGTCCTGCACCCAGGAACTGAGCTGGGAGGGGGGAGAGGGGGGCACCGGTGTGCAAACCCGGCCAGGAGGTTGTTTGCCCGGGCCGGCGTGCGTGCCCTCACCATTTTGCCTACGGGAAGCCAGAGAGTCCTAGCAGGCAAAACCAAACCAGCTAACAGGCATAGCCCGAGGCGGACATAGCAGGGGTCTCAGACAGTCAGGCCCTGGACTGCCCCCAGGCCCTGGGCTGCTCAGTGGGCTATCTGTGTGCCAATCCGGCCAGGAGGTTGTTAGCTCAGGCCAGCGCACGCTCTTGTGAGCCCTGCCGCCATTTTGCCTACGGGAAGCCAGAGAGTCCTAGCAGGCAAAACCAAACCAGCTAACAGGCTAGCCCGAGGCTGACATAGCTGGGGTCTCAGACAGTCAGACCCTGGACTGCCCCCAGGCCCTGGGCTGCTCGGTGGGCCATCTGTGTGCCAACCTGGCCAGGAGGTTGTTAGCCCAGCAGACTCTCCCAGCACTCTCAGGGAGCGCTCACGCCTCCATCCTGGCTACCTGATAGACCCAATTAACACTCACAGCTGAGGGGAACTTTGCTCAGACATTGGCCTGCCAGGCTTTTGCCTAGACTCAGGGCCTGAGCAACAAGGCTAGCCTTGTGTGCACCAACCTGGTTGGGAGTTCTGCTGGCCAGCAGAGTGATCAGCACACAGAAAAGGTCCCCACAGCATACACCCTCAGCACTCCCTGAAGGAGCAAACGGGCACCATCTGGTTCACAGTCACAATCTGGGGCAAAACACACTAGGGCTGCAAAAGCACCCAAGAGGAGGACAGCACATCAGCAATCTGCAACAAGGGAAACCCTGCCATCCAGTGTTGCAGAAATAGCCCTAGAGACACTCAGGAGGCTGAAACACCAGCCAGAGACAAGACCAACTAGCTCCAGAGAACAAGATGGCAAAGGACAAATGCAGGAATGCTACTAACAGAAATCTAGGCAATATGGCAGCATCTGAACCAAACTCTCCAACATCAGCAAGTCCTGGTTATGCCAACACACCAGAGAAACAAGATTTGGATTTAAAATCACTGTTCATGATGCTGCTAGAAGAACACAAAAAGGACATGAATGAATCTCTTAAAGAAATACAGGGAAACATGCATAAGCTAGAAACCCATATAAGGGAAACACAAAAATCTCTTAAAGAAATGCAGGAGAATAAGGCCCAAGAGATAGAAGCCAATAAAGAAGAAAGGCAAAAAAAAACCCCTGAAAGAAATGCAGGAGAACTTGAGTCAACAGGCAGAAGTCATGAAAGAAGAAAGACAAAAGTCTCTTAAAGAATTACAGGAAAACACAAACAAACAAATGATGGAACTGAGCAAAACCATCCTGGATCTAAAAACAGAAGTAGAAACAACTAAGAAATCACAAAGGGAGACAACTTTGGAGATCGAAAACCTTGAGAAGAAATCAGGGGCCATAGATGCAAATATAAACAACAGAATACAAGAGATGGAAGAAAGAATCTCAGATGCTGAAGATACCATAGAAACCATTGACTCAACTGTCAAAGAAAATGCAAAATGCAAAAAGCTTGTATCTCAGAACATCCAGGAAATCCAGGACACAATGAGAAGACCAAACCTAAGGATTATAGGTATAGATGAGAGTGAAGATTTACAACAGAAAGGGCCAGCAAATATCTTCAACAAAATTATGGAAGAAAACTTTCCTAACGTAAAGAGAGAGATGCCTATGAATATACAAGAAGCCTACAGAACTCCAAACAGACTGGACCTGAGCAGAAATACCTCCCGTCACATAATAATCAAAACCCCAAATGCACTAAACAAAGAGAGAATATTAAAGGCAGTAAGAGAAAAAGGCCAAGTAACATATAAAGGAAGACCTATCAGAATCACACCAGACTTCTCACCAGAGACCATGAAAGCTAGAAGATCCTGGGCAGATCTCATGCAGATTCTAAGAGAACACAAATGTCAGCCAAGACTACTATAACCAGCAAAACTCTCATTCACCATAGATGGAGAAACCACGATATTCCATGACAAAACCAAATTTACACAAGCTCAGCAAAGAATAATAGGAGGAAAATTCCAATACAAGGAGGGAAACTACACCCTGGAAAAAGCAAGATAGTTACCGTCCTTCATCAAACCCAAAAGAAGATAACCACTCAAATATAAAAAGAACATCAAAAATGACAGGAAGTAATAATCACTATTCCTTAATATCTCTTAACATCAATGGCCTCAATTCCCCAATAAAAAGACATAGACTAACAGACTGGATAAGGAAACAGGACCCTAAAATTTGCTGCATACAGGAGACACACCTCAGTGTCAAAGATAAAAACTACTTTAGAGTAAAAGGCTGGAAGACAATCTTACAAGCCAATGGTCACAGGAAATGAGCAGGAGTAGCCATTCTAATATCAGATAAAATTGACTTTCAACCTAAAGTCATCAAAAGAGACACAGAAGGACACTTCATGCTGATCAAAGGAAAAATCCACCAAGAAGAACTTTCAATTTTGAACATCTATGTGCCAAATGCAAGAGCACCCTCATTCGTAAAAGAAACTTTACTAAAGCTCAAAGCACACATTGTACCTAACACAATAATTGTGGGGGACTTCAACACTCCACTCTCCTCAATGGACCGATCGGGAAAACAGACACTAAACAGGGACACAGTAAAACTAATTGAAGCTTTGGGCCAATTGGATTTGACTGATATTTATAGAACATTTCACCCTAAAGCAAAAGAATATACCTTTTTCTCAGCACCTCATGGTTCCTTCTCCAAAATCGACCATATAATTGGTCACAAGACAGACCTCAACAAATATAAGAAGATCAAACTAATCCATTCCTCTTATCAGATCACTATGGAGTAAGAGTGGTTTTCAATAGCAACAAAAACAACAGAAAACCCACATACACATGGAGGCTGAACAATACTCTACTCAATGACACCTTGGCCAAAGAAGAAATAAGGAAAGAAATCAGAGACTTTTTAGAATTTAATGAAAATGAAGGCACAACATACCCAAATCTTTGGGACACAATGAAAACAGTGCTAAGAGGAAAACTCATAGCCCTGAGTGCCTCCAAAAAGAAAATGGAGAGAGCATACACTAGCAGCTTAACGACACACCTGAAAGTCCTGGAACAAAAAGAAGCCAATTCACCCGGGAGGAGTAGAAGACAGGAAATCATCAAACTCAGGGCTGAAATCAATCAATTGGAAACAAAGAGAACCATACAAAGAATCAACGAATCTAGGAGCTGGTTCTTTGAGAAAATCAACAAGATAGATAAACCCTTAGCCAGACTGACCAAAGGGCACAGAGAAAGTATCCAAATTAACAAACTTAGAAATGAAAAGGGGGATATAACAACAGAAACTGAGGAAATCCAAAAAATCATCAGATCCTACTACAAGAGCCTGTACTCAACACAACTGGAGAATCTGGAGGAAATGGACAATTTCCTTGACAGATACCAAATACCAAAATTAAATCAGGACCAAATAGATCATCTAAACAGTCCCATAATGCCTAATGAATTAATAGAAGGAGTCATAGAAAGTCTTCCAACCAAAAAAAGCACAGGACCAGATGGTTTCAGTGCAGAATTCTATCAGACCTTCAAAGAGACTTAACACCAATACTCTTCAAACTATTCCACAAAATAGAAACAGAAGGAACACTACCCAATTCCTTCTACGAAGCCACAATTACGCTGATACCAAAACCACACAAAGATCCAACAAAGAAAGAGAACTTTAGGCCAATTTCCCTTATGAACATCGATGCTCCTTTGGAGCCCTTCTCAGTCTTGCCTCAAGCAGTGCTATACTTAGGTTGTCAAGGTCAACCAGGTGTTCTCTGTCTGCTCTATTATGGAGGGAAGAAGTTGTGGTGGGGGTCACACCCTCTGTTGATTCTCACATTTATTTAGTCATTCATTCATTCATTCATTCATTCACTTTCCATCCAAATAGCAGTCACCCCTTCTCCTCCTAGTCCCCCCTCAAACCTTTTCTCCAGTTCCTGCCTCCCTAAGGCAGCCCAGCCAGGTATAGTAGTTGGCATCTCTGGTCTCTAACAGACTACAAGACACCTGCCCAGGCTCTTCTTGCTTTTAAAGTCTCTATTGAGAAGTCTGCCTTTATATGTTACTTGGCCTTTATCCCTTGTGGCTTTTAATATTCTTTCTTTGTTATGTAGATTTAGTGTTTATTATGTAGCAGGAAGAGTTTCTTTCTTTTTCTTTCTTTCTTTTTCTTTCTTTCTTTCTTTCTTTCTTTCTTTCTTTCTTTCTTTCTTTCTTTCTTTCTTTCTTTCTTCCCAATATATTTGTTGTAAACTTCTTATATGTTTATAGGCATCTTTCTTTAGATTACAGAAATTTTCATGTATGATTTTTTTTGAAAATATTTTCTGGGCCTTTGAGCTGGGAATTTTCTCCTTCATCTACTCATATTATTCTTAGGGTTGGTCTTTTCATAGCGTCCCAAATTCTGATGTTTTGTATCAGAAACAACAAGTGTTGTTAGATTTAACATTTTATTTGACTAATTTATCAATTCTTTCTGTTGTACCATCTACACCTGAGATTCTGTCACCCATCTCTTGGATCTGTTGGTGATGCTTGCATCTGTTGTTCTTTCTTAGGTTTTCCTTCTCAGGATTCTTTCACTTTGTACTTTCTTTATTAGTTCTATTTACAGTTTTGGGTCTTGGACAGTTTTATTCATTTCTTTCCCCAGTTTAATTGTATTTTCCTATATTTCTTTGAGGAATTTATTTCTTTCCTTTTTAAAGGTCTCTATCGTCTTCATATGATTAGATTTAAGGTCATTTTCTTGTTCTCCAGTTTTGTTAGGATATCCAGGGCTTGCTGTAGTAAGACAGCTGGGATCTGGTGGTGCCATATTGCCCTGGCTCTTGCTGATTGTGTTTTAAAGCTGTCCTTTAGCCATCTGGCTGTCCCTGGTGTTGGCAGAACACCCTCAATGCAGGCAGAGTTGTGGGCCAGAAAATGGAGTTCAGGGGAGCACTTGCAGCTTATCTCTGTTGGGAGTGCTTTCTGAGGACATGAGGACAAGGGATTGGTGCCTCGATATCTCGTCTGGTGGTCTCTGATGGCAGCAGGCCTCTTGAAATGCAGGTAGAGCTGTGAGTCAGAATGTGCTGTGCAGAGGGGACAGGTCAGATCTCACTGCGCTGGGCTTGCGGAGGAGGCCCAGCAGGCAGAGGATTGTGGATTGGGAGTCTTACCGTGTTGCTCTATGTGGCAGCAGGCTTCTGGAGATGCAGGCAGACCTGTGGCCGGGGGAGTGGAGCGCACATGAGTCAGGGAATAGCTCACAGCTCCAGGGTCGGGGGAATCTTAACTAGTAGTCCCTGATGGTGGCAGGTTCTACTCTACAAAACTTTAAGTGCATATGCATGTGTGTGCGTGTGCATGCAAGCGCCATGCCTGACAAACAGAAGCATCAGGTCCCCTGGAAGTGGGGTTGCAGGAGATCATGAACTGCTTACTGTGGGTGTTAAGAACTGAACCCCGGTCCTCAGGAAGATCAGAGCATGCTCTGAACTGTAGAGCCGCATCTCTCCACCCTACTTTGGGACATTTTTAATGTAATTATTTTGGAGGATTGTCAATGCAACAAAATCAACATGTCATTCAGAAGATAAATAACTATTTTTTAATAGATATATTCTTTATTTACATTTCAAATGTTGTCCCCTTTAATCCCATAAGCCATCTCCCCTTTCCCAATCAACCTTCTCCTGCTTCCCTGTCCTGGTATTCCTGTACACTTCCAGCATCAAGCCTCTCCTCCCTTTGGTGTCTAACAAGGCCATCCTCTGCTGCCTCTGTGTCTGGAGCCATGGGTAGCTGTATGTGTACTTTTTGGTTGATGGTTTTGTCCCTGGGAGCTCTGGGGGGTACTGGGTGACTCATATAGTTGTTCCACCTGTGGTGCTGCAAACCCCTTCAGCTCATTTAAAAGTGCACAAGTTAAATTACCTTTATTTCTTCCTGTACATCCCTAGTTTGGATGACAGATGTGAGGGGCCCGGTGACTGACTATGTGAGGTACACTGCTTGCAAGAGCAAGTACAAACCAGTGACGCCTCCCAAGAAAGAGATGATGGACAGAAAGGAGCAATCACTGTGCACATGTCACTCACTTTATACCTGAAAGAAGAACGGAGAGCAGATGTGTGGGGGCACAAGAGCCACAGCTCAGGACCGGAGAACCCAGGAAGGCCCATTTGTTCTGGGAAGTAGTTCTGAGATAAGCATTTCTTCTCACACACTCAGATGGGTTATGACTAAGTATTTTGCCATATCTACCTACCGAGAGATTGGTGGAAGGAAACAGGTCTGTGGTGTCTGCAGAAGCCACAGACCAGCGGTGGGGAATCTTAAAGAGATCAAAATATCTTCTGTACTGGCTGGTTTTGTATACGTCAACTTGACACAAGCTTGAGTTATCACAGAGAAAGGAGCCTCCCTTGAAGAAATGCCTCCATGAGATCCAACTGTAAGACATTTCCTTATTAGTGATCAAGGGTGGGAGTGCCCATTATGGGTGGTGCTGTCCCTGGGCTGGTAGCCCTAGGTTCTATAAGAAAGCAAGCTGAGCAAGCCAAGGGAAGCAAGCCAGGAAGCAGCACCCCTCCATGGCCTCTGAATCAGATCCTGCCTCCAACTTTCTGTCCTGGGTGAGTTCCTGTCTTGTTCTGATTTCCTTTTGTGATGAACAGCAATGTGGAAGTGTAAGCTGAATAAACCTTTTCTTCTCCAACTTTCTTCTTAGTCATGATGTTTGTACAGAAATACAAACCCTAAGACCCCTCACAGAGTTATGATACATGAGGACTTCTGGCAGGCCATGAAGGTAGGTCAGAGAGAGAGAGAGAGAGAGAGAGAGAGAGAGAGATCCCTCTTTGGCTGAAGCAATTCTCCTGGCTTCAAGCTGAGGAATCCCCTCACCTGCATTTGTAGCATTTGAGGAAGGGATCTTTTGTGTTAGAAGGTATCTCTCGGTAATGTATCCCAGCATCTGAGGAAGGGGTCCTTTGCAACAGAAAGTAGTTTTGGTACTGCATTCAAACATCTACCTGTCCATCTTGGAGCTAATGCCTATAGTTATATAGCCCTGTGCTCCTGAAAGACTTTTAGTTCTGTTGGTCAAGGAAACTATGTTTCTCATTCTCATGGGGACTTAAATCATCAAGTGGCATCATCCAGTCATGCTCTATGTAAGGAGAATATAGGAGAAGCAAATGACTATAAACTCCTCCAGATACTACCATGTTTCATAGATCCTAGACACAGAGAAGGGTTACAGACAATTGAGTTCCTATGTGAGACTAGCAGCACCCAGAGGACACGGGCTTCTATGGGTTGGAATGGCTATGATGGCATCACTACTGCCCAGACTCTGACACTCCCTGAGGATGCAGGACTCTTTCTCATCTGCTTGTGTCTTGCTGAGTTCTACCATCCTTAGCTCTGTAGTCTTCACAGAAATGGGATGAAGGAATGCAGGTGGGCAAGCCACCCATCTCCCTGACGATCTTCAGCCCAGAGCCAAGGCATGGCCACCAAGTCACACTAGAAATGGTTATGTCAGTTGTAACTTCTTTTTTCATGACGAATCTTCCTTTTGTCCAAGAACTGGTATCTGTCTGGTTCAAATCTGAACAATTGTTTGAAGCCATCCATTTACCAAATTGACATTTAACAAAGTTCTGTGCACATGAAGAGTGAAAGAAATGATGGATTGTCCTCACAAAGGAAAACATCCAAAGTCTGAAAACAGCCTTGGCTACAAAGCACCTTTCTGCTGCTCTTGCTAATTCATTCTTTCCACAAGGTTTGTTCTTTATGTACAGTTTGATGTGAAAATAAAGAAAGCCCAGTCTTCTAAGGCAAAGATGATAATTTAATAAGTGCCAGGTCCAAATGATAGGAATCCTCAAACAACCAAACCTGCTTCATTAAACTATTACATACATACAGGTCATGTAATTTTAGAACAAAATTGTTAGTCACCACAGAGGAAGATACCCATTGGAGAGTAAGGGAGATTTTACATTAAGCAAGGCAGCCAGAGAACTGTGAGGTAAATCGAAAAACTACTCAAATATCATACATTAGTACTCTTATGCTGGGAATGCACGTGTGAGAGCGAAGTGTGACAATATGAATGGGCTGAGAAGAGCAGGTAAGAAAGCCGGCATGCATGAGACAGCACCCACATGCACAGCACCCACATGCACAGCACCCACATGCACAGCACCCGCATGCACAGCACCCGCATGCGCAGCACCCGCATGCGCAGCACCCACATGCACAGCACCCACATGCACAGCATGCATGTGGCATCACTCACATGCACAACATCCATCAATAAACTCAGTGTGTCTGTTGCAGTGAGCTGCAAGACAAAGGCTCAGCTCTGACTTCACCTACAGAAAATTCTAATTATAACCCTGCTCCCTCAGTGCACACCTTTTCCTCTATTGCAGACACTTCCCCATTTCTAGTTTCTTGTCTCTAAGGAGCTGGGAAGCCTTGGGCTCAGGTTGCCTTACTTTAAATAGAAACCAATACAATTAAAGTTCAAGATGGCTAAGTTCTCAGTACTATTACTTTAAGACTAAATGATAATAGAGTTATATATATGGAAGTGCCTCTGAGATTCAGTGTGTGTTCATATATGTATGTATATGTATGTGTATATATGTATATATCATGTACATATGTACACATGCACTGAATTTCAGAGGCACTTCCATATTGCCTTGCTATTCTTCAGAGTGAAAATTCATTTAAGTTATCTGGTTATAAGAATCTAATATGAGTGAATCTGGGGAAAGCAGTGGGGTGGGAAAGGAACTGGGAGGAATTGTGAGAGGAAAACCTGTGGAGGGGAGCAATGAAAACAGAAATTTAAAATAATAATAATAATAATGTTCTAAAACAAACAAAGAATCCCATATGAGACCCTGGGCATAAATCTGACTCAGCCTTATCCATGGCTTTACAATAATATGCAAATCCAGAATATTGGATACTATGACAAGACCTAACCTAATAATAATAGAAATACAAGTCCCAGCTCCAAGGACCAGCAAATATTTTCAACAAAATCAGAGAAGAAAAAAAAATCCCCAACCTAAAGGAAAAGATGCCTAGAAACTTATAAGAAGCTTAGAGAACACCACTTAGATTGAACCAGAAAAGAAAATTCTACTGCCACATAATAATCAAAACACAAAATCTATAGAACAAAGGAAGAATATTTAAAACTACAAGGAAAAATGACCAAGTAATATACAAAGGCAGACATGTCAGAATTACGCTAGACTTCTCAACAGAGACTCTAAAGGGCAGAAGGGCCTGGACTGATGTATTGCAGACACTAAGAGACCACAGATGCCAACCTAGACTACTATACCAAGGAAAACTTTCAGTCACCATAGATGAAGAAAACAACATCTTCCAAGACAAAACCAAATTTAAACACTATTCACAAGTCCAGCCCTATAGAAAATACTTGAATGAAAATTCCAGCCCAAGGAAGTTAAATACATACAAGAAAACACAGGAAATAAGTAATTCCACACAAAAATATTTTGTTTGTGAAAACAAAGAGAAACGTGTGCACACATGCTCACACACTCTCTCTCATACACACACTAAGAGCACAAATATCAAAATACCAGGAATTGGTAAATTAACAATCACTGGCCATTAATATCTCTCAACATCAATTGACTCAATCACCCAATATAAAAGACATAGGCTAACAGAATATAGAGTAAAAAGGAATCTATCATTGAATACAAGAAACATACCTGAGTGAGAAAGATAAACATTACCTCAGAGTAAAGGGCTGGAAAAAGTTTTCTAAGCAAACAGGACCAAGAATCAATCAGGAGTAGCCATTATAATATCTAACAAAATAGACTTTTGATGAAAATTAATCAAAAGAGATAGAAAAGGATACTTCATGCTTATCAAAGGAAAAATTCACCAAGATGGCATCTTCGTTCTGAACATCTATGTGCCAAATGCAGGTGTACCCACATGCATATAAGAAACACTGCTGGAACTAAAATGGCTCATTGAACCCCACACATTAATAGTGGGAGACTTCAAAAGCACATTCTCACCAATGGACAGATCATTGAGATGGAAACTAAACAGTGAAATAATGAAACTAACTGGCATTATGGATCAAATGGCTCTATTAGATATCTACAGAATATTTCACCCGAACACAAAAGATTATACCTTCTTCTCAGCACTTCATGAAACCTTCTTCAAAGTTGACAATATAATCAGTCATAAAGCAAGACTGAACATATACAAAAAAAGAAAGAATTCCTTGTATCCTATCAGACAACCATGGATTAAAGTTGGACTTCAACAACAGAAACAATAGGAAACCAGGGAAACTGGACAACTTTAGAGTCAGTGGTCACCATCATGGATCATAGTGCCAGGAATGAAATAAAGAAAGAAAGACTTTCTAGAATTCAATGGAAAGGAAGGCACAGTGTAGCCTAATTTATGGGATACAATGAAAGCAGTGATACAAGGAAAGTTCATAATATTAAGTGCTTTCAAAAAGAAATTAGAGAGTTTTGATACTAGCAATTTAAAAGTACACCCAAAAGCTCTAGAAATAACAACAACAATAACAAAATAAAAGCAAACACAGCCAAGAAAAGTAGAGAGTAGGTAATACTCAAACTCAGGACCGAAATTCATAAATTAGAATCAAAGAGAACAATACAAAGAATCAATAAAACCAACAGCACATTCTTTGAGAAAATCACCAAGATAGACAAACCTTTAGCTAAACTGACTAAAAAACAGAGACGGTATCAAAATAAACAGATTCAGAAATAAAAAGGAAGACATAACAACAGACAATGAGGAAATTTGAAGACTCATTAGGTCTTACTTCAAAAGCTTATACTTCACAAAATTGGAAAATCTAAATGAAAAGGATAATTTTCTAGATAGATACCAGTTACAAAAGTGAAATCCAGGTCAGGTAAACTATTTAAACAGTCCTATAATCCCTGAGAAAGTAGAAGCAGTTATTAAAAGTCTCCCAGTTGAAAACATTCCAGGGCTACATGGTGTTAAGTATAGAATTCTATAAGATCTTTGAAGAAGAGCTAATACCAACACTCCTCAAACTATTCCTCAAAGTAGAAAGAGAAGGAACATTGCCAAACTCATTTTATGAGACCACAGTCAACCTGATTCTTAAGTCATGCAAAAACTCAACAAAGAGTAGTTCATACCAATTTCTCTTATAAATATTGATGCAAAAATACTCAATAAAATACTGGCAAATCAAATCCAGAAACACATCAAAAACTTCATCCACCATAATCAAGTAGGCTTCATCCCAGGATGCAGAGGTGGTTCAATATACAAAAATCCATCAGTGTAATCCACCATATAAACAAACTGAAAGAAAAGAAACCACAGGATCATCTCACTATATTCTGAAATATCCTTTGACATAATTTAATGTTAGAAGTCTTGGAAAGATCAGAGATACAAAGCACATACCTAAACATAATAAAAGCAATACACCAGCAAGCCAATAGCCAATATTAAATTCAATTGAGAGAAACTTAAAGCAATTCTACTAAAATCATGACAAGACAAAGCTGCTCATTCTCTCCCTGTCTATTCAATATAGTACTTGAAATTCTAGATAGAGCAACAAGACAACTAAAAGAGACCAAGGGATACAAGTTGGAAAGGAATAAACCAAAGTATTACAATTTGCAAAAGATATTATAGCATGTATGAGTGATCCCCAAAACTCCACCAGAGAACTCCTACAGCTGATAAACCCCTTCAGCAAAGTGGCTGGATACAAAATCAATTCCAAAGAATCAGTAGCCTTCCTTTTCAGAAAAGATATATGGGCTGAGAAAGAAATTAGAGAAACAGCACCCTTTACAATAGCCACAAATAATATATCTTGATGTAACCCTAACCAAACAAATGAAAGAGGTACATGACAAAAAACTTCAAGCCTCTGAAGAAAAAAATTATCAGAAGATGGAAGGATTTCCCCTAGTCATGGATTGGCAAAATTCAAATAGTGAAAATAGCCCTCTTACCAAAAGCCATCTACAGGTTCAATGCAATCTCCATAAAAATTCCAACATAATTCCTTACAGACACTGAAAGAGCAATTTTCAACCTCATATGGGAAAAAGAAAAAAAATACAGAATAGCTAAAACAATCCTGTAAAAAAAAATCTGAAGTTATCATGATCCCTGATCCCTGATTTCAAGCTATGCTACTGGGTAATAGAATAAAAACTTGATGGCATTGGCATAAAAACAGACAAGTTGGTCAACGGAATAAAATTGAAGACTCAGAAATAAAACATACCTATTGAAACTTAGTATCTGACAAAGAAGCCAAAACCATGCAATGGAAAAAGGAATCACCAAATGGTCTAACTGGATGTCTATGTGTGGAAGAACACAAATAGATCCAGGCTTATCACCTGCACAAAATTCAAGTCCAAGCTGACCAAAGTCCTTTAACATAAAACCAGACAGACTAAATGAAATGGAAGAGAAAGTAGGGAAGAGCCTTGAAGTTAATGACACAAGAGACAAATTTCTGAGCAGAATACCAATGACTCCAATTAAGATCAACAATTAATAACTGTGACTTTCTGTACTGAGAAGCTTTTGCAAGGATAAGGACACCATCAATAGCATAAAATGGCAGCCTACAGATTAGGAAAGTTTCTTCACCAACACTGCATCTGACAGTAGGCTAATATCAAAAACCCAATAAATTAGACTCCAAGAAACCAACTAATCCAACTAAAACATGACATACAGAGCTAAACAGAGAATTCTCAACAGAGGAATCTCAAATGGCCAAAAAGCATTTTTAAAATGTTCAGTGTCTTTAGTCATCAGAGAAATACAAAGCAAAAGGATTCAGAGATTTTGTCTTACATAATGGTTATGATCAAAAACTCAAGTGACAGCACATGCTGGTGAAGATGTGGAACAAGAGAAACAATCCTCCACTGCTGGTGGGAGTGCAAACTTGTACAGCCACTTTGGAAATCAGTTTGGTGATTTCCCAGAAAATTGGGAATAGTCCTGCCTCAAGACCCAGCCATATTACTCCTAGTTATATACCCAAAAGATGTCCCACAATACCACAAGGACACTTGGGACTAACCCGGGCCCATGGGGGTTCACAGAGACAAAACCACCAACCAAAGAGCAGGTAGGGGCTGGACCAACCCCTCCCCCATATTTGTAGCAGATGGGCAGTTTGGTCTTCATGTAGATCTCTTAACAATCAGTAGGGACTGTCTCTGACTCTGTTGCCTGTCACGGGATCCCCTTCCCCTACCTGGCCTGGCTGGTTGGCCCTCAGTGAGAGAGGAAATCCTTAGTCCTGCTGGTACTAGATGTCCTAGAGTGGGGTGGTTCCCAAGGCAGGGAACCCCCTTCTCTGAGGAGAAGGGATTTGTAAGGGCAAGACTGGGAGAAGAGGAGGGAGGGGGCTGATATTGGGATATAATATTAATAAACAAACAAACTATGACAAAAGATAAAATGACATTTTCTGAGAAGGTTAAGTCTGGTAGGGGGATAGATAAGAAGAGAATATGATAAATAGAAGTATTATAGAAGTATTTAAATGCATATATAATAAATAAAATTAGAAATTTCTCCAGTTTGGCTTTTTAAATATTTGTTTCACTGAGTTAATCTTTTGAATTTTATATTTTCCTCTTAATTTTTATTTATTGCTATTTTTTATGTCATTTCAGAGTTTCTGCTACCTTTGATTTCACCACTCTTGTAGTCATTCTATTAAGTTGTCTGGGATTCTGTTTACCTCACTCTCACTGAAAGCCATTACTGTGGCACTGGTCATTTTTAGAGGAGTCATGTTGCTTTGACTTTTCATGTGTCTCTTGACTCTGTGCTGAAACCCAAACATCTGGGATCTTGTCATTGGTTTGACTTTTTAAATCATCCTGTTGTTTCAGTTGAAGTGGCTTCAGTGCTCTGGTAAGACTAGATTATAATGTGGCAGAAGTGTAATTACTGTCTGCTGGAACAGGGGTGAAGAACCCTCAATAGGCATGAGCCTCATTCTAGGCATGCTTGCCAACAATACTCTGGGCCTGTAAAAACCAACTGCAGAAGCAGCTCCAACTGGTAAAGAAGCTCACCTTGGAATTAGAGTTAACAATTGCTAAATGTGTCTATCCTTCATCTCTAGTAACCTTGGGGGAATAAAAGATAAGGAGGATGGTGAGCGAGGCAGGGTAAGAAATTAGTTACCAAGGTTGAAAGCGAAAAGCAGAGTGAGACTAGCAATTAGCGTTTGAGCAAGAAATACAAATGTAGCAGTCTGGAGCAAGAGATACAAATGTAGCAGTCTGGAGCAAGAGATACAAATGTAGCAAGCAGATCTGGAGAGAGTAAATAGAAGTGGTAAGGAGAAAGCCGAGCTAAAACAGCTGCTTCCAATGATAGATGAGAAAGAGTTCCTCAGACTACTTAAAATGGAAATTCCCCAGTCCCAGACTATTCCCTTTAGGGAGCCCATCTCAGAAAGAGAGAAAAGGATCAGAAGAGTAGGGCTGGGCAACTGTGGACGTCTAACAGTGAACAAGAGAGGACAGCACAATGTTTTCTATGCCTACACACTGTTTGTCTGACTTTGCTTCATTTAAGCAGTCTTTACACAAAAGCCTGTAGTCAAAGAAGATGCCAAAAGAGGGTGGTGGCATAGGAAGAAATAAAAAATAACAGTACTTAAAAGACTCAAAATAAGCACTAGTTGCTTGTCCCAGGAGTGTAGCTATCCTGGTGGGGAGCTAGAGCCTGTATGTCTTACATTTCCTTCTCTGTATACTTGGGTTGGTGTCGAGCCATGGGAGCAGAGCATCTGTGTTATCTTGCTTTGTGTATTGATTTGTGTGTTTGCCTTGTAGTTAAAGGGTATAGTATGCAGTCATTATTACTCTGTGATCTTCCCTTCTCTGGGTATTCACTAGATAGGCCAGCAAGATTCACATTGGCCTTAGACCTGAGCATTTTACAGTTCTTACCACAGCTGGCCATCCTTCTATGGAGCTATGGAGCCGCACTCCAGTCTAAGGCTCAGACAGGCAATTCACCATGTGGAGCCCCCTACAGCTCTGACTGCAGGGTATTGTATTGCTCTAACTAGACGGATTTTGCAGCACACATCCCAGAGTTAGTTCCTCTGACACCTGTCTTAAATTCCTAGAGTGATTCCTAGAGAGTTCCAGGGAGGGTTATGCAAGGGTAAGTTTTTGCCTTTAGACCCACTTTGTCTCTGACTTAACAGTAGTCTTTAAAAAATAACCTCTTGGCAGAAGTCCAGTCCGGTGCTGAAAGTAAGAGAGGAAGTGTCCAGATTCTACGTACTATGATAGGAAACCCCAGGATTCCCGTCTGTTTGGACAGTGCATTTCCTAAATCATGAGTTTGGTGTTAGTTATGGATTTTAGTCTGTTTTGGGTCCTTTGCCTGTGATCCTGCTGCCCCCTGCCTCTTCACAGATTTGGTCCTTGAGTCTGCTCTCTTCCTCTCCCTGCCTGCCTCTTCCTCCCTCCCGTTCTCCTCTCATTTTCCCTCCTGCTCTCTATTACTGACATTACAGTACATATTTCCTGCTTCTTCCTCAAAGTGGCTCCTACTTCTGAGGCTCTGGGATTGTATTCACACCACACTTGAAACTGAGCTCTCTCTCTCTCATCTGTGTGTGTGTGTGTGTGTGTGTGTCTGTCTGTCACACACACACACACACACACATTTTGATATACTATTTTTTTGTAGTTTTCTTACCTTCTTCGGTATTGGAAGTTTAATACCTTTCGGCAGTCAGCCACCTCTAAGGGTGCAATGCTGGCTCACCTCCTGGAGGCTTTAGTACTTGATAGAATGATTTTTTTTACCATCTCCTCCTTCCAAGTTATCACTTTCTTAATTGAGATTTTAGTTCCTTTAAAAATATCTATAGAATATTGCCAATATCATTATGTAAGAGTCAAATAAAAGAACCTTGTTTGGGGACCAGAAAACCTACCATCATTAAGAATACCATGTTTTTCAAATGTATTTAGAAAATGAATGTGGTTGTAGTGGAATTTTAATCTAAACGCAGAGAAACTGAGTCTACAAATTATATAGAGATATAAAGACCCAAGACATCAAAAATAATTCTGAGAAAGCTGAAATCAAGAGACATCATTCCACAAGGTATCAGTAGGGTTCTACTACAGTGAATGGACAGACAGACAGACAGAACCACAGGAAAAACTGAAGAGTCTAAGAGTAGCCCACACTAAGTGCTAATTTGTTTTTTAACAGGTTGCTTTAAAAAAGTCTAATTGATGTTTTATAAATAACATGAAGAAATCTGATTAAAACAAAGCATTTCCCTTGTTTCACACCACATATAAAAGACATAAGTCAAAATGTAAAGCTGCAGTGCCTCAGAAAAGTGTAAGAGGATCTTTACAGTATGATGGTTAAGAATTCTTTAGTAGACCATGGGAACTGCACATGAGAACAACAGCACAGTCGTCTCATCACACCGAAATGGCTACAGCCAGCACTGACTACAGAACTCGGCATGGAGCTATTTGAAAGGATGTGTTCAGCCATGGACTCCCACTGTCAGTAGGAATGTGAGAGGTTGCACTTCCCATGGATATCCATTAGTACCCCTCACAAAACTGAACTGTGCTTACCACATGACCAAATGGTTGTATTCTTGGGTTATTTATTAAAAAAGAAAGGAGACTAAATCTGTATTCTGTGCAAACAGCCAGGTCAAAATGTTTTTAAAACTTAGGACTTACATACATTTCTTGATGACATATTGTTTACAGAGCTATAATCTCCACTCACGTGGTTCCCTTTGTTATACAAACTCTAGGCAAAGCAGAGCATTTCGTCCCCAGCACAGTGCCAACCCACACAGTATAACACATGCCAGTGATTAAGGGAGGCGAGGCTTAAATGTTGAGGGGCTCATTAACTCCACTATCTTACAGACAGGTGGGATAAAGGATAAATCTCACTCCTCCCAAAACACTAGAAGAGTCAACATTAACGATTCAGCAGGGAAGTATCTGGAGGGTTTGGAGACTCCATCTTCCAGCCTGGTTTATTCCATGAGTCCCAGTACTGGCAGGGTTTAACGAGGGACATCGATGTCCATCAGAGCTGTGTCCTGGGGATATTTAGGAAAGGTTTTGTAGCCAAATAAGATGAGGGCTGATTTAGTAAAGAGACTAGAATCCTGAAGAATGTCTTTATCCTGATGGCAGACAACCTGTACACTAAGACCATGGACATGGAGCTTCTAAAAGAGCCACAGCTGTGCCTGCCTATGAAATCCTGAAAAGCCATGGAGACAGACTCAAAAGTACTCATCAGAATCTGGAATAGATATGTTGTTGATGAGGAGCTTGCCAAATGAGCAGCGCCAACAACCAGATACTAGGGCAGCAGCTCCCTTAGGAGAGACTTCTGAAGAGCCGCCGACCTATCAAAGCAGTTTGAACGAAGAACTAAGAACTCAGTGGAAGATAGCTACTGGGTAATGAGCAAAGTTGAGTCCACAAATGCATAGATAAGGCACTCGAAGTGGGTCATTCTGATTGCGCAATCATAGACAGTGTCAGAAGTAGAGGAGATGCTTTGGCAAGATCTGTCCTGGCAGCTCCCATGAAAACAGTGCTCTAGGGGAGCAGAAATGCAGAGAGTGAGTATCCTGACTGCTGTGGTGAGCCACTGTTGACCAAGGAGCCCAGGCTGCCTAGGACAATGGCCGATTCCCCCATAGTCAACAGTACAGCAGGCAGGATAGAAGCAACAGGACAGTGAGCAGGGTAAGAACAGTAGGAAGCAACTCTGACCCCAGAACCAAAAGAACACCAGAAAGGCAGGAGTGTCCTCTGTCACTCTGTCACTGTAAGTGGCTTCTCCAGCCACATCTTTCTGTCCAGTATTCACAACTTAAAAAGAAGTTGGAGAATTCAGTCATCAAAATACAAGTTAATTATTTGGAACAATTAGTCATTTTCTCACCTACTGCATGATTAGCCCACACCTCAGGATCTTAATTATCTTCATTGCAACTTGTGGAATGTGGGTAAAATGTCACCATTAATGCTTTCAGAGTGAGAATTTCATACCAGAGGCCGTTCAAGTGTCACATTACTGAAACAAGATGTAAATTATACAAATATTTATAATACTCCAAAGTACAGGCAAACCCATATTAAATGAATAGCTGGTGATTAAAAGGCCCAGTTTCCCCAGAGAGATCACACTGTCACACATCAGTTCCAGAAACCCCTAGTTGCAAAACCAGAGGGGAAACATTGGCAGGCAGATATGTGGCTGAGCAGACAGCCTTGCATACCCCACTGTCCTAATAGCATAAGCACCCACAGGCAGAAGTGAGAATTAATCCTTCATTTCTATGTCTCTAAATCCAATGACCTTCCAAGCCGCTTAATCCCAGTTTTAGTCTGTAAGAAAGTTAATTTTGAAACTCACTTTAAAAGAATGGATTGGATTAGAGGGGGCTCCCTCCCTGCTGGTGAAGTTTTGGCAGATGCTATGAAGAAGAGCGTGGGTGTCTAGCTTTATTGGAAGCCATGAAACCATTAATTAGCAAGCACCAGGGGTAGTCTTCCCTGTGGTTCTGAGACAGAAGTGGGAGAGAGCCTTCCCTAGCAACCTCAGTCTGCAGATTCCCACGCTCCCCGGGAAAACACCATGGACTCTGTGTATGCTGACCTCAGGAATGGTCTCACTCACCATTCTCCTTCCTTCCACCTCAGCTATGTCACCTACCTTTCTGATGACCGACCCATCTGTAAAGTGAATGGCGTCATCTATTCAGGGAAACAGGGAGAGCTAGGGAATGAGTGTGGGATCAAACAAGATGGAGTTGGACTTGGCCGCAGAGCAGTGGTCTTCAAAGGGAAGCGGAAGGCAAGCAAGCGCTGTGAGGACATGAGCCAGGGGCGTTCAGGGAACCTCGGGTGAGTGCACTTCATCTCAGGACTGCTCATGTTCCCACCCAACCAGAAAACACAAGGCAGGGTGATGAAGGAAGATGTGGACCAAGGTCTATGTTCTCCAGGATGAACCTACCCGATGCCCTAGCCCTACAGAGGATGCCTCCACAGCGTGAATGCTGGGAACAGTCTGGCCTCACCCTCGTCCTCTCTTCATGGCTGCAGCTTTCCAGGCAAGATGTAAACACTGCACATATGACCTGCCTGCCTCAATTTATTAATGGTTTCTCTATACCGTCTAACAGAAGTCTCAACAAACCGAGTCCTTCTCCTTCTTATATGAGCCCATACCCAAGGAAATGCCGGGGGAGCCCCAATGACTCCCATTTCCAGTTTGAAGGACAGCAAAGCATCTCTGTACAGCCACCATGTGTTCAGCAGCAGATGCCACTGACTTCCCGCCTGCTCCTTCCTGAGGTCTTGGCTGTGCCTCATTTATCCGTCCCAGATCCACAGCAGCAAGGGTTTAACCTGGAGCAAGTAGAATCTCCTGCTTCCAGCCCACTCAGTAAGTCTATTAAGGGCCTGGCTCTTGCCCATGAAGCAGCTCTCTAGCACCCCATTTCACTCCACTGTACTCCAAGCTGGTTTATGCCCAGGGCCTTGGCTCTGCCTATTCCTCCTGGTGTTTCTCTGCCTGCTGGTCCTTAGCAACCAGGTCTCCCTGGAGGGAGTTCCCCTCCCCAAGCCAAACCTCTCAGATCAATTCATATTTATTACAGGACTCTGCTTGTTTGCTCTCTGTCTCTGTCTGTCTCTCTGTTCCCCACCTCATGTGTGTGTGTGTGTGTGTGTGTGGTTGTTGTTGTTGTTGTTGTTGTTGTTGCTTGTTATCTGTCTTGCCTTACCACATTGCACTGCTGTCTGAATAGCTAGTGGGAGTCCCACAACACATATACAGCAGAGGACTGCCTGGCCCCAGGGAGTGGGGAGGCCTGGTGGGTGAGGGGGGACATCTTCTTCAAGACAGGGGAAAGGAAGAATGGGACCAGGGATATGAGAAGGCAGACAGAGAGGGGGCAATGACTGTACTGTTAAAAAAAATAAAACTAATAAAAGCAATGATATAAAATTTAAAAAACAAAAACCAAAAGCAAACAAAAAGAAAACAAAACCAAAAACAAAAATCAACAATGGCAGTGTGAGAGAGGGCAGTAAGGACTGCAGGTGTAGAAAGGCAGCAGAGAATCAGCTCTGCTGTAGCCCAGAGGAGTGTGCATAGAATTCCAGAGCAGATGTCACTGTGGGACCTGAGCAGACGAGAGCAATACTTCTTGAAACAGGGGGAGGGGCCGCTGCACTTGGGAAAGGGCGGTGTTTGTTTGTGTTTGTGTTAGTGAGAACACTGCTAAGATGGAGCAGGAAGAAGAAATAAACACTGCTTATGACTCCTCTGTACCAAGCCTGTATTTGATAAATGTTTATCTTATCACCTAATCTTCACACCAGCTTCTTCTGACCAGAGAAACGTTGTCTGCAGAATAATGAGATTCACACATAATAAAAACCTGACCAGTTTACCAAAATAATAAGTACTGGTTTTAAATTCCTATTTGTTAGTTCCCCAAACCAGTGATGGATGATAGCCAGGAGAGGGTTTTTTAAGGTCTGGACTGTGTCTTTGAATGAATTCCCGGGGACTAAAAGTCTAAAGCTACAATCCAAAGGGGAGGCTCTGTCTGTCCAGATAAAAGGATTTAGCCCTTCCCCAGTGTGAAACAAGAAAGCCCAGGGTGTTGGAGCAGAGATTCCTATAGCTAAAATCATCTTAGAGTGCTCATCAGCGTGCAAAGCTCTCTAATGACTCAGAAGCACCGGTCGAGAGCTGCCACAAAGCTAGGATTATGATGGCTTTTTCAGAACACCCAGCATTATGCACTAAGCTACCAAACTGCACTGTCAGAACTCTAACAAAGTTTTATTAGCTCTAAGAAGATAAACTTATCCAATGTTACTCTCCAGGTAAATAAAAATTTGATGCTATTTTGTTCCTAGTTAAATAATTTAAGCATTAAAGTTTGAAAGAAAAGAAAAAATATCACTTGTATGTCGAATCAGTTAAATCATGAGAAAATACTACAGAGTCCCAAATAAAATGTGTCATCGCTTAAAATGTAAATTTAGTTTAAAATCACATTTCCGGCTGTAAGAAGACAAGAATTGTCAGATAAATCCCAGCCCACATGTTTGAGCAGATGGTGGGCTAGGTGGAGGGGAACCTCTTATCACTGTGGACATCCAAATGCCAGGCAGACCATGTAACAGGGACACAGAAGCCAGCCTGACAGTCTTCTGTTGACCGAGGATGGAAATGTTTGCATATCAGGGTTCGAGGTAGACTGGGCATTTCATATAGCCTCTCTACAGAAAACCTGACTGGGCACCTTTAGAGGCTGAGACAAGACAACTCATTCATCCTCTTAAAATTAGAATGTACAGGGCATCATCTCTTTACAGAACAGCTAAGGTCACAAGTGAACAGGAAGTGAAAAAAACCAGGCAGAGCCTGAGGATCCCAGGGACTCTGATCTATGCACCTCAATCAACAGCTCGAGCCAGATCGTCATGCCTCCCACAGGAAGAACATCACCTCCCTGCTGTCCCCAAGGGGATTCTGCAAGAAAATGCTGCAAATCTGCATCTTCAGATACAACATAAACTACTGGGGCTGTGAAATGGCTCAGCACATAAAAACATTTGCTGCAAGACTTGGTAATCAGAGTCTGGTTCCTGGAACTCATGTAGTGGAAGGAGAAAACTGTCTTCTGCAAGTTGTCCTCTGGTCTCCACACACAAGCAACATGAACTGTGTGTGTGTGCACATTCGTACGGGTGCGCACACGCGCGCGCGCGCATGTGCATGTGCGTGTGTGTATGTGTGTGTGTGTGTGTGTGTGTGTGTGTGCCCCACAAGGTGGGGAGGAAGCAAATAATGAAAGAACTTTAAAATGGGTCACATGGAGCTAAAAGCACGGCAGCATGCTGCTTGGCTCTCTGAAGATTCTGGAACAAAAGTCCTTTCCCTTGCTTTCCTGACTCTCAGAAGCTTCCTGCAGGACCCCTGCTCATATCACAACTTCTGAGACAATGGTCACATCTCTTCTGACCCTGATTCTTGTCTGCCTGTTACAATAGAAGGTCTTGGTGGTCAGCTGGGTCTCCCTGAGTAAGAACAATCTTGCTAGGCCCTTGATGCAAGTTTATTTGTCCAGTACTTTTCCATGGGAGGGGACACTCTCACAGGGTTTGGGATGAGGGGGTAGATATCTTTAGGTGTTCATTATTCTGCCTGCTAGAACTCAGAACTTCAGAATTCTATTGCCAGTTTTCGGGGGATACAAAAGGCTAAGGAGAGGGCTGGCCTCTAACTGAGAATATCTTAGAAAATTGAAACAGCCTGCTAAGAAGAGGCATTTAAAATACATATTAACACATCGAGGCTTGTAATAAAACTCAGTGGTGGAGTGTTTGCTAAGCATGTACAGAGCTCTGTGTGGAATTCCAGCACATACAGGGGAGAACACACACAAGGAACAGGTTTGGACCTGCCCTTCTCAGGGATGTGCATTGCCTTAGGGAGAAGCCTTTTCCAAGCAGTTTTGAACACACAAAGAACTCGGCCTTCATCAGTTCCCCAGCTCAGCACACACAGTGACCTATGTCTCCACCACAGTTCAAGCACTACTGAAACCTCCTCAGTGCCTGTAGGTGATGTGGGAGGAACGAGGGTCAGGTTACAGAGAGCCAAGGGAGCATAGACCTGTGAAGTGTAAAGATGCTTCTGGTTGAGGTGGAGAAGCCTCTTGAAAAACAGTGAGGTTCTGGTGATTGGGCTAAAGCTAAAACTTCTCAGCTGAATAACAATTGGTTAAGATTGACAGATGAGACATAGGTGCAGTCCTTCCAACTGAGCAGAATATCCCGAGCACATTATTTCACATGACCTGCAGGTTAAGGTCTCATTTGACTTTAAGCCGACGCTGTACAATGCTGTTAGCTTATGATAAATAAAGCCCACTGTTGACTGCCAGTCATGTGATTCTTCTAAATATCCTATCACCCAGGAATCTTCCAGAGTGATTACTGAGCTCAGTATGCACATCTTTCTCTCAAAGAGAGACTGTGATTTATTATTCTATCCACAACATAATCTACTACTCTTCCTGAAAACATAATTACTCAAAAATACATTGTCCTAAAAAAAACAAACAAACAAACAACAAAAAACAAAAAAATGAAGAGACTAACTTTCAGAAGTTCATGTTGTGTTTCTCTCACAGACAACATCTGCAGAGTTTTGCTGTTAGAACGAGGACCCACAGAACAGTGGGAGATCTCAACAACCAAGCCAAAACCAACAGACTCAAACAAGCCCTCCTTCCCACTGTGTCAATAATGTGATACTGCATCCCAGGGCATTGTCTTTCAAACTGGCTGGTAAGCAGAGCTTCCTCTGCCTCCACCAGAAGTCACCAGAAAAGAAGTATCAAAAGCGATGTGAAAGGAGTTGGAGGAAGGACAAAGAAGGGGAAGGTGATATAATTATATTTTAATGTTCAGGAAAGCCATAAACCAACTGAGATGTTGGCAGAGGAGGTGTCAGATCTAAGAAGCTTCCTGAACATGAGTATTAGTAGGAAGACAGAATTAACGCTTGCTCCGGGCCATGTTCCAGAACAACATAACCGAAGGAACTGTGGTTGGTGCTTTGGTTTAGATGAGGTATATTCACCGGGGCCTCTGCAGCAGGATTTAGAGGTGGTGGAACATTAGGAAGTGAGGTCTCTGGAAAGAGTTAGGCTATCATGAGACTCTCTGTTGGGAAGAGATAAGCACTCTTCTCCTTCACAGAGTTAGCTGAGAGGGAGTCATGAGTAGAGAGACCACTTCCTGTGCTGAGCCTATTCTGCACTTAGCCACTCCCCCTTCCGTCTACCATGTTGTGAGACAGTCAGCAGAGCCCTCAAGCAAAAATGCAAGTAAACCTCTTATCTTTATAAGTACTCAGCTTTAGGTATTTTGATACAGCAGTGGGCACATGAGCTAGTATAGTTGGAAAGTGTGCATCCATGGAGCTGTGCGTGGAGTAAGCAGCTGCTCAGTGGTACCACTTCCCATCTTTGAACTGCTGGGCCCTGAAACATGTATTTCCTATATAGGGAAGACATCTGCCTTGGTGGGACTCGGGAATTAAAGAGCTGAAGTAAGGCGAAGGGCATTGACTTGCTGTATTCTTCCGAAAATGATATCTCCCAACCAGGAATATTAGTCATTTTGTCCCTTTCAGAGAGAGAGAGAGAGAGAGAGAGAGAGAGAGAGAGAGAGAGAGAGAGAGAGAGAGAGAGAGAGAACAAGCAAACCAAAGCCTCCTCATGTTAGAAGAGCACTGACAAGCACTCTCCAGTCTGTCAGGCATTAGCTTCACAATTTCAGTTTAATCTCTCAGTTTCTGCATCTATAAGATAAAAGCATCACCTCTGGACTCATAGCCATCCCCCTACCTCATGCTCCAGAGTACTGAGAAGCCAGGTATGACTGCCCACGCCTAAGACATGTAAGCTTATCATTGTACATTTGTTCAGCTCCCATCTGTACATCTGATTGAGCTACTGGGCTACGCAAGGTGGTGGCATACTTCTGGATGCCTCTCCCATCATTTCCATGGGGAAACTGCACCTTTGTCAGATGCCAGTCACATTCTGTGTCTCCAAGATTTGAAGAGAGACACAGGATAAGAATGTTGGAATTTAAGTTTTATCCCCAAGGACACATAATGGAAGACACAGAGGGGGAAGTCATTTAGATACCCATTTCTTAACTCCCAAGGGTGACTTTAAGCAATTCTTTATGTCTGAATAATTTGGTAAAATTAAAATAATCTCATTTATTGAGTCAGCTTCATTTCCTACATTAAATTCTGAGAAATGCCTGTTTCCAGCCAGCATCTTACAGGAGATGACACACAGACAGTTATAGTTGGTTATTGCCTTACAAAATTATCCCACAGTACACTGGGAATGGGTTTGGGACCAGGTCTCTTGACCCGGTGATGGACCTCATATCTGTCTCCTTCATTATTTTACTCCATATAAGTACTGAGCGCTTACATTATTTTATAAGAGGAGATGAATATAGGCCATTTGAGCCCTGGCATTGCTGCCATTAATTGTGTCTTTAAACACTCAGCAGTACACAGTGAAAGTTTATGTTTTGTTTTATCTCCGAAGAATAGCTCATATTTGGCGTGTGAGGAATAATTTGAGACACTTGAGGAATAATGAGTGGTGATAATGCCTATGAAAGCAAATAATAAAAGCTAACATACCTGAGAATTTCTTATGTCTCCTTTTATAGATTTGTCTAATTCCCCCCTGAGCAGACAGCAGAGGGGCTGGAATCTGACTCACGCTAAATGTGTGGTAGGAGGCACTATCCCATCTCATGAAAACGAAGACGCCCACATTCAGGTGTACCCCCAACAGCTGCGGTGAGCATGGAGTGTTAGCGCCAGCCCTAGTAAGAACTGATTCCTCAGAGGGGTCTCCTCTGGGTGAGATGAGCTTAGTTGCTGTCAGTGTGAATCACACTGTAGACAAGGCTGTGTAGACAAGGCTGTGTCACACTAATGTAGATGCAGAAACCCACCCACCCCACAAGGACCTGTCAGTAAGTCATCACACTAACACCCTCATACATTCACACCCCAAAGAGCTCCCTCATCTCTCCCTCCATGTGAAGACAGAGAATATTACTGTTGGTAAGCCAGGAAACAGGTTCTCATCAGACACTGAGTCTGAGGGAACCTTAATTCCAGGTCACCAGAAAATAAACTTCTTTTGTCCTTCGGTCAGGTCAATTGTGGCATTTTCCTTTAGCACCCAGACTAAGACATTACAGAAATACTTCCCAATGATGATAGCCTTGATCGGATTTTCCCTTCCTTGTTTGTGTTATTTCTTCCTTTACAGATGCTTCTGTGGGGCCTCTGTAATTGTGTGCAATCAAAACGCTGTCTCAGACTCTAGCTCTTAGAAACCCAACCTGAGACATTTGGTGCTGGGGCTGAACCCAAGCCACTTCTAATACAAGAAAATAAAACAATTTTTCATTCAGAAATATCACCTAAATTCATACATGGCTGTGGTTTGTTTGCTTCCACGGCTCCATAAAAACTCCATGATGTGGGCAAATCCAGGCTTTATTGACAGTCACGACTCCTACTCATGGAAACTGGGCCTGTTTGGAGTCACAGGATTTTCATAGTATGAGTATTTTCTGCACTTTTAAATCCTACTGGTGTGCACTACTGAGAAGGACCCACTATGTGCCTGTCAAGTAACACACACAAGTCTGAAAATGCACCTACATGAATTTTTATATATGTGCCTCACATCTATCCATGATCGAGTTCACAGGTTAAAGTCTAAGGCCTGTGGTGAACCTTCCCTGACCTGTGTGGCCTTCACCCGCCTGACGCCCACTCACACAGCCTCAGAGGGAATCAAAATGTCTCCCTGTTGCTCTTCCAGCTTTCGGATCAGAAGGACAAGTTGTCTACCATGAGGAGACTTATTAATATCGGCAGGAAATCTTCAGTATTGGTACCTCGGGCTGTTTTCAGAATTAGCCATGATGTGCAGTCTGTTTCCTATCTACCCATGTTGATCATTGTCATTCAAGCCCAGCCTCTGGCGCTCACTTTTCTCTGATTATTGGGTGTTTTTCCCAGGGTAAGTCCCATTTACCTCTGTTCTCTGTTCCTCAGTGCTGATCTGTCTGACTTTGGCCCATTTTTATTTTTCTAAGATTGGTAAGTATCAAGCGATCTTTTACAGAGTAAAACTTCATGTCTCTCTGCATCTTCTTCGGGCATTTATTGCATATTTCATTAATCTCTTGGCTTGTTTTTATCTCCTCCTTTATTGCTCTCTAAGTCTGCTCCTTGGGTTTGCTTTCACTCTTTTGAACTCCACACTTGGCTCATTAACTTTCCATCTCACTCTTACTTGCCAACTAGCGAGTGTCTCCCCAGAGGCTCCTGCGTTGGAGTTTGGTCCCAGATGGTGGCACAACAGAGATGTAGCTGGATCATGAGGTACTAACTAAGGTTTCCTATGGAAATTTCTCTAAATGAGTCTGAAGGGGTTCAGTGGTGATCTGATTCCAAATATCTTCACTTTATTATGATTTTTTGTCATATGAGGCATACAAAACCATTTTAAATGGCTAAATTTTCTCTGAGTATTATTTATTCATGAGTTACTACATTAATGAGAGCTACAGAAGGTACTTCGTATATTTAGATGCCTTTTCGGTCTAGACTTATTAATATCGGCAGTAAATCTTCAGTATTTGGTACCTTGGGCTGTTTTCAGAATTAGCCGTGATGTGCTAATTCTGAAAACAGATGATTAAAAATACTCGGTGGATGGTTTTAGCTCCTTTGTCAAAGATTAAGTGACCATAGGTGTGTGGGTGAGTAGGGGAGCACCCTCACAGAGGCAGGGGGAGAGGCATGGGATAGGGGGTTTCCAAAAGGGAGACCTGGAAAGGGGAAAACATTTGAAATGTAAGCAAAGAAAATATCCAAGAAAAAAAATCACATTAATCTTCACAGACCTTGAACTACAGATCACACTGGAGTTTTTTTTAGCAGGTCAATGGCACTTTAACAAAACAGTTCTGTCAGATGAAAGTCAAGACCAGCCACAGGAGCAAGCCCCTGGAAACAGTCAGGAGAGCAGCATCCTACAGACTACTTTACAGTGTGCCTCAGAGTTCTTTCCTTAATAATATAAAAAGACAACTATCATATCCAAATTGCCATTCTTTAATAAGAACTTACAAGAGAAAAACCCAGGAACATCTCCAGTGACCAGCAATATTGCTGGTATACGGTTGTTATTAGAGGTCCCATGCTGAGACAGTGTTGTTACTACAGTCTCCATGCTGAGGAGGTGTTGTTACTACAGTCACTATGCTGTTGAGGATTGTTATTACAGTTCCCATGCTGAGACAGTGTTGTTACTACAGTCATCAAGCTGACACAGTGTTGTTACTACAGTCACCATGCTGAGGCAATGTTGTTACTACAGTCACCATGTTGAGACAGTGTTGTAACTACAGTCACCATGTTGAGACAGTACTATTTCTACAGTCACCATGCTGATACAGTGTTGTTACTACAGTCACCATGCTGAGGCAGTGTTGCTACAGTCACCCAGGTAATGCAAGCCTTTAGAACCAATTCACCTCATATCTACCAATGCGTACCTTTGATCATAGGCCCACTCCCTCCTTTACTGCAGCTCCCATCACCAGTAGTCTGCTTTTGATAACTGAATTACTTTATTTCTTATTCTTTCCTTTTTATGACCTTCATGTCCACCTAAGTAGTACTATTTGTCATTCTGGGCCTGGCTTGTTTTACCTAGAACATATCTTTAAGTTCTTTTGCATGTCACTGTAAGTATATATTTCCTTCTTCTTTAAAGCTGAATAAATATTCCAATCTACTTTTTCTATCCATTCAATTACCTGTTGGCAATCATTACCAAACCCCAGCTCCTATGAACAAGACTGAAATGAGCATGGGAGTAGGGCAACTTCCTAGTTCTTTAGGATGTAGATGGCCTGAGACATGAGCCTATTGGCCCATAGTTGTTTCCTCCTCAAGCTTTAGGAGCCTCCAGTTAAGGCCAGCATTACTTTACCATCCGGTAACACTGAATGAATAATAACTGTTCCTCCACACA
The DNA here is from genome assembly GCF_947179515.1 of Apodemus sylvaticus. Lineage (NCBI taxonomy): Eukaryota > Metazoa > Chordata > Mammalia > Rodentia > Muridae > Apodemus > Apodemus sylvaticus. The sequence goes on along the minus strand of NC_067487.1, from coordinate 7,252,653 downwards.
GTCACCAACACTTATCATCCTTAACCCTATGCAATACTCATAAAGCAGTTATAGCTGACACATGCAGATGGAACATTTCCACGGCCATAAAGTATTGATATGGTTAAAGATTCAATGTGATTCTTTTTTAATTTAATTTTTTTTATTTTTTTAATTAAGTCAATTTATTGAAACAGTTGACTTAGGCATTTGCAATGGTGACGTCAACCTCCACTCTCTGCTCAATACTGATGGGAGTAATCCGTAACAATCTCAGAGGGACAGTGTAAATCAATGAGTCGCTTGGGGATCCTCATGTGGAAATGATCCCATGTCTTGGAACCTTCACCACAAGGTATTTTTCTGGTGTGAGTCTCAATGTCTCGGTGCGCATGTGCACTGGTCCTTCCACTTTCCCACTCGTTTTCTTTGTGTCTCTGATCAAGTCCGCACAAACCTCTTCCAGAGACTTCATGTTGCCACTACAAACTGTGATGCGAATTTGGACAGGTTCCTCAGAAGGAGTGAAGAGCAATGAGTCAGGATGGAGGATACTGGACAGAGATCTCCGCAGCACACACCACTGCTTGAGTCTCAGAAAGGTCAATGTTATTCTCATCAAACGCTGTTATCAGTTTTCTGACTCATACAAGATGGAAAAGTAGGAAAGTGCCTATAGGAAAACATAGGGAAGCACATGATAGAGAAGGCAAAGGATGCAAAAACAAACAAATAAACAAACAATACCACCAATAACTGAAGCCAAGATAAGAAATGGTGGGGCCAGATTCCCCCTCACAGCCATCAGAAAGAAACCATCCTACTGCTGCCTGGATATGACTCTTCTGCTTCCAGAGTTTCAGGAAGGAAATATTATCTGAAGCTACTGTGGTCCTTTGTATGAGGATCACTAAGAACCCAGCACACCCCCTTACTTATACTGTACTTCGTACCACCTTGTTAGAGACAGCATTGGCACTGGGCAGCCCCTCACATCCTCCGCCATCCTCCAGAGTGATGCCAAGTGTCTGACATATCCTGGGTGCTAGAAAACACACACAGATGCTCCCTTCACTGACCTGGGCTCTGTTACAGCCCGCCTCATGTGTACAGATTTTGGACCACATCATGGCTGCTGCTGTTTCTGTGAATTGATTTTGTGCCTGGCACTTACAGATGGTGAGCACTGCACCGAGTCCAACTCTTGGAAGAGAGAAGCAATGGGTTGGATACTTGGACCAGAGTCCTTTAGTGACCTGGTGGGTCTGAGTCACAGTGATCCAGCTCTGAAACATGTGGCTTCCCTTACTCTAATTCGAAGTGACAGAATTAGTGAGTTATGAGTGTCAGCACACTCATTGGCACATTAACCTGCCACTTTGTTTTAGCTGAGCTGAAGCCAGCTAAATAGGACAAGGAGGCTCAGTGCTGTGTTAGCAGGAGCCAGAGAGGGATGAGTACCCTGGGATTGGGGCTGACCATGATGGACAACTGACTATAAATGCTGCTACATCTACAGCAATCTCTGGCAAGTCACCCAAGTAGCATCCCTGACTATACAAAAACTCACCCAACCTTTGTCCACACTCCCGCATCCCAGAGCCCTGCCATCCAGTCTCCTGAGGGCTCTCCCCATGCAGCTGTACTCTCCTCAGCAGCTACCCCTGGCTGTCAGAGGTCAGAGTCTCTCCTTTCTGTGTACAAAGCTCAGAACGACTAATGGAATCCATTGCTACAGGATCAATACCTTCTACAGTGTTTGCCCATCATTTGTACTGAGGCAGGCACTAAGACAAAGCATTAGCCAATATGTTTTATTGGATTGCAGCCAGAGTAGTAAGAAAGCAGGTTTTAATTTCCCTTCTTTATGAGTTTCCAAGGAGACCAGTCAGATAACAAAGGACGAGCTCCGTCAAGGACGTGCCCTCCACCTCTCGGTCCTGTTTGTTCCTACAACCCCACTCACAGGCAGTTTGTTGTCAAACATGCCTCAGTGATAGAGCTTTAACTCCTCACTATCTAGATGCTGAGCTCCCTGCAGTTCCTTGGCATCTACAGCCACAGGGCTCTGAGGGGACAGAATAGAGCTGGCATGAAGGAATTAGTCCCATGCAGCCATGGATTTCTTCACACAGACACCAGCCATCTTTGTTAGTTCTTCTGTACAGAGTCACAGAGTACAGTGTTTTCTGCTCTAAAGTGTGTCAGTGAGAACCAGCACTGACCAAGGATGAAAAGAACTGGCAAGCAGCTCCTGTGCCTGAACCTGTGGCTGTGTGATGGTTTTCCAGGCAGAGCTGGCACTGGGAAAACTGCAAGGCCTACACACCATTCTAGCACTGTGACCTGATCATCTCCACACCTGAACATCCAGGCCTTAAAACTGACTGGACTACCCCTTTAAGTAAGCATTCTCAGAACACATCTCTCCATGTGGACTCTAGGCTGCCTCAGAATTTCTCAGTGTCTCTTGGATGTAAATATAGGGATACCCTCCTCTTCTCATGGGAGGATGCGTTGAGAAAATTAGCTTCCTGTTCATATCACTTAGCCATGCAGGGTCTAGCCACAGACCCTCCAATCACATCACTGAGCCATGCAGGGTCTAGACACTGACCCTTCCATGCAGAGTTTTCTGTCCATTATCAGCATTTGCTTTGCTTAAACCAGCCTTTCCTTAACAGCAATCCTTTCTGAAAAAGGAACAACATAGGGAAGGCCTTATTGCTGCCTCAGTAGGACCAAGTGTCTTTGCTAGGGTGACAGTCAACACAACCTTTAACCCACATCTAACATGGAAGTAGAGAGCTGGACCCCAACACCACTAAAGAACTTATATCCCTCCACACCTTCCTGTCTTCCCCATCATGCCAAGCACAGCTGTTTCCAGCCTTCCCACTTCTTGCTTCTTATCCAACCTGTCTTCAGTCAAAAAGCTCAAACTCCAGGCTGGAAATGTGGTTCAGAAGCTAAATGTCTGATCCTCAAGGAGTTTCTTTTCTGTACTCGTGTCAGAAGGCTCACAACTGTCTGTAGCCCCCAGCTCCTGGGGATCTATCACCCTCTTCTGGCCCCTGTGGATACCAGCACACATGTACAGTACACTTTCACACATATACATGCTCTCATGAATAAAACTAAAAATTATTATTTTAAAGTCCACAAATTATGGCTCAAAAGTTGCTGAGAGTTCACCTTCCCAAATGAACTCCAGAACATCCAATGTACCTCAGACAGAGGTCACCCTCGTGCCCGTTGGACAGTGTGAGGCCATTCCTCCCTTCTCATGGCCTACTCAGTCCTCTTGGTCCATATCCAACATGTGTCCTTGGACAATGGCCTCAAATTTCTCTATTCTACTTGGGCAAAGCACTCTTTGTAGCTCCCCATCAAGGTACAGCTCTACCACCAGGACCTCTATGATGTCACCACTACAAAGCCTGCGACCCTACTTCTCCCGTCTGTTCTTTCTCCATCCCCCAACTCATGATCAGCCATTGGCATTCTCAAACAAGTTCTTCCAGCAACAGTTTTTGCCTAGACCAAAGACCTGTAGTTGAAGGGTCTCAAGGGCCAGAGGACCCTGATAAACCCTACAGCATGGCTTCCCTTCTGCCTCCCACCCGAGCCCAAGTCATAGCACGTAAATCTTCTCAGGGAGTAGAGGCCTCAGCTATCTCCCTTTCCTGTGAGCAGGGAAGTAAATGTTCAGTGTCCCTTGTGTATAGGGACTCCAGATCATTGCAGCAGAATGAGGAAGGTCATAGTGGGGTCTTTCACTCTTTCTGATCAGATGTGATTGGTAAGGACAAAAGCCACAGACACGCACAAGTGCTTGCAAGTGGGCAGTTACAAAGCACACTTCATCTCTGCTCTCAAAACAAGCCATTCCATCGTCTGCCTCCATTTCTCCTCACTGTTGTCTCATAGGATCCAACTCTTCCCCACATCTCTCAAAGCCTTTCTTCCACAGGCAAGGCTCGGCTACTGTGAAGGCTGCCATGCCTTAAGCTTAGCAGTTGCCAGCTGCCATAGCTCCAACTCCAAAGGTTAGACCTTATCTAAAGCCTAGGACAAGTGTAAATGCACATTTTCTTTATAGCTTAGAATACCTGGGAATTCTGGACACATTTTCACATGGTACTAATTGTCTGGGGTCAACGGTGTGAGACAGGACTGTGTCTCATCCTGAGTACAGACTAGAGCCCTCATCTGATGAGAGTGTGTAGTTTACTATTATTCTTGAACTTCCTGACTTATGTAGAAGTGCTGTGTGTGGAAATCTTGGGCCCAGTGTGGGACATTTAAAAGCATGCCTGCAGATGGCAGCCCATTCATTGGGTAGAACCATCATGAATAGGATTAATACTTTTTATAAAAAGAAGCCAGAGAGGCCACTCCCTGCCCCTTTCCTCCTGAAGGAGACATAATGAGTCGGCCATCTGCATCCTTAAAGGGCCTGATCAGGAGATCTTGTGTGTTCAATTCCATGGCCTGTGAGAAAAGACTATCTGTTGTCTCCAAACGTCTCTGTTCATGAGACTCTCTGTAATAGTCCAGACAGATGGAGACAATGACTGGACAGGCACCGCTTCACACAGGACAGGGAAGGAAGCTAGCAGCGCAGGCCTTTAGGAGTCTGACTTTACAGTTCCGAGGGGCAGTTTGCATACAAGGGCCTAGGGGATCCTTGTGACTCTAACTGCTGTAGATCCTGGCCCAGGAGTATGAGGGGGTCCTCCTTAGATTGCTAGGCAACTCTGTCTTTCTGTTTCTGTCTCTCTCTCTCCTCCCCTCCCACCCCCGAGTAGAGCATAGAACGTTATCCTTGATTTAATATACGTTGGATTTTTATATGCTTTGTAAGAAATGGATAGAAAATGTACTCACTTTGTGGCTAAAAGCTATAAATAGGCGCTGACCATTTACATCTCAATGATAGCACTAAATGGTTTGAGTATGATATTCAGGAGCTAAGTGTTAGAAGGGGAAAAAGAGCAATTATAACATTTTGTTAAAAATGACTGGACTTTAGTAATGCTAAACACAGAGAGCAGAGGTTCCCTTACAGGAGCTAAAACAAACCAACAAGCCTACTTTCTACTGCACACCTGGCTGAACAGTGAGTTGCACTGGGTTGGTGTCAGGTCACACATGCATGGACTCGTTTTCATGGTCAATACCATTTGCCCTGCATCACCATGGAGATATGGATGCTAATTTTATCTAATTTTATGCAAGAGAGTAGAAACTTCGAAGGGTTAAGTAATTTGTGTTATCACAAACAAGAAGGGACAGAGACAAAGCTGCCTTTCTAAAGCCTGGGCTGAGGACACTGTACTTCCATCCAGCTCAGTGCTGTGAAGAGAGATGGGCACTCTCTGTGCTCAAACACTCGCCCAGCTGGCACTACTCAGTCTGTCTGCTAGCCAGGGCCTTTTGACAAGGATGAAACAGGCAGGAATCACCAGCCTAGCAGAGGGCAAAGCCATAGGAAGAAAAGCCACCTAAGATAACAAGACAAGTCTTCCCCAAGCTGTGCCTACTGTCCAGTTGACTAAATATCCATGCTTTGCTCTCAGCAGGTGAGGGCCCTGTGGAGGGCAGCTCATCCCTGTTGCAATAGCTGCTCCCGTCCTCGTAGGCTGTGGAAAGCAGGTGCCAAAGGGATGACACTCACTGATTGCTTTTAGCATTATTGAGGTTTTCATACAGCACCCAAGATGGGGCCAATGGCCATGGCATGCCACCTGGATGTGCTTTGGCTGGTCCTCATGCCCCAGTCACCATCTGCACATGGCCTTATGCCTTTCTCTAAAACTACTGCTGCATATAGGGGTGGCCCATGAGCTTCCCTGCTGTCCTGCCCTTGGTGAAACAGCCATTCCACCTTTAGGTCTTCCAAAGATGTGTTAAGAGATGATGTCACTTGCAACTGAAGGTGTTACTTCAGTACATGACTCAAAGTACAACGGTGGGGCGTTTAGAGGACATGATTAACACATGACTTAAAGCACAGCACAGGGACATTTAGAGGACACGGTTAGCTGCCCAAGACATTGTCTGGGTCTTTGCACAGTATTCACATCAGGATATGCAGGAGAATGTGATAGAAATGTAATGAGCATAGGTACAGCTTGGTGACCTATTTATCCTTTGGTGACAATCCAGTGAAGTAGTCGCTTGGAAATTTCCATTTAGCCAGTAGCAAGTTCTGTCCTTGCTAATATGACTTAAGGTTGGCAGAATTTGGTGTTCAGAACCCTTCTGAGAGAATAGCAAAGTTTGAAGATGAGAGGATTGCAGACTGTGGAGCTCCGTGAGGATGTGGGAATACACTTGCTAATTCTGCAGTCTTCTCTCCCATGTCTGAATATGTGATTTCCGTAATGTCATGGATGCCTTCATCACCTTCATATGCTCTCATGGCCAAGACTCCACACAGTCATGTTAGATGTATGTCTTTTCCGAAGTCTCTTCTATTGATTGCCACAAGCTAGAATTCACTGCTTCCCAAAGGAGATCTGGTGGAGACATCAGAACTGGTCTCTAAGGAGTTAAATCTTCATGGGAAGCTCAACTCTCCCTCATGGCTCCTTGCTTCCTGGTCTTCTCAACTTCTGGGATGTGCATTCTCCTCACATATCTCAACCATTACAGTGTGGGGTCACAGATCAATATAGATAGGACGGCCATGCACAGAGGACTCAGGCATGCATCAGTAGAGGAGGGTTCTTCAGGGCTCTGAAGGTCATCTCCACAGGTCACATGAGGTCATTCTTCAGAGACACAATTTGAAATGATCCAGTAAAGGCAACACCTGCAGAAGTATGGTGAGAGTTGTTCCTGTCATCAGACTCGGAAGTCTGAGGCTAACGAGGGGACTTTTCTGTGATGTAGATGCCATCGAACTCCTTGGGAAAAAGCACCATATATAGGTGTGACACATTTGTTAAACCCTTTACTGAGGTCCAGTCATCAAACCTCACCTGAGGCTCAGTAAGCTTAACTGATTCCACAGAAATACACATCTTATCTTTTATCCTTCTTAGAGTCCCATATGTACACCCAAAGCCTCTGTGGACAGTGGTAGAATACTATGATCATCTTCTTGCAATGGGTTGGGATCACAGGCATGTGCCACCACAGCCAGCTCTGTTTTTATCCTAACTAAATTTACTTTGTGCTTGATTCCCTGTATCTTGACTTTTTCAGTTACCTCCGGATGGTCTCCATCCTTTTGGTCCAATTTGTGTTTATCTATTCATGAGAGAACTCACCTCAGCACCCTTTTCTGATGGGGTAGCTCCTGCCAGATACTCACGGATGGCATCGCTCACATTCTGACAATGCGCTGTTCCCTACGGAGCTACATAATGGAACCAATTACTCCTGTTGTTTCTTTTCATTATCCCTTTATTTGTTTGTCTAGTGCTTATTATGAGGCAGGCTCTCGGTTAAGTGATGGCCATCTGTTACTTCATCATGTCGTGAACCCTCCCAGCAACTCCAAGCTTGATGCCAATACTCTGCTTCTCAGATGAGAATGGGATTGAAGCAGGAGATCTGCAGCAAGTTTCCTGCTCTGACTCCTTGGCTGTGGACCTAACGACACATGTCATCACACGCACCCATTCATCAATAGCTCTGCAGCTCATGTGCCTAGACTGGGGTTCAATAGACCCAGGTTAGCTGCAGACTCTATATCCCAGCTCAAACTGTGATCAGAACAGCAATTTCATTGAACCCATTAGATCAGCAAGTGAGGATTTTTGTCTCTTTAATGCTAAGTCCCCTCAAGGCCTAACATCTTATCATTAAAGGAACTGTCAGGCAACAGATGATGTGAGGTCTGCAGCTTCACATCTGCCTTGTTAATCAGGTGTGCACTAAGGGAAACCCCCAGACCATGGTCTCAGTCAACACTGAGCATTGTTACATAACGCCAAGGGCAGAGATTAGGAACAGCCAAGAATACTGAAACAGAATGCCCCGGCTACTGACAGGATGTTGACTTTTAAGCAAAAGACTTCAATACTGATTATATTGCCAGTGGACTTTTTTCCTCTTGTTTTAGACACCAAAGAGGCAGTAGATAAAAAGACATCAATGTTAGATAGTAGCCAAAATACACACAGCATATCTTAGCAAAAAGCCCCTCTCAGAAACAGAATACATGCCATCAAATTGTACACTAAGCTGGGGTTTTTTTCTGTGTGATCCAACGTATGATCCCAGGAACCTAGCCATGTTTCTCTCCTAGGTTTGAGACCCGAGTTCTACCTTGACCCAAGTCTTTCTCCCTGATGTTCATGGAGGCCGTTCTTGGGTACATGATGCCTCACACCACTGATGTAAACAGAAGCCAAACTAGACTCTTTGAGGAACTAACTGCTGAGTAAATAAGGGAAGACTTCCTGTTGCCTAGTACACACAGACAGATAACAGGAGTCACCCGCAACCTCCAAGTTGCCAATGGCTGAAGAAGGGTTTCTATAAATGTTTTTATGCGTGTTGACTACCACAGTAGGTTTGAACAGTAAGGTGAGTTGATATGGGAGAAGATTCAAGACAGAAAGAAAGAACAGGTCAAACCTCAAGCATGGACAATCACATGGTGTATACAAAACAGCAGACTGCTTTACCTGATGGGAGCAAAGAGGTAGGACAGCAGCCAACATATAAACTGGCACCCAAAGATATGGTATCTCTGATCTGTTAGCAAATAGTGAAAAATGGAGACTTTACATTATAAAGCAACAATCGTGAATCTGATGGGATGGGGTAAGAAATACTTCTAATGTCCTGCTGTGAGCACAAACTTCAGAAACAATCCTGACACTGAGCCCGATGTCGGCACCACTGAAAGCATTCAGTAAAGGCACCATGCTGACCCCTGCAGCTAGCAACCCTCTGGATGGCTAGACAGCAGCACCTCCATTGTGGTTGGGTAAGTTAAAGATGCTGGTGGACTCTATGCTAAGTGATGGAGCGGTTAAGATCATGCTGAAAAGAGCTTGAAGAGGGAGACACACTATGTCGGTGCTGACTGTAGATTGGAGTCTAGAATCACCTCAGAGACTGGCCTCCGGGCAGGCCTGTGGGAGATTTCCTTGACTAAGTTAGTAGGGGGCGGGAAGACTCCATTCATTGGCAGGGATCTTGGACAGTGTACTTGGAAAAGGGGAGAGGAGCAGTGGCGTGAATTTATTTTCTTTGCACCTTGCTTGTGAAGGTGAGAGGACCAGCTGCTTCAAACTCCTGAAATGTTGGCTTCCCCAACATCATGGAATGTTCTCTTAAACTACGAGCCAGATAAGGACCTGTTCTCCTTTATGATGCTTTGTCTAGAGAAGTTGGTCTGTGACTGTAATAACCTTGGCCATTGGGCGCGCGGGAGGGTGTGGGGGGGTTGGAAGGCAGTGGTCTAAGGCTTTAGATGTTCCAAAAATTGAAGTATTTGTTTAGAAAAGTCCTTGAATGCTATAAATAGAACTTAATAATATGTTCTAATGGGAAATAGTAATGCTCAAAGAAAACACCAAAGAAATCAAAGAGCGACTTCTATGAGGGAAGGACTCTCATAGGCACTGGGCTTGGGCCAGTTGTGTGATATTTTGGCCAAGAAGGTAGCCTTTTTTGCCTGTGTCCTGAGAATCTGAGTTAAGCGGAATTAAAGAAAATTGAAAAAAAAAAGAAGAAAAAAGAAAATTGAATAATCTGTTTGGAAGAAAAGAAGTGTGTCAGACTTAAGTGCATACAGCAAAGCAGGTAGCTGTAATGCCTAGGAGACTTGTGCCATTAAAGAGAAACTTGGTTTTCCCCAGTAAGGGATAGAAAAGGTGTCCTGAGGATACAACCCCATAGACTGCAACTTGCAAAACTGAAAATTTCCGTGAGAGGAGAAAACCTGAATCAGGGATGCAGCTGCTAGAGTTCTATGCACCTCCATAGGACAGTGTGTCCCCAGCATCAGTGCACATGAGTGATACAACCAGGACCCAATGGCTCAGACTTTATCTCAGGCTAACAGCAGAACTTGGCAATACTAATCACATGGCACTGGCTCTAGAGGCATAAAATATGCAAAAACAGGGAGGTCATGGAGTCTTTCAGTGTGGTTTCAGAGAACAGCTTAGGTCAGGCAACAGGTAGCAGGTTGAAATCTCTTTAAGGAGCTTAAAAGTCCATGGGAAAAGCTATGAAGTGGAAACCTAGTTGCCATGGAGACACCAGGATAGTGGAGATGTCAACCCAGGGCATCTGTTGAAGACTAGTACAACTGTGGGAAGGAGTGCCCCCCCCCAGAGGATCCTGTATACTACAGAGAGCAGATGTGGAGGGGAAGGGATAATTAAGCCTTCCAGATCCCCAACAATTGTGTTACAAGCCTGAGGTCCTGGGCACGGAGCATCAGCTTATGGTGTTTCCCTCCTAGATTCAGATACTACTTCAGATCAGATCCCCAATTCTTCCATTTTGAGAATGTGAATATACTGTGTGCCATTACATGTTGGAATTGTGTAATATGTTTTGTAGTTTATAATAGTTCACAGTTAAGAAATGTACAATATCAGATTGCCAAAGACTATGGGGGTCTAAGGTTTTGACCTAAGAATAATGTACTTGGGTATGAAGTTGAATCAGGATGACTTGACAGTTAGCATTAAGTGTCAACTTAATAGAAACTAGAATTACCTGGGACAGGCCACTGGTCACATCTGTAGGGGATGTTCTTGATTGAGTTCATTGAGATGGGAAGACCCACCCACTGTGAGTAGCCCCTTCTCTGCCAGGGATTCTGGGCAGTGTATAAGGAGAACGGTTGCTAAACAGTGGCCTGTACTCATGTCTCTTGGCTTCCTAAGTGTGGAGCTGTGGGAACCAGCTTCTTCAAGCTGCTGTCACCCTGTCTTTCCTGTCATGATGAACTCTTGACTGTTAGCCAGAGAAAACTCATTTCATTACAGTAACAGGAAGAGAAACTGAAAAAGATGCTCTCAGGAATTGGGTGAATATACATCAATATATCCACCCCGGTGCAAGGTGACTGTAAGAGATGAGGTATTATTTTCCAGTGGCAATGTGCACAGGAACAGGCCACTGCCGTGGTAGAAATGAAAAGTAATTGTGTTTGTGAAAGACTTGTGAAAGGCAACAACAACAAAAAGGAAATATCAAGAATTCAGGACAATGAAGTAAAGAAATAAAAGAAACGGGGCTGGAGAGATAGTCCAATAGTTATGAGCACCAGAAGACCAGGGTTCCAGTCCAAGCACCCATGTGGCAGCTAAACCATTTCTAACTATGGCTCCAGGTGATTTGATGCCCTTTGTGTTCTCCATGGACACTGCACACACATAATGCTCAGACATACATGTGGGCAAAACACCCATATCACATACATGAAATAAAAATTGATAAGTCTTTTTATAGGAAGATGAGGAGGATCTCAGAGGACTTCAGGGAGGTAAGAGACTATGACCAAGAAAAACAATTAAATAATTAAAGCAAAATAAAGAACAAAACATAATAAAGAACACAACTTAGGTGCTTTAAAAAATAAAAGACAAAGGAATGACGAACAGCACCACAAAGAGGACTGGTGGTGGCATCTCGATTGTCACATGACATGCCAGCCCACAATAGCTGACAAGAAACCATGGGTTTCCATTTACATTAACCCAGGATCAAACCCAAAGGAGAACCTTGAAGTACTTGCCACTTCTATAAAGAGCAAAATCAAAATAAGCGTGTACAGTAGGAAAAATAAAATATTTATACATTGTTATCTCTGCAAATTGGCTCATTAAAAATTCCTGAACCTGGCCCGAATAGGACCCTTAAGTGGCCGCGGGAACCTGCTGAGTAGCACAGGGTAGGTTCTATGAGCCTTGCTGCCTGCAGATCTTTTTCTGCAGAGAAGAACTGGGGTGGGGTTGCATCTTCAAGGTGGTCAGGCACAGAAAGGTCTTTACAAAATGTGTCTCCCAGAGACTCTGATTCTGTCCCCTCTACACACATTCTGCCTTGTCCATGGAGTCAGGCATGAAGGACAGTAATTTAGCACAGGTAAAGGAGAGGAAAGGCTATTCTCAAGTTATTATCTTCTTTAAGGGCCATATCTAATGAGGATTAAATCAGACGGGAAGATAATTTTGTGAAATTCCTATTTTCTGCTCCCTATTCTGTTCACAGCCGCTCTTGCATATCCAATCACTCAGTTGTAAAAGTGGCAGAATATTAAGGTCACCGATCGGTTCAGAGACTCCTAACTAGTGTTCCCAAATTCTAGGATCTACCTATCCCCCCTCATGCACAGAATCACATGCAGTCCCTGGTGGTCCTTTTCTTCTCCACAAATAAGCCCTGCTTCTGGTTACATATAACATATCCATCCCAGTTTTTGAGATAAAGTTACAAGCTTAACACCTGAATACTTCAGACTGAATCCTAAGAAAATTGGCATTGCCATGACACTGGCCCAGCATACTATCAGTGCTTATGAATAATTTTACAAGGGTTGCTAAACATCTTGGTCTCTTCACCACGCTCTTCTGTATTTGATTTTCATGAGGTCAAGGAGCCATTGTCAGAAACCAGCAGCACAACCATGTGCCCAGGAAACCTCTGACCTTTTGCCCGGGCTGATACTTACCCCAGACCCACTCTCCAGCCTTTGATCTTCAGGACAACTTAAAGGGTCTGGATCCTCAGTCCTGAAATCCATGTGTACCACAGGATCAAGTGTGCTTCACATATTTAAACATTAGCAATCTGAGATTGGCTCCTGGCCTGGTTCTTTGGGTGACGCGTGCCTATTGGCTCATATTTGGTCGCTCTCCTGTGTCCACCATGATGACATCCTCAGATACAGGTAAGGGTAGCACACAGACTATGTGTTTCCCTGCATCTCACAGGAAGATGTTGACATTTCAACACTAGGCACACTCATAATCTGCCACAGACTTCATCAGATGTGATTTTTAAGAACATTTTCTAAGTGAAAATGGGATATGTGCTTTAACAGAAGAAAATTTAGGAGATATGAAAGAACAAAGGGCCACATTTGGAGACAATGTTACTCCCATATCCAAAGAAAGCCATCACTCAAACTGTTCAGTCTTCTGATCTCTGTATTTTATGTGCAGCTTGATAGCACATACATCTGAACATGTGACACCAGAATACTCACTTTTCTACTTCCTATGAGTGTACATGATGTCTTTTCCTTCAGCCGACAGTCAGCATCATTTAATGACCAGCACAAGCCCCACACACCCTGCGTCACCATGTCTGCAATTGCTCTCAGCAGCAGCAAGGTGATGGCTATGTGGCAGTCACCTTGTGATGTCAGCATCTTATGATGTCAGAATCATTGTCAGCTCTTCCTTCATTCAAACCTTTAATTCATCCAGTGAGGCCGCATGTGGGAAAATTGAGGCAGAGTGGCAGCCTGTCCAGCGTTACACAGACTAAGGGCATTAGACTGTCTCCCACTGATGTCTATCAAAAATGATGCACTGGTCATCTTTGCAGCCAGATGCCCCTGCACGTCTGTAATTACTTATCTGCATGGCAATTCTTTGACTGCGAATGACTGTGACTGCTAAGGTTTGAGGACTTTCAATGGACAATTTCCAAAATGTTCTCCTTCCCAATTTTTCATTTTGTAGACTGGGGCTGGGGCTTAGAAAAGCAGACTAAGATCCGTTCATTTGCTTGTGCGCATCTGTCCTTACACAAATTCTATCACACATTGAAGTAAACCATCTTCAGACAATAGGAACTCCTCCCCAAGGCCTTGACCAGCACCTCTCTCTCTCTCTCTCTCTCTCTCTCTCTCTCTCTCTCTCTCTCTCTCTCTCTCTCTCTCTCTCTCTGAGCTTCTCTGGGTACATAAAAGCATGCTTCCAGATCTCTGCTGGCAGTGCAGGATGTTTTATGGAAGCGGGGGGCCGTGGTCCCAGATGTCAGAACCTTGCTATCTGGGCCTTCCCCAGACTGTGTGCAAACACATTTGGAAGCTCTACAGTCTTACTCAAGGGCCTGAGCACAAGGCTCAGTGGTGCCTTTACTGGAGAGAGCCTTCATGTCTCAGTGCACATACCAAAGGAAGAAGAGAGGATGCAGACCCACATGGAAGCAGACGCCAACTCTGTTCCTTTTCACAATGCAATGCAGAGGCATCTTTTTCGTCAACCGCCTCATTCAGCACCTCTTTCCTTCCTTTATAATTTGCTAGAAAATTCCAAGGACAACGCAGGCTATGTTGAATTGCATCAATATCCACATTAACATTCTCTCAAAGGCTGAGGCCACCATCCAAAGTTCCCAGTCCCAGTGGCCTTGAGCCAGGCGTGGGCAGGGTCTGTGTGCATTTGGTATCTGCTTTGCTTTCCCTTCACCTGGAAGAGGTTGGCACCATCTCACAGATTATCTCCAGGTTAATTAACCTTTAGGCGAAAATGTGGGATCCCTGTGACACTTCTTCCTGGCTCATTATTCTCAGCCTGAAGAGCAGCGAGGGGCTGCACTAAATACATTAATTAGAAAGTGATTAAATGCACTTGCCTCCATTACCTTGGTGGTTAATCATCTCAGAAAGACGTCTGAAAAGTCACCCTCACCAGGAGGGAGGCACAGGGCAGGCTGTGGAAGCTTAGTCCTCCTTCCCCTCCTCCCCTTCCTCCCCCTCCCAGGTCTCCAGAGGCATGAGGGAGCACTCACCAGAGAGTCAGCCGCAAACACAAGATGGAGTGCCCAGAGGCAGCCAGCTGCTTCTAGAAGATACTGGACATCCACTGCTGCTGCCAGAGCGAAACACACCAACTTTCTCACCCAGAGGAAAGGCACTCGGTGACTCATGATGCTGAGATAAAAGTGCCCATGGTGACTGCCGTGGAAACTAATACTCTTTTGAAGAAGGACCTGTGTCTGTGTCCAGAAGTAACTGAGCACCATTCTATCACAATGACTACTGCCATCTCCCTTTTAAGCATCCTGGAACATTCAGGAAAACTGAGTTTGGCTTGGGCAGTGCATGACCTACATATGGGGAATGGTCCTCTCCTATTTTCTCGACTAACCCATGGAACATCTATACCTACAGGGAGCACTTAAAGGGAGTGCTCCTCTCCTGCTTTCCAGACTACCCCAGGGAGCACCTACAGAGAGTACTCTTCTCCTGCTTTCCAGACTATCACAGGGAGCACCTACAGGGAGTGCTCCTCTCCTGATTTCCAGACTACCCCAGGGAGCACCTACAGAGAGTGCTCTTCTCCTGCTTTCCAGACTATCACAGGGAGCACCTACAGGGAGTGCTCCTCTCCTGATTTCCAGACTACCACAGGGAGCACCTACAGGGAGTGCTCCTCTCCTGATTTCCAGACTACTCCAGAAACTCCCAAATACTCTTCTCTCACTTTATCTTCAAATAGGACCTAGACTGCTTCAACCACACATCTTGACATCCCGTGCTCCCTTGTCACCCATAATCCTATCTCCCATGTCCCAGAGAACCCAGAGGGGCAAGGTTGTTTGTGTCCTAATGTTTTTTCTTTGTACATTGTTCTCACCTGTATACTCAGGACTTGGGAATGCTGCTCAGCACATTAGGGGACCAGTGTATTTTCACAGACGCTACAATGGAAGAATGGTATGTAATGAATGCCCTCTGAAACATGTAAGGGGAAAGATTGGTGGTGCTGGGCTGGAGAGATGGCTCAGTGGTTAATAGCACCGACTTCTCTTCCAGAGATCCTGAGTTCAAATCCCAGCAACCACATAGTGGCTCACAACCATCTGTGATGGGATCAGATGCTCTCTTCTGGTGTGTCTAAAGATAGCTGCAGTGTACTCATATAAAATAAATACATCTTTAAAAAAAAAAAAAGATTGGTGATGCTAACACCAATGCAGAAGTAATTAAAGGTTTCTGATTCAGAATTACCTAAACCTGAGATATATTGCATAGATGGGAGGGCTCAGGAAGCCCAAGGTCACTCCACAGAGGGCGAGGATGTCCCCCGAGATGGCCCTGAGCCCAGCACCTCACACCGACTTTTGCCCAGCTCTCTACCAGGCCCCATTCCATCCAAATGTCTCCCTCCGACTTTGCATTAGTCCTTATGGGTTGCTGAAAAGTATAATTATGTCTGACTGTGGAGTTACAGGGTCTGTGAATCAACGATTTTCAGGTTTTTGGCTTTCTATGGGGGGAAAATTACCAAGTTTCTAAAAACAGCCCAAACAACTGAAAGCCTCATTTTCCCAGTCTGCCTCAGCCTTGCCTTTGGCAGAATAGCTCCTACCCAAACCAAAAGCCTCTACCTTCCCTCTGTCACCTGGGGCAGGGAGAGTCTAGGCTGAGAAAGTAAAAGCAGGTTTCCCATGAGCCTCTGTGAGAGGAACCCACTCTGATGCTGGTGGTGCCGAAACCCTCCTCTGCCTCCTGAGTGCTGAGCTGCCTGATTGAGGAGCAGATGATGACCCCAGCACCATTCTCCAGCTCAGCCAAAAACAAGCATCCTCTGCTCTCTGCTCTCCCACTCGGCAGAGTTCCTTATGTCCCAAAGTGAAATTGAAGCCCACTTTCTTCACAGAGCCCAGTGCTGCTGTGTTTTATTATGGGCACTCTTTGAACAGTAAACAGGCACCTGGAATGCAGTCTTCCCTGATCATGGGTGGCAGATTTATCCTTGAAGATTCATAAATGAGGGCCTTCCTTACCCTTGGGGCTTCAGACACAGCCTTGTGTGGGAAAGAGGTCCTTGCTGGTGTCCTTGGATAGATTACGATGAGGTCATGCTGGAGCAGTATGAGGCAAATGCACCACAGAAAAGGAGGATGTGCACACAGGCAGAGGGGAGGGGGAGGAGGAAGAGGAAGAGGATTGGAGACAGGCAGAGGGAGGAGGAGGATGTGCACACAGGCAGAGGGAGGAGGAGGATTGCACACAGGCAGAGGGAGCAGGAGGAGGAAGAGGAAGAGGATTGGAGACAGGCAGAGGGAGGAGGAGGATGTGCAGACAGACAGAGGGAGGAGGAGGATGTACATACAGGCAGAGGGAGGAGGAGGATGTGCATACAGGTAGAGGGAGGAGGAGGATATGCAGACAGACAGAGGGAGGAGGAGGATGTACATACAGGCAGAGGGAGGAGGAGGATGTGCAGACAGACAGAGGGAGGAGGAGGATGTACATACAGGCAGAGGGAGGAGGAGGATGCACACACAGCACAATGAGAAGGCGATGACCAGGAAGCACTGTCGATTACAAGCGATGCTGATGATGCTCAGCGTGTCAAGGAAAGTTGACAGAGAGGCCACTAACTCAGAAGGAATATTCTATTTTTATAATTTTTTTTTAGTGAGAATAATTCATGAAAATAGATTCCAGCCAGACAGTGGTGGCTTTTCTGAATTTGAGGCCAGCCTGGTCTACAGAGTGAGTTCCAGGACAACCAGAGCTATGCAGAGAAACCCTATCTCAAAAAACCAAATAATAATAATAATAAGAAGAAGAAGAAGACAAGTTTCCATTCTTGGTCCCCAGTTATTTGGAGCTGTTTGGGAAGGGTTAATAGGTATGGGTGACCTTGTTAGAGGAGATAGGACTTGAGGTTTCAAAAGCTCACAATGGACCTGGTCTCCCATCCCCTCCCTCTGCCACCTGCAGATCAGATGTGAGCTCTCAGCTATTCCCCCCAAACTATGCCTGCCTTCCAGTTGCTGTACTCCATCATGAAGATCACAAACAAATACTCTGTAAGCAAACTCACAATGAAATACTTTCTCTCATAAGATGCCCTGATTGTAGGGTCTCCTCACAGCAAGACAACAGTAACTAAGACACCAGAGGAGCCTGGCCCTTGCCCCTCCTCATGCACATATCTGGTGCAGAGTGTAGAACACAGAGCAGGCTGAGAATGCTATGTCCTGGCTCTCTGGCATCATTAATGAATAGCAATCTAGTTCACACTGACAGCTCCAGCAGTGGGTAGCTACAGTTGGCATCTCTGCCATCTCTGTTCAGCAGAGACCTATTAGTTCTAAGCTCTGAAAGAAATCCAACATCTAGGCCAGCAGACACGCAGGATCATAGAAGTCTGTCAATCACAGGCTCTAAAACCCAGTTAAGGCAACTATGTTGAAAAGGCGAGAGGAAAGAAAAGGCCATCTGGGCTCTTGACCTCACTGCACCTCTCATGGTTCTTCTACCCCTAAGGCGTGGGCTCCAGCTATATACCTATCTGGGACTGGAGCAACAGCAAGGGTATCTCCCTAACTGTTAGGCTATCGGGTGGTCCCCACCCAAGCTAGTCCTCCGTTTTCCCGCCACTGCCTCAATATCACCCACTCCTCAGCTGCTACCAGGATCTTCTTTCTTCTCTGGAAGCAGTTGATCAGCAGCGTGTGACTGTAAGATCATGTTCTCTATGAATCAGAAGGCTCCAGCGTCAGGCTGAAACAGCACCTATTTGTATTAGCTCCCATTGTATCCAAAGCCTATCCTTGTCGTCTGGGTTCTGAAATAGACAGAGCTAAACAGAAAGAGAAAGGGCTGAAAGAGTAAGCAGGGAGAGTGTCCTTGCAGCCCCTGCCTGCCTGGGTCTGACCTTGGTTTCCTGGCACAGAGTCAGAGCTAAGATGACCCTGATTCTGACCTCCACTTCCCTGGTCTCATCTCAACACGGAGACATCCTTAGAAGATATCCCCATCAAGGGACCCAGTGCCAACACTACATCCACATGGCTTCGGAAGTAAAACTATTATTGCAAAGGGACGTGAGGCTGGATGCCTAGGAGACGTGCTGCAGTCTGTGTGTGGTCACAAGGATACTCCAAAGAGCCTGTGCGAAGCCCCAATGCTGCCAATCAGGAACTCAGAGAAACCAACAGAAATAGACTGAGCCCCCGCCCCCACGTGGCTGCATCCCTGCCCGCCCACGCAGCTCTTCACAGTTTCTCTCCTAACCTGAGCTTAGAAGAGCAGCAAGACTAGGAGACATGGAAATGACCTTCCTTTCTCCTCATAGGGGACAGTGTCACTGCTGTGCTCCCGACACCCCCACCCCCCACGCTGCTCCTTGAAGTGACCTTGACACTGTGCCAAAAGCAAGAAAGTCATTTTCTTCCCATCCCAGTGGAGAGGAACTCTGCCGCCAGCTCACTCTCACAGAGCGTTTCTTCCTTCTCCCTGGTATTTACACCTATGAATCCTTAACGTTTTAACGGCTTTTAAATATGCACAATCATTTCCAAGAGGCATTCCCCACTTTATAATCGCCTCCATCAACCGACCCATTTGGGGCTCTCGCCCCTGGAAAGGGGCACAAGTGATCTGTGGATGTAATTTGCTCTCATATCTGCTGTCATTACCTCTGGGCTTCCTGGGCTCCAGAGCTGTCCAGGGCTCGTATGTTCCAGAGCCTCATCTCTGTTGTGGCTGTTTTTTAATTATAAGCATTTCCACCAAAATGAATCACTGCTTAAAATTCCAGCCGGGAAGCAGTATTTTTTTTCTACTCAGCTAAACTGAATTGAAGCCCATTTAGGCAAGAAATGCGAAGTGTCAGGAGGAATCTGTCTGCTCAGGGCTGCTATCTCTGGTATGTCCTCGGCAGGGCAGGGGACTGCAGGGGACTACAGGGGACTGCAGAGGACTGCAGGGGACTACAGGGGACTGGGGTTTTCACCAGCATGGACAGCTTGGCTCTTCTCAAATGGTCACTTACAGAAATTGGCACAGACCAAAAATAAACAAATAAATGAATAAATAAGTATGTGTAAGTTTCAGAGCAATAAACACACACACACACACACACACACACACTACCCTGACATATAGTCTTCATTCAGAGTACATATTCCCCTTCATGCTTCTCTCTGAATTGCATTCTTTGAATGTGGCCAAATGCAAATTGAACGGTATGCCTTGTGCCTAATGGCCCACCCCTTGCACCTGTTCCAGTCACTGTCTACAACTATTAAATGGCAGTGTTTAGTGAGCACACTCACGATGCTAGACTTTTGAGAAAAATGTCATGCTTGAAGTCCCAAAATAGATGCTGAGGGGTAACCATGATAGAAGAGACATAGGCAGTAGGATGGAAATGGAGGCAGCTGGTGGGGTGTTGAGGTGAAGTACTCCACACAGTGAGGGGAAGAGCTGAGCAGGGCCTTGCTGGCATTGGTATTGTGTTGCAGTTTCTTTGGGGGAAGTTGAAGACCCGGAAGTGAACAACTCAATAGCTTCAGGAAGTCCCTGAAACTAATGTAATTCTCTAGGTCCCTCACTTCCTGTGTCTACGTAAGCTGTAAGACCTGCTGAGACCTTCTAGGATGAACTGAACTTCCTGGAAGGAACAGGAACTGACAGAGCTGCCTTCAAGAGGCTCAGACCTACTCAGTCACCAGGAGAGGACGCACTCCAACCTGTTGTGCTATCTGTAGGCTGTGCAGGTGTGTTCCAAGTTTCCAACTTCTGTGAGCTATTGAGGGGTTTTGTAATATAGTTGTTTCTCGGTCTTTTATGCTTTCATAAGTAACCCCTTGTCCATATTCCTATAAGTAACTCCCCAAAGCTCATTGGTTTACCAAGTTGAATTTTGATCTATTTTTGGTTCCTTATCTGGGTGAAAACCATTTGTTTTGCCTCCCAGGAGTAGATTACATAGTATAAAGGCATCTATCTGATGAGAGGCTTTTCATTTGCCCAACAAAAAAAAAAGAGTTGCTGGCAGATACAGGAATAACAGGCGTGTGCAAGGTACAGCCTAGCACGTAATCAGTGGCCTTCAAGCTACCAGAGCTACCTCACCCTCTAGGATTGCATCTCAGGGATTTCCCTGAGCCTCTCCTCCAGCCTGAGTGGGAAAAGTTTGGCTCCCTGGAAGTGAGCCAGAAGCAAAAGAAGATTGGCATCTTTTTTACAAGTATAAACTCCTTGAATCCTCAAAGTGGCCTTGAGACCATGAGATGGTGACATAGTGCGCCCTGTAGAGGACTCTGCCCTACTGAGGAGTCACAGCTGCCATGACAGCCATCTATCCCTGACCACAGCTGCCGTGCCAGCCAGTCAGCCATTGGACATCAAAGCATAGTGATCATGACATGAGGTGTTATGGCCTAGACTATGACAGATGAAGACACAAAAACATCTCTCTCTCTCACACTTGCATACTGGTACTGTGGCAGCTGGCATCTCAAGCTAAGCCGTGGTCCTTAGGAGGCTGGCCTTGCTCCAGTAGACAGTCTTCCTCCTGTTCCCTAGTGGATTCTGGTGACTTCTAGGTCTGACTCTGGAAAAGTTATGAACATGTTGCTGCTGATGTAACTTTTGTGGTTAAATATGGCTAACTGGCCCAATCCCATTTTAGGTGTTCCCCTAAGATGAATGTGAGCAGTGAGTATAATGTCGAATGGGAAGCACCAGGCTAGCTTCTGCATTAGAGGATTTGTTCAGCTTGTATAACTAGCTGACCACCTGAGTAAATTAACTTATAACTTCCATGAAATAGGTTGCTGAGAAGGCACAGTGTTTCTTCTCCATTAGCTGAGATCCTGGCTGTGTCTTTGCAGAGAGAACTGTATTCGGTATACTCCAGTGTAAGAGCTCTGGGATCCTCCTTGAACTCTGGGCATTTTTCTTCCTGGGCCCATTTGCACTAATCACAGCTGTCCTTACATCCCAACAGCGCCTTGCACTAATTGTATACTCTCCACTTATTTCTTTAGCCTTGTACTCTCAGGCCCGCCCCCTCTCACGACCTTTCAACCACACAAATATTTACAAGAGCAAATGTGCTATGTAGTTAAAGGGATGTGCCTACCTGGAGCCAGCGTACCTGCTTCCAGAGTATTCTGCAAACACATAATCTAGGACTTCTTATCCCCAAAGCCCTGTGTCTAGAATATTCTGTAAACACAGAATCCTAGGATTCCTTATCCAGAAAGTCCTGTGTCCAGCATTCCCTCAGAGCTCTACCACCCTAGTTCATCCCACCACTATGGTGAGAATCACAGTTGTAATATGGCAGCCTGAAGGGCAGGGTTGGACAAGCTACTCAGGCAGTTGGGTGGGGCAAGGCAGGTGAAAAGGTTAAATTGGGGCTCTGAGGCCCTGTTCTGGAAATCTGTGAGTCTCCGCACATCTGATCTCCTAGGCCCTTTAAAAGGCCCAGTTTTGCAGAAGACAACAGAATGGATCCTATTTAACAGCTTGTCATCCACACTGTTGCTCTGCCTTAGAGACCTCATACATGAGCCCCTGGATACCATCTAGGCTATTGTCCAGGCTTCTCAGTACTGCTTTCCCAACAAACCCCAGTGAGGCCTCCCATAGAATGTTTGTAGCTTGTTAAGAAGTGAAACTCAGGCCCTACCTGGAGTGAATAATCTTGACTTGACTTTTCCATTGGCTACCAAGCATCTCAAGGTCTGGTATTTTCACCCAATGGGGTTCCTTGATGGCCTTTCAGATCTTAATATCTCAGAGACTTCTTCCTAGCAGCAGCTTGGTTGAACACTGTTTAGGGGTCAATCATTTCCCTATCAACTCTCAGCTGAGAGGGTTAGTCAAGAGAAAGAGTGTTGCGTTGCCTTCCATGAATAGCTAGACATGGGGTGGATTCCACACGGAGGGTAGATCCAGGGTTACCTACCTACTTTCATCCCCCAGCATGCCTCCATGTCTGTCATCTGCGAAAATAATGTTCCCAAGATCTGCATAGGAGATTACAAGCTGCAAATCCAGGAGGACAGGCTGATGTTAGCATGGGCAAGTTAGGAGGGCAGGGTCTCTGGCATAAAGGGGGATTGGGAAGACAAGGGGGTCCAAGAATTGAGACACAGTTTATTGGTTATAAGTTAAGGAGGAGCTTTCAGAATAGCACCAGGGATAGAACTGAGAGAAAAGAACAAAGGACCTGGTGAGACGTCACAGCAGCACAGGAATATTTGACTAAGGGTTTTAGGGATGAGGGGACACTGCACAGGGTTGGAGTCCTAGAGTTAGTGTGAGGGATAGAGGAATGGAAGCTATGGGTGAAGTCATGGGACGCCCCATGCAGGACAAAGAACTGCTGGCATCTGGGAGTGGGCAGAAGATAAACATTCTAGAAGAGGCTCATAGTACCCACAGTGACCAGGGACCTGTGTAATGCTAAGCATGCTATCCTTAATATGGTGATTCATTTTACAACTCGAGGAGAAGTAATGCATGATTATCAACAAATATTCATTAGAGCAATTTATGTGTCTAAAGAAAACAAATGCAGCAAAGTCAGCTTACGTGGGGCTCAGGCAGGCACTGACACAGAGGGCCTTGCCTTCTATTACACAGACACCTTTAAGTAGGGTTGAACTCACTACCATGCTAATTACCAATGCATTGAAATCAGTCTGGGAGTCATCAGTGCCCCCCTTCTCTGATCTCTTTAGTAAAGTTCCTATTGCTTAGGTAAGTTTGGTGGGTAGCCAAGGCTATGTGGCTCTTTCATAGAACCCTGTTGTAAGACTCCCATGCTTTCTCATCTTGCACTCCTTAGATATCTCTGTAGACCTATTGACATGAAGTGCCATGCAGCTGGAGGTCACCTTCCTGTGCTCAGATAATAATAATAATAATAACAAGAAGAAGAAGAAGAAGAAGAAGAAGAAGAAGAAGAAGAAGAAGAAGAAGAAGAAGAAGAAGAAGAAGAAGAAGAAGAAGTGCACTCCAGTCAAAGCAGAGAGGGTCAGAAAGTCAGGCTCAGCCAGACCCTCAGCAAATAAGATGTCTTAGGCAGGCAAAGAAATCCCATGTCCTGGTGGATCGGCCCAATGCTGTATCCTGTCACAGTCCACTGCACAGATATGACAACACCTAATAGAACCATCAGTCTGTTTGCTGAAACTGGATTCAACTCTACGAATGTCAATGACCGTTTAATAGGCAGCCTTAAAATACCTCATCTGTGATGAACTGAACCCTTCCTTTCCCAGCCCACATCTCATCTGAGCCTGTTGAATACTAAGTCACAGGGGTAATGTTTCCCAGCTTGCTTTTGTCTGAGGAAAGAAAGAGATGCTGTCTCTCCAAACAATAAAGAACACACTCAAAGATGTAATTGGAGATTAATAGACCGAAGTCGTGGTCATGCATGTTTGTCGGATGGAGAGCTTGAGTGGGCACACTAACCTACCTCTGTCTTGGATAAAGCAACACCTTAGTGAGTGATCCTTTCTGATACCATTTCTTTAGCAAAAGGAGACACAAGTGAGTGACATCTGTGGTTTGGCCATGTTTTTCACTTTCCTAGGGTGTAGTGAAGTCCACAAAACACTTTGCTGGACAGTAAAGCAAAGTCTTTTCTGATTCAGGCCAAGTAGCTCTAAACATAGATGAGAACAGTCCAGGTTCTCTAGAGGGAAAGAACATGCATGCATGTGTGTGTGTGTATATGTATATATGTGCATTTGTGCATGTGTGTGCATGCGTATGTGTGTGAATGCATATATGTATGTGTGTGCATTGTACATTTCTCTGTGTGTGTGATGTGTGTATGTGTGCTGTGCATGTATGTGTGTTTCTGTATATATGTGTGCATTGTGTATCTGTGTGTGTGTATGTGTGTGTGTGTGTGTGTGTGTTTGTGTGTATGTGTGTGTGTGAGTAATTAAAGAAAATTTACTACATTGGCTTATGTTATAGAACAGAGAAGTAAGATGAAGAGGCTACAAACCCAGCATCTGCTCATTCAGTGAGGCTGTATGCCTCAACAGTCCCAGTCTTGTGATAAAGGTCATTAAGATCCATGAAGAGGCGCAGGAGAGATGGCTCGGTGGATATGAGCACTGGCTGCTCTTCTAGAGCACTTGGGTTCAATTCCCAGAGTCCACATGGTAATGTTCAGTTATTTGTAACTTGAGTTCCAGGGAATCCAACATCACACAGATAAACCTGCTTGCAAAACATCAATGCATATAAAATAAAAATGCATGAATGCTTTATTTAAAAAAAGAGTCCCAGATTCTCTGATCTTCAGTACAAGTTGGGAAACCAAAACAACTAGAGTTAGCACTCAGTGACAGACAGCAAACCATGCAACCAGGGCCATCTCTACCCTGCTGCCCAGGCAAGGTTCAGCATCTGCTCTCCCAGGTGTTGCAATGGTGAGAAACAAAACCAGTTCTCCTACTCTCTTGAGCCAGGCAGCCAGGTCTCTCCACCTTCCATAGGTGACAAGGGACAAGGGAGGGAAGAAGGGCATCTCTCCCTGGTCCAAGCCACCACACTGCAGACAAGAGGCAGGGCTGGCTCTCCTGTGCCCTTGGGGCCAGCTCACCTGAAACCCCAAGTCCAGAACCAGCTCTACTGTGTTGCCCAAGTGAGATACAGGACCTGCTCTCCAAAGTCCTGCTGCAGGTTAGGGGCAGGGACAGTTCTCCCTATTTTCATGACCACGGGGCTAGCTCTCCTGCCTGTCATAGGTGGCAAGAGCAAGGGTGGAAGGGGGCACTTCTTGCTCAGCCATGTCACCACATGGCAGGTAAGTGGTGGGGCCAGCTCTCCATGTGCACACCCTTGAGGGAAGCCCACCTGCACCCCCACCGCCAGGGTCAGTTATACTGTGGTGCCCAGGTGAGGTGCAGGGCCCTCTCTCCCTCCTGAGTGCTGTCCACAGCGAGGGGAAAGTCCAGCTCTCTTGCTGCCATACTCCAGTGCCAGGCACAGGTGGGGAGGAGGGCACCTCTCCCCACACTCATAGCCCAGGGCTGGCTCACCCACAACTCCTGCAATATGCAGGGCCTGATCTCCCTGAGTTTTGCAGCTGAGTAGGGGTGACATCAGCTCTCCTGCAATGTGCAGGCCTGATATTCCTGAGTTTTGCAGCTGAGTAGGGGTGACATCAGCTCTCCTGCAATGTGCAGATGAGGGGAGGGGACAATTCTGCACAGCCTCAGATATCAACATGCCTCCCACCCCAGGTGGCAGCCCAGACCAGAGACATTTGCCTAGTCTTTGTTGACAACAGACACCTGCTTCTGCAAGGCCACATTCCCAAATGTGGTGTGTGGCAGCACAGACCAGGATGACCCCACTATGGCCCCAAGTAGCATCACTGGCTACTCACATAAGGCTGTTCCTCACTGCCTTTGATTCTCCAGTTCAGCCTCTCTTCATAGTGCACACATCCTTCTGCTTCTCTTTCTCTTCGACCTCTCCATTCCTTCCTTGCTACTCTTAGTGGCGCAAGGGTCTCTGAGTGTCTGAGGTCATCTCAGGAATGGTCTCAAGAGTGCTATGCCATGCCCATGCATTATAGCACCAAGCAGGGGTCATCTTGGCCATGACCTTCCTCACCTTGGCCTGCTCAGAATCAGGCTGGTGGTCACTTCAGACTAGCTCCCTCTCTTTGCCCCATGGCACCAGTCTGGTGGTCATCTCTGATTCAGTCCTCACTGGACCCACTGCTCAAGTAGCTCCATGTGAGGCCCCATACGATCCCAGGCAGGGTTCTTCTATCTCTTTCTCGCTTCCTGCCCTGGAAGTTCATCCAGGTTTGTGCAGCACTGGACTGGTGGTCGTCTCAGGTTTACTTCTTCCAGGGAGTATTAGGCTGCAGATTGAAACACTGAGGGTAGCCTCTCATCTCTGCTGCTTATTGCCAGGTATGTGACATAGCAGCCACACCCGTAATACCTCTAGGGGCAGGGAACCTTGGAGAGTTTTTTAATCCAAGAATGTAGGCATCACATGACAGACTCTGAGTCAGTGTTTCCATCATGCAGAACCCTGTGAAGTTTAACCATAGCTCTATCTGTAGAGAGGCAGGGTCACGCTGCAGACTGATGCTTGGCATCCTCATGCTACGGCTGCAGGACTTGTCCTCTGAGTCTCAGCCTGGAAGGAGGGAGCATGTGCTCAGTGGGAAAGGGTACTTGTTGCTTTTGCAGAGGATTGGGGTTAAATTACCATCATTCACACAGTGGCTCACAACCACCAATAACACCAGTTTCAAGAGCTCTGACACCTTTCTGATGTCCATAAACATAGCACACACATAAGAACAGACAAACACTAAAATACAGAAAACAAGCTTTAAATCCAAGGCTGAAATGTAACTTCTCTTGGGACAGGATTATGGAGCTGAGCTAATAAGAGGAGACAGTAGGTGCTCTGCCATTATAACTGGGCCAATGCTGCTAGAAAGCAAGCGATGGGTTAGGGTCTACTGTTCACCCAACACCACCCAGCTCTCTTTCTTACTCCCTGCTGCTGTCCACTATGTGCTGAGTCCACAAGAAATCCCTCTTCAGACAGCTGTCACAGTCTAGACTTCTATCTTTAACAACAGTGATGACCTGTGTTTCCATTCATTGTAACTGCCCAGTCTGTGACATCTTGTTATATCCACCACTGGATAAGGCAAGTCCCTACTGAGGATTGTGTCTGTGCATGATGATAATTGGTGTTGAGTAGGTACAGAATCCCGGAGAGAAGAGCACAGAAGCAATCCACTTCCCATTACTGTTGAGGTATATGTGAATGAGATACTGGATGAAGCTGCCAAGATGGCTCAGCAGTTAAGAGTACTGGCTACCTTTGTAAAGAACCCCATATGGAGGCTCATAGCCACCCATAACTCCAGTCCCAGAGGATCAAAGCATGGTATGTGGTGCACAGACATATATGTAGGCAAATCACTCGTATACATAAATAAATGCATGAAAACATAGAAAAGTGATGCTGCGGACCCTGTGACATTTCCCAGGCAGCTTAGAAAATGGGACAGAGGGTGCAGTTGTGAACAAATATCCCAGTAGAAAAGAGAGCCAGAACAGGAAGTAGTGTTCAGCAAATGACTGACTGTACCCTCTGCCACCCCTCCAGCCCTAGCAACAACTCGTCCATCCTTCATTCTTTTCTTATAGGATTGTCCTCTGTGAAATGATGAATGAACTGCATCCCCAGATCAGACCCTGGTGATGACTGATGAACTCTAGTGATTTGGTCAACTTTGAAAAGTATGTGCATACACACACACACACACACACACACACACACTCCTAAACACACATTCACACATTCACACATTCACACATATATTCACATACACATATACACATTCACACATACACTCATATACACACTCACACACATACACTCACAAACATACATATATATACTCATATACATATACACATTGCATACATATATTCACACATATACTCACACTCACACACTCATGTACACACACTCATATACACACATTCACACATACACTCACATACACATACACACTCACACACAAACATTCACACACATACACATATATTCACATATGCATTCATACATGTAAACATACACATATACACATACATACACACATATACACACATAAACACACATGCACTCATACACACACACACACACACACTACATATATCTCCTCTCCCCTAAATGTTGGGAACACACAAAACACATACTCACATACATATGCACACATATATACACTCACAAGCACACACACTCATACACTCACACATACTCACACACACATACATACACTACATATATATCTCCTCTCCCCTAAAGGTTGGGGACACACAAAGCAAAATCTATCATGCTTGGTATCACTGAGCTTCTCTAGCTGCAAAGATGGTCACTGAACAGACAGACTCTGTACATCGTCAGTATGTAAGGAAGAACTTCAATAATAGCAGGTAAGGAAAGGCTGGAGCATCTAAGAACTCCAAAATTCTAACATGAAGCTTAAGAGGCAGGGAACAAGGAAAGGGGGACCTGCAGGCAAGACTGCACCATAAAGTCTTTATTTGATGTTTATTATGTTTAAAGATGTAGCATGCACAGCATCCCTCAAAATTTGTGTGTTACCCGTTTGTCGACCAAAACTTCACCATTTCTTGTGATCTCGGCGATCCAGCTCTGCAGCACCAAAGGCTCCAGGCCAGAAGAGCTGAGTCTGGCTCTCTCTTGCTTCACTTCTGGGAGACATTATAATGAAGCTTTCTCTGCTATGAAAACTTCAGACAAACACAAGTTGCCCTTAGACGTGATAAAGTCTGGTTATTGCCATGTGCCGATCCTGGATTATCACCTTTAGTCCTCCCTTCAGATCTCAGACTGAGGGGCCAAGGAGCTTTGACTGAAAAACTGGGCACTGCCCGGGCCAGTGTGGACCAGGCTGTGGCATCAGGCTCTGCCCTCCGGCCACCAACATCATCCTCCTAAGAATGTTTGAGGGTACATTCACATAGCATCCATGGCATCACTTAAAGTGCCCAGTGGCATTTAGTTATTTAGTTATCCTGCATGATCTGGGGTGAAGTCCAATTTCTTCTTCTTCTTCTTCTTCTTCTTCTTATTATTATTATTACTATTTTTTTATTTTTTTTATTCGATATAATTTATTTACATTTCAAATGATTTCCCCTTTTCTAGCCCCCCCCCACTCCCCGAAAGTCCCGTAAGCCCCCTTCTCTTCCCCTGTCCTCCCTCCCACCCCTTCCCAGTTCCCCGTTCTGGTTTTGCCAAATACTGTTTCACTGAGTCTTTCCAGAACCAGGGACCACTCCTGCTTTCTTCTTGTATCTCATTTGATGTGTGGATTATGTTTTGGGTATTCCAGTTTTCTAGGTTAATAACCACTTATTAGTGAGTGCATACCATGATTCACCTTTTGAGTCTGGGTTACCTCACTTAGTATGATGTTCTCTAGCTCCATCCATTTGCCTAAGAATTTCATGAATTCATTGTTTCTAATGGCTGAATAGTACTCCATTGTGTAGATATACCACATTTTTTGTATCCACTCTTCTGTTGAGGGATACCTGGGTTCTTTCCAGCATCTGGCAATTATAAATAGGGCTGCTATGAACATAGTAGAGCATGTATCCTTATTACATGGTGGGGAATCCTCTGGGTATATGCCCAGGAGTGGTATAGCAGGATCTTCTGGAAGTGAGGTGCCCAGTTTTCGGAGGACCCGCCAGACTGCTTTCCAGAGTGGTTGTACCAATTTGCAACCCCACCAGCAGTGGAGGAGTGTTCCTCTTTCTCCGCACCCTCTCCAACAGCTGCTGTCTCCTGAATTTTTAATCTTAGCCATTCTGACTGGTGTAAGATGAAATCTTAGGGTTGTTTTGATTTGCATTTCCCTAATGACTAATGAAGTTGAGCATTTTTTAAGATGCTTCTCCGCCATCCGAAGTTCTTCAGGTGAGAATTCTTTGTTTAACTCTGTACCCCATTTTTTAATAGGGTTGTTCGGTTTTCTGGAGTCTAACTTCTTGAGTTCTTTATATATATTGGATATTAGCCCTCTATCTGATGTAGGATTGGTGAAGATCTTTTCCCAATTTGTTGGTTGCCGATCTGTCCTCTTGATGGTGTCCTTTGCCTTACAGAAACTCTGTAACCTTATGAGGTCCCATTTGTCAATTCTTGCTCTTAGAGCATACGCTATTGGTGTTCTGTTCAGAAACTTTCTCCCTGTACCGATGTCCTCAAGGGTCTTCCCCAGTTTCTTTTCTATTAGCTTCAGAGTGTCTGGCTTTATGTGGAGGTCCTTGATCCATTTGGATTTGAGCTTAGTACAAGGAGACAAGGATGGATCAATTCGCATTCTTCTGCATGCTGACCTCCAGTTGAACCAGCACCATTTGTTGAAAAGGCTATCTTTTTTCCATTGGATGTTTTCAGCCTCTTTGTCGAGGATCAAGTGGCCATAGGTGTGTGGGTTCATTTCTGGATCTTCAATCCTGTTCCATTGATTCTCCTGCCTGTCACTGTACCAATACCATGCAGTTTTTAACACTATTGCTCTGTAGTATTGCTTGAGGTCAGGGATACTGATTCCCCCAGATTTTCTTTTGTTGCTGAGAATAGTTTTAGCTATCCTGGGTTTTTTGTTGTTCCAGATGAATTTGATAATTGCTCTTTCTAACTCTGTGAAGAATTGAGTTGGGATTTTGATGGGTATTGCATTGAATCTGTATAGTGCTTTAGGCAAAATGGCCATTTTAACTATATTGATTCTACCGATCCATGAGCATGGGAGGTTTTCCCATTTTTTGAGGTCTTCTTCCATTTCCTTCTTCAGAGTCTTGAAGTTCTTGTCCTACAGATCTTTCGCATGTTTGGTAAGAGTCACCCCAAGATACTTTATACTGTTTGTGGCTATTGTGAAGGGGGTCATTTCCCTAATTTCTTTCTCAGCCTGCTTATCCTTTGAGTATAGGAAGGCCACTGATTTGCTTGAGTTGATTTTGTAACCTGCCACTTTGCTGAAGTTGTTTATCAGCTGTAGGAGCTCTCTAGTGGAGTTCTTTGGGTCACTTAGGTAGACGATCATGTCGTCTGCAAATAATGATAGTTTGACTTCCTCCTTTCCAATTTGTATCCCTTTGACCTCTTTATGTTGTCGAATTGCCCGAGCTAGTACCTCAAGTACAATATTGAAAAGATAAGGAGAAAGGGGGCAGCCTTGTCTGGTCCCTGATTTCAGTGGGATTGCTTCAAGTTTCTCTCCGTTTAGTTTGATGCTGGCTACCGGTTTGCTGTATATTGCTTTTACTATGTTTAGGTATGGGCCTTGAATTCCTGTTCTCTCCAAGACTTTAAGCATGAAAGGATGCTGAATTTTGTCAAATGCTTTTTCAGCATCCAATGAAATGACCATGTGGTTTTGTTCTTTGAGTTTGTTTATGTAGTGGATTGTATTGATGGATTTCCGTATATTGAACCAACCCTGCATTCCCGGGATAAAGCCTACTTGATCATGGTGGATGATCGTTTTGATGTGTTCTTGGATTCGGTTGGCAAGAATTTTATTGAGTATTTTTGCATCGATGTTCATAAGGGAAATTGGTCTGAAGTTCTCTTTCTTTGTTGGATCTTTGTGTGGCTTTGGTATCAGCGTAATTGTGGCTTCGTAGAAGGAATTGGGTAGTGTTCCTTCTGTTTCTATTTTGTGGAATAGTTTGAAGAGTATTGGTGTTAACTCTTCTTTGAAGGTCTGGTAGAATTCTGCACTGAAACCATCTGGTCCTGTGCTTTTTTTGGTTGGAAGACTTTCTATGACTCCTTCTATTTCTTTAGGCTTTATGGGACTGTTTAGATGGTCTAGTTGGTCCTGATTTAATTTTGGTATTTGGTATCTGTCAAGGAAATTGTCCATTTCCTCCAGATTCTCCAGTTGTGTTGAGTACAGGCTCTTGTAGTAGGATCTGATGATTTTTTGGATTTCCTCAGTTTCCGTTGTTATGTCTCCCTTTTCATTTCTAAGTTTGTTAATTTGGATACTTTCTCTGTGCCCTTTGGTCAGTCTGGCTAAGGGTTTATCTATCTTGTTGATTTTCTCAAAGAACCAGCTCCTGGTTTTGTTGATTTTTTGTATGGTTCTCTTTGTTTCTACTTGATTGATTTCAGCCCTGAGTTTGATGATTTCCTGCCTTCTACTCCTCCTGGGTGAAATAGCTTCTTTTTGTTCTAGGGCTTTCAGGTGTGTCATTAAGTTGGTAATGTATGCTCTCTCCATTTTCTTTTTGGAGGCACTCAGGGCTATGAGTTTTCCTCTTAGCACTGCTTTCATTGTGTCCCATAGATTTGGGTATGTTGTGTTTTCATTTTCATTGTGTTCTAGAAAGTCTTTAATTTCTTTCTTTATTTCTTCCTTGACCAAGGTGTCATTGAGTAGAGTATTGTTCAATTTCCACGTGTATGTGGGTTTTCTGTTGTTTCTGCTGCTATTGAAGACCACTTTTATTCCATAGTGATCAGATAGGAGGCATGGGATTAGTTCTATCTTCTTATATTTGTTGAGGTCTGTCTTGTGACCAATTATATGGTCGATTTTGGAGAAGGTACCATGAGGTGCTGAAAAAAAGGTATATTCTTTTGTTTTAGCATAGAATGTTCTATATATATCAGTTAAATCTAATTGGTCCAAAGCTTCAATTAGTTTCATTGTGTCCTTGTTTAGTTTCTGTTTTCCTGATCGGTCCATTGAGGAAAGTGCAGTGTTGAAGTCACCCACAATTATTGTGTTAGGTGCAATGTGTGCTTTGAGTTTTAATAAAGTTTCTTTTATGAAAGAGGGTGCCCTTGCATTTGGAGCATAGATGTTCAGGATTGAGAGTTCTTCTTGTTGTATTTTTCCTTTGACCAGCAAGAAGTGTCCCTCAGAGTCTCTTTTGATGACTTTGGGTTGAAAGTCAATTTTATCTGATATTAAAATGGCTACTCCAGCTTGTTTCCTGAGACCATTTGCTTGTAAAATTGTCTTCCAGCCTTTTACTCTAAGGTAGTGTTTGTCTTTGACCCTGAGGTGTGTTTCCTGTAAGCAGCAAAATGTAGGGTCCTGTTTACGTATCCAGTCAGTTAGTCTGTGTCTTTTTATTGGGGCATTGAGTCCATTGATGTTAAGAGATATTAAGGAATAGTGATTGTTACTTCCTATCATTTTTGACGTTATTTTTTAAATTTGATTGCTTAACTTCTTTTGGGTTTGATGAAAGGTTACTATCTTGCTTTTTTCAGGGTGAAGTTTCCCTCCTTGTATTGGTGTTGTCCTCCTATTATCCTTTTTAGGGCTGGGTTTGTGGATAGATATTGGGTGAACTTGGTTTTGTCGTGAAATATCTTAGTTTCTCCATCTATGGTGATTGAGAGTTTTGCTGGATATAGTAGTTTTGGTTGGCATTTGTGTTCTCTTAGAGTCTGCATGAGATCTGCCCAGGACCTTCTAGCCTTCATAGTCTCAGGTGAAAAGTCTGCTGTGATTCTGATAGGTCTTCCTTTATATGTTACTTGGCCTTTTTCTCTTACTGCCTTTAATATTCTTTCTTTGTTTAGAACATTTGGTGTTTTGATTATTATGTGACTGGAAGTATTTCTGTTCTGGTCCAGTCTGTTTGGAGTTCTGTAGGCTTCTTGTATATTCATGGGCATCTCTCTCTTTAGGTTAGGGAAGTTTTCTTCCATAATTTTATTGAAGATATTTGCTGGCCCTTTAAGTTGTAAATCTTCACTCTCATCTATGCCTATAATCCTTAGGTTTGGTCTTCTCATTGTGTCCTGGATTTCCTGGATATTTTGGGTTACAAGCTTTTTGCATTTTGCATTTTCTTTAACTGTTGAGTCCATGGTTTCTATGGAATCTTCAGCATCTGAGATTCTTTCTTCTATTTCTTGTATTCTGTTGTTGATATTTGCATCTCTGTCCCCTGATTTCTTCCCAAGGCTTTCTATCTCCAAAGTTGTCTCCTTTTGAGTTTTCTTAGTTGCTTCTACTTCTGTTTTTAGATCCTGGATGGTTTTGCTTAGCTCCTTCACTTGCTTGTTTGTGCTTTCCTGTAATTCTTTAAGAGATTTTTGTGTTTTTTCTTTCATGACCTCAGCCTGTTGACCAAAGTTCTCCTGTATTTCTTTAAGAGATTTTTGTGTTTCGTCTTTCATGACCTCAGCCTGTTGACCAAAGTTCTCCTGTATTTCTTTAAGTGTTTTTTGCATTTCCTCCTTGTTGGCTTTTGTATTCTCCTGGATTTCTTTCAATGATTTTTGTGTTTCCCTTGCAAGGGCTTCTAACTTTTGATCCATTTTCTCCTGAATGTCCTTCATGTGTTCCTGTACCAGCATCATGACCAGTGATTTTAAATCCAAATCTTGTTTTACTGGTGTGATGGGGTATCCAGGACTTGCTCGTAGAGGAGAATTTGGTTCAGATGTTGCCATATTGCCTTGATTTCTGTTAGTGACGTTCCTGCGTTTGCCTTTTGCCATCTAGCTCTCACTGGTGTTACTTGGTCTTGTCAGTGCTGGACTCACCAGTGCAAGCTGCCCCTTCCCCGTTGGCCTCTGGTGCACAGCTTACACTCTGCACTGCCTGTAGACAGGGTGCTATTGTCCAGGCTGTTCAGATCCCGAAGCAGGCACCTGAAGGCTCCCGCTGGGGCCCGCAGGATTTATTGGAGCACACCGACTTCTCCCAGCTGGCCGCCCGGAAGCCCCCACTAGCCTCTTGAGGGACCTGGAGATGTGGCGGCCACCCAGGCTGATCTGAAGCGGAGAGAGTTGAGCTGGGGGCTTCTGCCTGAGGCCTTGCCCCAGATTGTGTCTGTGGACCAGGTGGAACCCGTGTGCTCCCCCAGGGAGCTCCGAAGGTGAATGTTGCTGTGACCTCCCCTGTGTTCCGCTCACTCCGCTGGGCAGCTGATTTCCCCAACCGGGCTGGCGCACACAAGGTTAGCCTTGTCGCCCGGGCCCTGAGTCCAGGCAAACGCCTGGGAGGCCAAGGTCCGAGCAAAGTTCCCCTAGGGCTATGTCTGTTATTTGGGTCCGCCAGGTGACCCGGATGGCGGGCGTGCCTGTCCGCGCTCCCCAAAAGCACCGGGAGAGTCTGTTGTGCTAATAGCCTCCTGGGCGGGTTGACACACAGATGGCCCACCAAGCCGCCCAGTTCTTGGGGTCAGTCCTGTGCCTTTTGGGGCCTAGACCCCCGTTTTGTTAGCCTCAGGCTATGCTTGTTAGCAGTCTCTGCCCTCCCGAGCACTCTGGCTCCTGTAGGCAAAATGGTGGCGCGTGCGCCGGCCGGGGCAAAAAAAAAAAAAAAAACTCCTGGCTGGGTTGGCGTCCCGATGGCCACTCGAACAGCCCAGGGCCTGGGTGCAGGCCAACGCCCGTCTGGCTCAGACCCCTGCGGTGTTGGGCCTAGGATTATGTTTGTGTACCTCAGTCTGACCGATCTCTGGAGCCCGGGATCAAGATGGAGGTGAGTCTCTCCTGACTGGCGGGAAGCCGAGTTCTGAAGTGGCTTCCGTGCAGTGAAAGGCTCCGCAGAACCGCAGTTGCTTGCCGCCCGGCTGGTCAGCGAAGGTCAGTGGTCGTGGGCACAGGGCCTAACTGGACCCTGTGTCGCCTTGGTTCCACCGCTGATGGCCCTTCAGCTGGAGCAGCCACTGCTACCGCCGCCGCCGCTGCCGCCTATTATTACTATTATTATTGTTGTTCTCCTTATTCTTCTTGTTCTTCTCCCTCCTCTTCCTCTGCCTCTTCTTCTCCTCCTCCTCCTCCTCCTTCTTCATTTTTTTTTTTTTTTTTGCACATAGTCCTAACCACACCATTGACAATACAACCCTTTCTCTGGGTGTTCTGAGCCTCCCCCCTTTAAGCCATCTCATTTTAACGTATGGATTTGCTTGAGGTTGTCAATCTGATTCTATTGATCCGTATGCCTACACCCATGCCAGCACTTCACAGCTTTCATAGACTCAGTTAACTGGTTTTTAAAGTTTTGCCTTTACACAATAAAAAGAATGATTTGATGGCTTTACCAATAAATCAGAATTTCATGTTTAGATTATCACTATTTCTCAGTAGAAGTGTTTTCAAAAGCTGTCTAGAAAACGTCTAATTTCCTGGTTGTGGTAGCTATTGTCAAATGTCTTTCCAGACACAATCCTCTGGTATATTTTCTCCTGACTTGGAAGCCTGCCCAGTACCTGCACATTCTTTATGCCAATTAGATCCCAGGAATATTAAATGGTTGTGTAAAAAACGCCTGTGTTGGACATCATCTGTCCTTCACAGCTTTAAAATTACTCACAAATTGTGAAATACAATACCTCTTTCTTCCTCAATTTATCTAAAAATTTAAAAGTCGGATTTTTGAACAGGCTAGAAGACTCTGATCCAGATGAAGCTATCCACCAGGGAGCTGCAGACTGTGTGCATCTCCTGGCTAGGAGCTCCACAGAGCACCGTTATAGTGGTGACATTTCTTAGTTTTTAACCTTAGGAATAAATAAACACTGTGCAGTAGTACATAACGGTGGATCTACTTTGAATAAAATTGTCCGTCTCCAAATGAAAAGAGGCTGCTAAATGAAAAGAGGCCCCAGTACCACTGGCTAGGAATTACGTTGCACTGAGAACAAGAGGATAAATCCTTTATTTGGCACGAGAGATATCCCTTCTCTGCATCCCTGAGAAAAAAAACGATTCTGGAAGCTCTCCACCGTGGGTAACACATCATTGAATTGTATGGTCTGCAAAGTGTCACTGAGCTGGAGACAGCTCAGTTGCTAGCAAACTAGTGATAAATGTGGAACCTCACAGAGAAAGAAAGGAAGGCAGGGTTGCAACATAGGATAACCCCGCCCCCCAACTTTGAGGGTCTCTGAGTCTGAAACATGGGCTGCAAACCAGGGCTCCAGCATGGTTCTTCGCTGACAAAAGAACTTTAAATGTTTCGCTTTTAGCACCAAAGCAGAATTATAAAAAGTACCAGGAAACATACCAGCCACGTAGCTGAGTCCCTGATGATCCTAGAAGAAACCAGAGTTGGGCTGAGCTGAGCATAGATACTGAAATTCTGATGTGCTTCCCATATCTCCCATGCGACCCCGTGTGTAGACATCACCAATCTGCAAACATATGCCTATTTATCAAACCAGCTTTCAGTGCTTTCTGCTTCTCATACAGCAGTCCATGAAACCACCTCTTTCTTGCATGGTCACAAGAACAGTCCACTTAGTCCTGCCTCTGCCCACTACTGCCCTCTTCAGGTTAGAGAGGGAAGACATTTTGCTTTCTTTGTTTCTCTCTTGCTTTCTCCAAATAAGAATGGGGAGCTGGAATAGAGAGGAAAAAGGAGGGAAACAGAGAGACAGAGATACACACACACACACAGTCACACACACACACACACACACACACACACACACACACACACACACACAAACAGAGTCAGAGAGAGACAGAGAGACAGAGAGAGAATGGCTGTTTTGGGGAGGGAAGTAGAACAGGATTTGGGGACATTTTTCCTCCAGAAAGACTGGAGCCCCATCTTCTCCTCAGACTGATGCATTGGATCATTGGATCATTCTCCAAGATGCATTGGATCTAGATAAGTCATTAAGTCCTCAGCACCCAGGACTTGTAGAGGAGACAGGATCAGGGATTTTCCCACACTTCCAACTGAACAAGATAAAGAATATATACAAGACTGACAAAGAAGTCTTTAGTAAATGAATAAAAATAAATATAGTCAGCTTCACATTCCTCCTGCACAAAGTTTGAAAAGAACAACCCATCCTACAGACAGTGGTCCATGCAGGGGCAGCTCCTCAGTAGTGGATGGACTTGACCCAGGTCTCCTGAATCCTGTTGGCTCACTGGCTGGGGATAAAAGGCAAAAAGCTCAAGGGACAACATATGCAAAGTCTACAAAGAAGTAGACTACGAAGAAGGCAGAGATGTGCTTAGCATATTCCAGCGTAGAGGCAACCTTTGCATCACAGAAACCTTTACATCACAGAAGGAGACAGGCTGTAAGGAGTCTTTCTGAAAGAGTGGAGAAAAGCCTTGGTTGGGATGGGGGAGCAGACCACATTTATCAAGTTAACAGCATGGGCTCCGAGGAAGAGGAATGTATTCTTTTTTTATATATATAAGGAAAAACATGTAATTGGGGCTGGCTTACAGTTCAGAAGTTTAGTCCACTATCTTTACATTGGGAAGCAAAAAGGCATGCAGGCCAACATGGTGCTGGAGAGGCAGCTGAGAGTTCTGCCACATGTCTTTTTTCTTTTTTTTCTTTTTCTTTTATTCGATATATTTTTTATTTACATTTCAAATGATTTCCCCTTTTCTAGCCCCCCACTCCCTGAAAGTCCCGTAAGCCCCCTTCTCTTCCCCTGTCCTCCCACCCACCCCTTCCCACTTCCCTGTTCTGGTTTTGCCGAATACTGCTTCACTGAGTCTTTCCAGAACAAGGGGCCACACCTTCTTTCTTCTTGTACCTCCTTCGACGTGTGGATTATGTTTTGGGTATTCCAGTTTTCTAGGTTAATATCCACTTAGTAGTGGGTGCATACCATGATTCACCTTTTGAGTCTGGGTTACCTCACTTAGTATGATGTTCTCTAGCTCCATCCATTTGCCTAAGAATTTCATGAATTCATTGTTTCTAATGGCTGAATAGTACTCCATTGTGTAGATATACCACATTTTTTGCATCTACTCTTCTGTTGAGGGATACCTGGGTTCTTTCCAGCATCTGGCAATTATAAATAGGGCTGCTATGAACACAGTAGAGCATGTATCCTTATTACATGGTGGGGAATCCTCTGGGTATATGCCCAGGAGTGGTAAAACAGGATCTTCTGGAAGTGAGGTGCCCAGTTTTCGGAGGAACCGCCAGACTGATTTCCAGAGTGATTGTACCAATTTGCAACCCCACCAGCAGTGGAGGAGTGTTCCTCTTTCTCCACACCCTCTCCAACACCTGCTGTCTCCTGAATTTTTAATCTTAGCCATTCTGACTGGTGTAAGGTGAAATCTCAGGGTTGTTTTGATTTGCATTTCCCTAATGACTAATGAAGTTGAGCATTTTTTAAGATGCTTCTCCGCCATCCGAAGTTCTTCAGGTGAGAATTCTTTGTTTAACTCTGTACCCCATTTTTTAATAGGGTTGTTTGGTTTTCTGGAGTCTAACTTCTTGGGTTCTTTATATATATTCGATATTAGCCCTCTATCTGATGTAGGATTGGTGAAGATCTTTTCCCTATTTGTTGGTTGCCGATTTGTCCTCTTGATGGTGTCCTTTGCCTTACAGAAACTTTGTAATTTTATGAGGTCCCATTTGTCAATTCTTGCTCTTAGAGCATACGCTATTGGTGTTCTGTTCAGAAACTTTCTCCCTGTACCGATGTCCTCAAGGGTCTTCCCCAGTTTCTTTTCTATTAGCTTCAGAGTGTCTGGCTTTATGTGGAGGTCCTTGATCCATTTGGATTTGAGCTTAGTACAAGGAGACAAGGATGGATCAATTCGCATTCTTCTGCATGCTGACCTCCAGTGGAACCAGCACCATTTGTTGAAAAGGCTATCTTTTTTCCATTGGATGTTTTCAGCCTCTTTGTCGAGGATCAAGTGGCCATAGGTGTGTGGGTTCATTTCTGGATTCTCAATCCTGTTCCATTGATCCTCCTGCCTGTCACTGTATCAATACCA
This sequence comes from Apodemus sylvaticus, assembly GCF_947179515.1. Taxonomy (NCBI): domain Eukaryota; kingdom Metazoa; phylum Chordata; class Mammalia; order Rodentia; family Muridae; genus Apodemus; species Apodemus sylvaticus. Next base: position 7,212,656 of record NC_067487.1, on the reverse strand, counting down.
TGCAGTTTTTAACACTATTGCTCTGTAGTATTGCTTGAGGTCAGGGATACTGATTCCCCCAGAC